>NC_058132.1:88480938-88587674 GCF_016433145.1 Gracilinanus agilis
TTTCCCTTCTTTCCTTCCTTCCTTCCTTCCTTCCTTCCTTCCTTCCTTCCTTCCTTCCTTCCTTCCTTCCTTCCTTCCTTCCTTCTTTCTTTTATTTCTTTTATCTTGTCAGAGCGGACAAGCAAAATCAGAATAGATCAGTTCTATTCATCTCTGGTATAAGTTAATATCTTATCACCCATTCTAAACAAATATTTTCCACTTTGATTCTCCTCTTTTCCCCATATAACTTTAAAACCTTTTTAAAAATTGTCCTTAATTTTCCTCAATAGTTTTATCTCATTCTGATACTAACACTCATAGCACTATTTCTGCAACACTATGTTTTCATCTTCCACCTGCTCTTGCTTCCATCTTCCATATATATCTTTTAAAAATCTTAGTTTATTTATTGAGCTCCTGGTCCATCCATCTAAATACTTTCAGGTAATTCTTCGCTTTGTGTACTTAGGGAGAAATAAAGAATGCTCAGTGATACAAGTTCTCTTAAGGAAATGGAAGGGAATGGGAGAAAGGGCACAAATAGAAGAGTTAACCTTGGCAAGAGGAAAGTTCATTCTATCTTTTGAGTCTGAAATAAAAGAGAAGTGTATGTATGAGTTACTACATGAAGCCAAGATTCATAACCTTTTTTTTTTTGTCTGGGTGATGCTCTCCTTTGGCAGTCTGTAGAAGCTTACTAAGAATAATAATTTCAAATGAATAAAATAAAATAAATAGGATTACAAAGGAATGTTGAATGAGTTAACAAAATATTTTCTAAACAATTTCAGTGATCTCTGATGAAGAAATACTGATGTTGAAGTATTTTAAGGCTTGGATTAGGAAAGATGATGAAAATTATAATCATTCCTCTTGTTAACCAGAATGGTTATATGGGACCGTAGATGTAGAGTTGGAAATAATAAACCTGACATTGATCCATTTGTTAAGGCTCTCTGGTTTCAGTTACTCAACCAGCTGCCCATTTTGTGCACAAGACTATGTGTATTTATCAAATGTATTACCAAATCCAGGCATGCAATGTTAATGGAATTTCCTTTATTTACCACTCTAGTAACATTACCACCCCCACTCAAAAGAAAGAGAGATTAGTCTTAAGTGAGTTGGTTTTGATGAACTCATTCTCATTCTTAGTAGTCATTTTTTCCCTGTAGCAGGTCTGAAAGTACATTGTTTCTCTGACAACTCATTATAAAAATGGAGAAAAATAAAGGAAAGATCTATTTCTTTGAGCCATAATTACAAAAAAGACTTCTTTTGCACTTGTAGGAGTGTCACCATGTGGGACAATAGCAGCACAGCCCCATTCCTGTTGACTGGCTTCCCAGGCCTGGAGAAAGCTCACTGCTGGATCTCCATTCCTTTTTTTATTGTTTATACTTCTGTTATTCTTGGCAATGGCACCTTTCTCTTCCTCATCAAGGATGACCACAGTCTCCATGAGCCCATGTATTACTTTCTAGCTATGCTGGCTGCCACTGACCTTGGAGTGACCTTGACTACAATGCCCACAGTGATGGGGGTTCTATGGTTGAACCACAGAGAGATCAGTCATGGGCTATGCTTCTCCCAGGCCTATTTTATCCACACACTTTCAGTCATGGAATCTGGAGTCTTGCTTGCTATGGCTTATGACCGTTTTGTTGCCATTTGTAACCCACTGAGATATACTTCCATCCTTACCAGTTCTCGAGTGGTGAAGATTGGGATCATTGTCTTCATGAGAGCCTCCCTCTCCATTATACCCCTAATTCTGAGACTACATTGGTTTCCTTATTGTCATTCCCATATTCTTTCCCACACTTTCTGCCTTCACCAAGATGTTATCAAATTGGCCTGTGCTGACATCACCTTTAATCGCATCTACCCTGTTGTTCTGGTTTCATTGACAGGCTTCCTAGATTCTATTATCATCCTTTTCTCTTACATATTGATTTTAAAGACAGTCATGAGTATTACCTCTGGAGAGGAGAGAGCTAAAGCCCTCAACACCTGTGTTTCCCATGTCTGTTGTGTCCTGGTATTCTATGTCACAGTGATTGGTCTAACCCTCATCCATCGTTTTGGGAAGCATGCACCACCTGTGGTTCACATCACCATGAGCTATGTGTACTTTCTCTTTCCTCCATTAATGAACCCAATTATTTATAGTGTCAAGACCAAGCAGATACAGAATGGCATTCTTCGCATCTTCTCTTTGCACAGACCCATAGCTTGATGTTTTCTTAATGGAGTTCATCATCATAAGAGGGAGGAGGATGGGTTTAATTTGATGAAAAGCCATGAAATCCCTAAAGAGACCCAGGGAAACAAGTCCCCCTCCTTTAAGATTTTCTGTGGTGATTAAAATATGGGATCATACATGCTAGGTATAAATTCAATGTTCTAATCTCATAAAATAGTCTTAGGCAAATAGAAGTCATGACCTGGGTATAAGGATATGGACAAAAAGACTAATATGTGGAAAATTAAATTTATTATTAATCCCCACTTCACCACCTTACTCTTTTAAAAGATGTGAACAAAGTTACAAAAGTATCCTGCTCCTGGACTAATAGTTTAGAAGAGGTAGGCTGCCAAATGTTCTTTTTATGTATGTAATAAATTCTGATATTAGCCATTTCCTCCTCCCTCTCACAAATGAGTTACTATGAAGAATGAATTGTCTCTCCAGAGGCATGCATGGTTGTCAACAAAAATAATGACTGGTAAATTCTGAAAAATATGAAAAAAGTAATAAATTAGCAATCAGTGGCTTGTGGAGAAAGGAAAAGGAGTTTGGAGGTTTCCCCTTTGGAGAAGAAAACAAATGATTGGAGAACATTAAAGACTCATCACCTCTTTATAATAAAAAAAAGTATTTGAACTATAAAGTTGAGGAAAATCATGAGGAAGTTGGAGAGAGAGATGTAAATAAAAAAACAGTCCCCCACCCCTCATCTTTGATCAGTATTAAGCAATTGGTAAGCTCTGTGCTCTTTGGAAGTTTTTTTGGGGGGATGTGGGGTATGGAAAGGCACTATGTGATTCTGGATATTTTTGTATATTTTGGTTCTTATGGTTGCTTATTCAAGGATTTCTGTTTTTTATTTTATAAAAAAATTTTAACATTATGAACTGCATGCTTATAAGTAATATGGAAATCTCACTACACTTGGATTATGGTTGTTATGAATATGTAATAGTATTTGGGCATCTATCGTCCTGATATGTATCCTACATAATATAATCATCATGCATTGAGAAAGAAATCATAGACTTAAACATTCTATATTTATTTTTCTTTCTCTTTTTAAAAATTTGAGATCTCTTCCACAAAATGACTAATATGGAAAAATGTTTTGCATGATTGCACGTTATAAAACCTATATCAGATTGCTTACCATCTTAGGGAGGGAGTGAAGGTAAGAAAAAGAGAGAGAATTTGGAAATCAAACCTTAAAAAAGGAATGTTAAAATTGTTTTTACATGTATTAGGGGAAAAATAAAATATTATTTTTTAAAAGAAAGAAAAATTGTTGCATGGTAGAAATAGAAGGCAGCCTAGAGGGGAATATGTGATCCCACTTCAATTTATTTAATAAACTCGAGAAGACATTTTTCTCATAAGCAATTGATTACCTCTATATAGTAAAACTCTGAATCTCTGAAGATTAAATAAATATCAAAGTTATTAGATATATAATCTGTTAACAATATAACATACAACAGAATGACAAGTATTATTTAAAATATTTTAGTTGTCATAAAGATCATCTCCAGAGTAACCTCTAAACATCTCTACATATACAGATAATTTCTGACTTCTAGAAAACATTCCCACCATTCAATTCACATGACATCAAATAATATCTTTCAATAATTCTTTTCATCTTGTTTTAAAAAATAGGATGAAACTAATTGTCCCCAGAAAATAAGTTCCATTCGTCATATTTCTCTCTATTTTCTCATAGACTTTTAATTAACTTCAGTTTTAAAATCAATATTATGTATTCATTCCAAGGCAGAAGATTGGTAAGGTCTAGGTGATGGTGGTTAAGTGATCTGCCCAGGATCACCCAACTAGAAAGTGACAGAGGCCAAATTTGAACTCAAGACTTCCTATCTTGAGCTGGCTCTTAATCTACTGAGCTATCTAGCTGCCCCCTCTTACACTCTTAAACCATCATAGTTGACAATCTCTCCATACTGACATTTAAACTTCCTTTATCACATAATTCTATTATTAAAAATACAAGAATATTAAGTGTAGTACTAAGGGTCCTCCTTTTTGGTGTATATTTGGCTACTGTTCCTTTCTTTTACTTTCTTGGAATATGTCTAATAGTACTATTATTATGTCAAATAATAAGAACATTTTAGTTATTTTTCTTTTATGATTTCATAATCCAGAACATCCATTTCAATCTATAACCAATTTTTTACACAATGTACATAATGTACCAAAAGTCTATTAGTGTCTGTCCTTTCACAGCCTCTACAAAATTTATTCTTGTCATTTTTATATGGCTTATTTTACAATTTGCAGGGTGTGGTATGAACAATTTGCATTTAATTATCTTTTATATTACATGGTAACTAATAGTTTTCCATTCCTTTCCCAAAAAATATTGTTTATTAACTTTTTGCCACTTATATGTGGAGAATGGTTCCTGATGTTAGCTCCCTATTTATCTTAGATCTCAGACTAGTGTTGGAGAAATTTGATGAAAATTATCCCCACTTAACTAGACACATTTTATTCAGTCATTTTATGTAAATCAGAACCTAACAAATACAAACAAAATGAACATTTCCATATTAAAAGTTGATGAAACTGTAAATCTCTATAATATAGTTATTTGATAATGTATAATAAATTTAAAATGAAAATCCATCTGATCTATACATTTTTCCCTCAATAACTTCCTTTTCTTCCTATATTTGTAATTCGCCAATACCCTACCCACAAAATTGGAAAAAAAGAAACATGAAACCCTTTTGAAAATATGCATAGCCAAATTCTTTCTCTTGGCCATGCTTCATTCTTCACCTTGAACCAATTACCTCTTTGCCAAATAGGATAAGTGACATGAGGAGTATTAGCTCTGGAACAGGATCCTTGCCAAGTTTGAGAAAGGCCTCACCTTATTCTGGATGGATTGGCATTACCTTCTCTAGATGAAAGCTTTTAGCCTCCCTTTTATTCTCTCCCTGGTGACCTGGTCCTAAGCAGACAAGTAGTTAAATTCTACAGACATTTATTAAACCTTGTTCATAGGACCCTATGCTAAGAAATGGGAGACATTCAAAGTTTAGATCTCAGCCTCTATAAGCTAATGGTAGCTAGGACTTATTCACAAATACTTATATCAAAATCTGATACATGGGAGTATATTAGAGAGTGTCAAACAGTGTATTGTTGAGAAAAAGGACATACTCTTGGGGGGGGCTACATTCAATATTATGGGACACCAATGAGGGTGAAAGAGTCAATAAAAACACTATAGCATACCTATTACAAGTCATTTCTCAGAAGAAAGAATTCTTTGATTCAAACAATGATGTAGAAAGTTTAAAAGAATGAAGATTATTTTATCCTAGTTTTAAATTGGAGAGGTGACATTATTTATAATAGCCACCATGTTGGTGTTCTTAGTTATAGATAAGGAGGACCCTTAGCACTACACTTAATATTCTTGTATTTTTAATAATAGAATTATGTGATAAAGGAACAAAACCATGATCTTTCCTATTACCATCCATTTAGACTCTTAGTAGAGCTCCAATACCTTGAAAGTGCCTCTGGGACTTCCAGGCTAAGATGGCTTCAGTATAGAAGGACCTTCATGACTCTTCCTACTATTGATCACAACAAAGCATCTCAAAAGGGCAAAAATCATCAGATGAGGGAAGGGGATCTACCATAGGGTACAACCTTGAAGGTAGGCAGGGTTTGGGCATTTCCATGCTATAAGGGGGTAAAATTACACCTACCAAAGTGTGAGCTAATCAACCCCCCCCACTCTACCTACCATGCCAGAGTCAGAATGAGTACTGGAGCAATTTCTAAATTCTCAGGAGCTGGCTGAGGGCACCATAGACTTATCCCTGAGGATGTGCGAACAAAGCTTTGGCAGTGAGACTTGGGACCCCTGGGAAATTGGAATCTGTTACCCTAAAACCTGCAATTCCCCAGCAAAACTATGATTCTCAGAACCCCTTCCTGTTGTTACATGCTGATGTTGACAGGATATAAATTGGGTGGAGTTCCGTGTCTAGGCCTCTATTCCTTCCTGTTGGCGGCTTTAGTGGAACAGACATTTTGAGCAGATAGAAAAATGGCCACATGGTTCTATTTTGTCATATAATGAACTTTATAAAAATAATATTTCAATTGTTGGACATTAATTTAACTCTTATACCCCCATAGTGTAGGAAAAGAGATAATGCAGAGACAGGCTTCCCAGGAGACTCAAAAATAGCATGAGGGTAAAAACCACTCTATAGCTCTCTACACCTGGAGCTGCCTGGCCTCCTCACTTAGACTTCTGGTTGAGAAGGAAAAATAAAACTAACACAGCAATGGCCACCAATATCCAAGAACTACAATCCACAAGTCAAAAATAATTAAAATATAACAGAGAAAGACCCCGATATTGGATAACTTCTATGGAGAAAAGGAGGAGAGTACAGAGTTGACAGCAAAAAGTGACAAATAAGTAAACACATCCAAACTTTCAAAAAAAATGGAAATTGATCACAAGCTCTCAAGGAACTCAAATTGAAGTTTAAGAACCAAGTAAGAAAGATGGAGGAAGATTGGGAAGAAAAGTGGTAAAAGAAATTGCAAGTAATTCAAAAGAAAAATAACAGTTTAAAAGAGAGAATCTCCTACTTGGAAAAAGAGGCACAGAAATCACATGAAATAATAAGCAAATTGGAGACCAGATTTAACCTGATGGAAGCCATGAAAAGCAACTTAGATCAAACCAAAGATGAAAATCAAAAGATCATATATGAAAACCATTTTTTAAAGACTAAAATTGGGCAAGTAGAAGCTACTGATCTCACAAGCCAGCAAGAGTTAATTAAGCAAAGTCAAAACAATGACAAAATAGAAGGAAACATGAAATATTGTATTGAGAAGATGATGGACTTGGAAAATAGGTCCAGGAGAGACAATTTGAGAATCATTGATTGACCTGAGAAATGTAAAGGTTAAATTTAGTGGTTGTACTTAAATTATGTGAAATAACATGGTTCCTCAATTAGTATATTTCCAGTTAGAAGTTAATTTACAAAATAGAGGGGAAAAAATAAGGTAGAGAAATGTGAGAGAAGTTAGAGAAAATATCTATTCTAGTCCTCGCAAGTAGTTATTATGTTATTATGAGGTCTCATCCAAGATGGAAGTTAGTCTCTTAGGAAAGTAGGAAAGTAGTCAGCCCTTTTTACTCACCCAAGGAAGTAGTCCAGGAGTCAGAATCTAAGTTGAAGCCAAGATTCATGCAGTGGCCTCTAGTGAAGTTCCCTTGAAGACTATCTTCAGGAAACACTCTTCAATAGACTCAACTTCATGAAACTGCCTTTAGCCCAAGGATTTCATGGATTTATGGTGGTTTCCTGTTCCTGTCCCTCCTCACAGGGGCCAATCACAGTTTCCAAATTGTCCAGCACTGCCAAGGGACAGTTTCTGTGGGATTGACTTCTCAACTCTAAAGGTGTTAACTCTCCTCCTAGGATTCACACTTTTCTGAGTGTGTGAACTCTTAAAAGAATTAAAAAGTTACTGGCTACTTGAGTTAGAAAAAAGGGTGGAGCTCTCCAAGTACCTTACTGGCTTCTCACTTAGCACTAACTAGGGTATGAATTCACTAAGTGGTTTTTGAGCTCCTGTACCTACTTCAAACTTGTATTGATTCAATCAAAAGGTAGACAAAGGAGAGTTAATCCTGTCCTCACAATCTAGTGAGGTATTAAGTAGGAGTATTTAAGTTATTCTTAACCAAAGTTTTAACTCCAGTTAGACAAAAAGAATAAAGGATTCCCTTTTCACAAGTATAAACTCAGAATAGACAAAGAGAACCAAGAATTTCCTTTCACAAAATCTAGGAAAAACAGAAGCCTTGACATCATATTACATGAAATTATCTAAGAAAATTGCCCTGATATTCTTGAACAAGAGGAAAAGATAGACATTCAAAGAGTCCATAGATTACCCTCTATGTTAAATCCTCAAAAGACAAACCCCAGAAATGTAATTGCCAAATTCAAGAGCTTTCAACCCAAGGAGAAAATATTGCATGAAACCAGAAAGAGACAAATCAGATATCAAAGAGCACCAATCAGGATTACACAGGATCTGGCAGCTTCCACATTGAAGGACTGCTAGATTTGTAATATGATATTCAGAAAAGCAGGATAACTGGGTCTACAACCAAGAATCATCTACCCACAAAAACTGACTATATACTTCCAGGGGAAAGTATAGGCATTTGACAAAATATAAAATTGCCAAATATTTATAGTGAAAAGACCAGAACTATACAGAAAATTTGATGCCCAAATACAAAATTCAAGAGAAACATGAACAAGCTAAATGAGAAAGAGAAAAAAAAATTAAGGACTTTAGTAGGTTAAATTGTTTATATTTCTATATGGAAAAATGATATTTATAACTCTCAGAAACTGTTTTCACTCTCATAGTAGTTAGAAGAATTATGAATAGGTGGAGGTTGGGGTGCTAAGTGGTTTAAAATGATATGTAAAAAATAAAGGGGGGAATAGAAGATGGCACCAAGAGAACCTTGAAGGAAGAAGAAAAATAGGAAAAATCATACCAGATAAAGAGGTGCATGGGAGGGGGAGGTGAAGAATATTACTTATAAGAAGGAAAAGAAGAGAGTGGTAATAGGTAATTCTTAAATCTTACTCTCAGTTGAATCAATTCTGAGAGGGAAGAGCAGCTAGATCCATGGGGTATATAATTCTATCTTACCCTACAGGGAAATTGAGAGGGAAAAACCAAGTGGGGGAATGGGGCAGGGAGTACTAAAAGGGAGGGAAAGAGAGGGTATAGGGAATTTAATAGACTTTAAAGAAAAATAAGAAGGATATAAAAAGGAAGGGGGTGGGGATTAGGGGCACTGATTAAAAGCAAAACACTGGTGTAGAAGGAAATAGTGAAAGAAGGAAGGGCAGAACTGGGAGAAAAAATCAAAATGATGGAGAATACACAGATGGTAATCGTAACTCTGAATGTGAATTGGATGAACTCATCCATAAAATGGAAACAAATAGAAGAATGTATTAGAAACCACAATCTAACCTTATTTTGTCCACAAGAAACACACATGAGACAGATAGAGACATGCAGGGTAAAGGTGGAAGATGGAGCAAAATCTATTGGGCATCACCTGAGAAAAAGAAGACAGGAGTCACATTCATGATATTTGACAAAGTCAATGAAAAAACAGATTTGATTAAAAGTGATAGGGAAGGTAATTACATTCTGATAAAAGGCAGTATAGACAATGAGGAAATATTAGTACTCAACATGTGTGCAACGAATAGTATAGCATCCAAATTTTTAAAGGTGAAACTATTGGATCTTAAGGAGGAAATAGATAGTAAAACTATGCTAGTAGGAGACATGAACCTTCCTCTATCAGATCTAGATAAGTCAACCAAAAAAATAAATAAGAAAGAGGTAAGAGATGTGAATAAAATCTTAGAAAAATTGGAGTTAATAGATATATGAAGAAAAATTAATAGGAACAAAAAGGAATAAACCTTCTTTTTAGCAGCACATGGTACATTCACAAAGATTGGTCATTTACTAGGGCATAAAACATTGCAAACAAATGCAAAAAAAAGCAGAAATAATAAATGCAAACTTTTAAGATCATAATGCAATAAAATATAACTAGTAAAAGTACATGGAGAGGCAAACCATAAAATAATTGGAAAAAGAACAAATCATAGAAACAATAATTTCATTGAAGAGAATGACAATGAGGAGACATCATACCAAAATGAATGGGATGCAACCAAAGCAGTATCGGAGGGCAGGGAAACTTATATCCCTGAGTGCATATTTCAACAAATCAGAGCGGGAAGAGGTCAATGAACTCGGCATACAAATTAAAAAAAACTAGAAAGAGAACAAATTAAAAACTGATAAAAACCTGATAAAAACTAAATTGTAAATCCTAAAAATTAAAGGAGAAATTAATAAAAATGAAAGTAAGAGAACTATTGAATTAATAAATAAGACTAGGAGCTGGTACTTTGAAAAAAACCAAATAAAATAGATAAAGTACTAGTTAATCTAATAAAAAAGGAAAGAAGAAAACCAGATTAATAGTATCAAAGATGAAAAGGGCAACCTTATCTCTAAAGAAGAGGAAATTAAGGTACTTATTAACTATTTTGCCCAATTATATGGCAACAAATATGGCAATCTATGTGATATGAATGAATATTTACAAAAATATAAACTGCCTAGATTAACAGAAGAGGAAATAGAATACTTAAATAATCCCATATTAGAAATTGAAATCAAACAAGGCATCAAAGAACTCCCTAAGAAAAAATTCACCAGGGCCAGATGGATTCAAAAGTAAATGCTATCAAATATTTAAAGAACAACTAATCTCAATTCTATACAAACTATTTGACAAAATTAGAAAGGAAGGACTTCTACTAAATTCCTTTTATAACAAAAATATGGTACTGATTCCAACGCCAGGCAGTCTAAAAACAGATAAAGAAAACCACGCACCAATCTCCTTAATGAACATAGATAAAAATTTTATATTAAATAGAATATTAGCAACAAGACTCCAACAAGTGATCACAAAGATTATTCATTATGATCAGGTGGGATTTATACCAGAAATGCAAACCATCCACATAATTGACCATATCAAGAACCAAACCAACAGAAATCATGATTATCTCAACATATACAGAAAAAGCCTTTGACAAAATACAATACTCATTCCCATTGAAAACACTAGAAACTATAGGAATAGAAGGGCCTTTCCTAAAAATAATAAACAGTATATATTTAAAATCATCAGTAAACATAATCTGCAATGGGGATAAATTAGAAGCATTACCAATAAGATCAGGCATGAAACAAGGATGCCCATTATCACCTCTATTATTTAATATTGTACTAGAAACACTAGCAATAGCAATCAGAGAATAAAAAGAAATTGAAGGTACTAAAGTAGGCAATGAGGAGACAAAGCTACCACTCTTTGCAGATGTTATAATGGTCTACTTAAAGAATCCTAGAGAATCAACTAAAAAGCTAGTGGAAATAATCAACTTTAGCAAAGTTGCAGGATACAAAATAAATCCACATAAATCATTATCATTTCTATATATATTCCAACACATCTCAGCAGCAAAAGTTAGAAAGAGAAATTCCATTTAAAATCACCCCAGACCAGTGATGGGCAAACCTTTTAAAGAAGGGGGTCAAAGGAAAGGAAATGCTCATCTGTCAGTCTCTTTCTAAGACAACTCTTTTGAAGTTTCATTTTATTGTATCTTCCTCATTGTATTCATCAGATTAGGAATAATGTCACATTGGCCAGATAGAACATTTCAGGGGGTCACATCTGGCCCCCCCATAATTTGCCCATCACTGCCCTAGACAATATAAAATACTTAGGAATCTATCTGTCAAGAAAAACACAAGAATTATATGAATACAACTACAGAAAACTTTCTACACAATTAATTAAAACTAGATCTAAACAATTGGAAAAATATTAATTCCATTGCTCATGAGTGAGATGAGATAACACAATATAAATGACAATCCTACCCAAATTAATTTACTTATTCAGTGTCATACCTATCAAACTTCCAAAAAATGTTTTTTACCAAATTAGAAAAAACTATAACAAAGTTCATTTGGAAGACTAAAAGGTGAAGAATATCCAGGGAAATAATGAAAAAAATGTGAAAGAGCGGGATCTAGCAGTACCAGATCTTAAACTATACTATAAAGCAGTGGTCATCAAAACAATATAGTACTGGATGGAATACTATTGTGGTAAAAGGAATCATAAACTAGAGAAGTTCCAGGTGAACTGGAAAGACCTCCAGGAACTGATGCAGAGCGAAAGGAGCAGAGCCAGAAGAACATTGTACACAGAGACTGATATACTGTGGTAAAATCGAATGTAATAGATTTCTGTACCAGCAGCAATGCAATGACCCAGGACAATTCTGAGAGATTTATGGTAAAGAATGCTACCCACATTCAGAGGAAGAACTGCGGGAGAGGAAACATATAAGAAAAACAAATGCTTGAACACATGGGCTGAGGAAGACATGATTGGGGATGTGGACTCGAAACTACCACACCAATGCAACTAACAACAATTTGGAAATAGGTCTTGAACAAAGACACATGTTAAAACCAGTGCAAATGTGCATCGGCCATGGGTGGGAGGAGAGTGGAGGGTGAAGGGGAAAGTAGGAGCTTGAATCATGTAACCATGTTAAAAATGAATATTAATAAATGATTAAAAATTTTAAAAAACAGGCCTAGAGACAGGAGGTCCTAGGTTCAAATCCGGCCTCAGACACTTCCCAGCTGTGTGACCCTGGGTAAGTCACTTGACCCCCATTGCCTACCCTTGCCAATCTTCCACCTATAAGTTAATACACAGAAAGTTAAGGGTTTAAAATTAAAAAAAAAAAAAAAACTAAAAAAAAAACAATATGGTACTGGCTAAGAGACAGAAGGGAGGATCAGTGGAATAGACTTGGGTTAAATGACCTCAGCAAGACAGTGTATGATAAACCCAAAGAGCCCAGCTTTTGGGGCAAAAATCCACTATTTGACAAAAACTGTTGGGAAAATTGGAAAACAGTATGGGAGAGATTAGGTTTAGATCAACATCTCACACCCTACAACAAGATGAATTCAGAATGGGTGAATGACTTGAATATAAAGAAGGAAACTATAAGTAAATAACGTGAACATAGAATAGTATACCTGTCAGATCTATGGGAAAGGAAATATTTTAAGACCAAGCAAGGGATAGAGAATATTACAAAATGTACAATGAATAATTTTGATTACATTAAATGTAAAAGTTTTTGTGCAAATGAAACCAATGCAACCAAAATTAGATGGGAAGCAACAAATTGGGAAAAATATCTTTATATCAAAAACCTTTAGGGGCAGCTGGGTAGCTCAGTGGAGTGAGAGTCAGGCCTAGAGACAGAAGGTCCTAGGTTCAAACCTGGCCTCAGCCACTTCCCAGCTGTGTGACCCTGGGCAAGTCACTTGACCCCCATTGCCCACCCTTACCAATCTGCCACCTATGAGACAATACACCGAAGTACAAGGGTTTAAAAAAAAAACAAAAAACAAACAAACAAAAAAAAAACAACCTTTGGCAAAGGTCTAATTACTCAAATATATGAGAGCTACGTCAATTGTACAAAAAAATCAAGCTATTCTCCATTGATAAATGGGGAAGGGATATGAATAGGCAATTTTCAGATAAAGAAACCAAAACTATCATTAAGCACATGAGAAAATGTTCTAAATCTCTAACAATTAGAAAAATGCAAATGAAAACAACTCTGAGGTACCACTTCACTCCTAGCAAATTGGCTAAAATGACAGCAAAGGAAAGTAATAAATTTTGGAGAGGATGTGGCAAAATAGGGACATTAATGCATTGCTGGTAGATTTTTTAATTGATCCAACCATTCTGGATTGCAATTTGGAATTATGCCCAAAGGTCTTTAAAAAACTGCTTACCTTTTGTAGATTTTAAAATTAATATTCAATGCCTCCAAAATATGATATTTATAAGGATTTATTAATATCAATTTGAGAGCTAGAGGAATGCAGGGAACCTTTCCCACTCACCCAAAAGAGGCTCACCCCACCAGCCCTGCTCACCACACCATCCAAGTGCAAGCAAGAGCAAGAGAGGCAGAGCCAACCCAAATTAAAAACAGACCACAAAACACATGCACATATATGCAAGGAAAAGGAATTATGGGTATTGAGAAAGGGAGTTTGGGTAATGTAGTTCCAGTGGTTCAAGATCTTCCAACTTTACACTTTTGATCCAGTCATACAACTGTTGAGTTTATACCCTAAAGAGATAATTGGGGAATGGCTGAACAAATTGTGGTATCTGTTGGTGAGGGAATACTGTTGTGCTGAAAGGAATAATGAACTGGAGGAATTCCATGTGAAATGGAATGACCTCCAGGAATTGATGGAGAGTGAAAGGAGCAGAACCAGGAGAACTTTATACACAGAGACTGATACACTGTGGTAAAATTGAATGTAATTTCAATTACAGCAGCAACGCAATGACCCAGGATGACTCTGAGGAACTATATGAGAAAGAATGCTCTCCTCATCCAGAGAAAGAACTGGGAGAGTAGAAACACAAAAGAAAAACAAATGATCACATGGTTTGATGGGGATATGATTGGGGATGTAGACTTTAAGCGATCACCCTAATGCAAATATTAATAATATGGAAATAGGTCTTGATCAATGACACTTGTAAAACTCAGTGGAATGGCTCTTTGGCTTTCAGTAGGGGGGGATAGTAGAAGGGGAGGGCAAGAACATAAATCATGTAGCCTTGGGAAAATATTTTAAATTAAATAAATAAACTTAATTAAGAAAAGTGCCTCAATCCATACTTTATTTGTTTAACCCAAATATTCAAATGGCCACTTGCTAATTCTTATAAGTTTGTGTGCTTTAGAAATCTGTATTTCAGGCTGCCTTGCAATATTGGCATTGGAATGGGGATTACAGAGTTTCCTGAACACCCCAAATCTCTAGAGGAATCCCAGTTCAAAAAGAGTACATAAGAAATTCCTTGATTCTGGACCCCAGTAATATTAGTGGTGAAAGAAAGTCACACTTGGTGCAACTAAAGTCACTTTAAAGTCGCAACAATTAATCAAAAAATTTGTTTAAATAAGCAAAAGATTCTCTCTCTTCTGTTTTAGATGCATTTACACTAATTTTATGGTAAGAGTTTTTTTTAAACCCTTAACTTCTGTGTATTGGCTCCTAGGAGGAAGCGTGGTAAGGGTAGGCAATGGGGGTCAAGTGACTTGCCCAGGGTCACACAGCTGGGAAGTGTCTGAAACTGGATTTGAACTTAGGACCTCCCGTCTCTAGGCCTGACTTTAAATCCACTGAGCTACCCAGCTGCCCCCTGTGGTAAGAGTTTTTGCCTGGAGATATACCTTCTGTTTATACTTCAAATGTCACTAGGATCTCCAAGAGAAGCAACCCACCCACCTTTATGAACAGGATGTCATAAACAATGTATACCTGTGCTTCTATTCCAGACATCAAGGTACCTCATGCTGATATGTCACCTAATCCTCCTTTATTGTCTCCCTCCCCACTTTCCTTTTTACATCATGTAGTCTCTTTTCCCTTAAGGTATAAAAATCATAGACCCCATTCTCCTCAGGGAGGCAGACTTCACCCACACCTGCCTCCCAGCCATTCACTCAATAAATTCCTCTATTTTAAAAGATTCATCAGAGCTTGGTAATTCTTTAAGTGGGCGCCCTCCTGAATCAGATCATATCAAGTTCTCCCACAACAATTTGTCTTTGATATTAGTGCTAATGTATACAATTAGCATCCTTCATAGTGAAGGTGACATCTTTCAACTCTACTTTCAAAGTGTCTTTTGGAGAGAGAAATCCCTATAAGAGTCCAGCACCTTGTACATATGCAATTAGAGACCCCTTTTGCCTTGTTTCTTTAAGCTGAAATATTTCTTTCTTCTGTTTTATGGATGTGTGAATTGTCTTAGTTTTATTATAATATTTGTTCCCTGGTGTGCATAAATCCATTTTGTAAGATTGCTATCAAATGAATATACAACAATCCTTCAACTGGTTTTCATAAGTAGTATAATGTACCTTTCCTTTTAGTAATATGAGTCAGCCTTGGTCACTTTTAAGGCACATGTTTGGTCATGCTGACAAAATACTAATTTGGAATAATTTTACAATGAAGGCATTTGAGGTTGACTAGCACCAAATTTTTTTTTACAGTAAATACTTTATTATAACTTAACTATTTTTGTGACCTTATCATTTTAAGAATGTTTTGATATATGGACAAAAATTATAATAAAAAAGGTCATCAGGGGTGCTGGAGTCAAGAAGGTTGACCCAGCAGAAAGTTGAGGCAACCTGGGACAGATCAAGGCAGTGTTGAGAACACTACAAGCAGTACCATTAGAAGGAGGTCAAGCTTAGCTGGGGTAGGAGGTAAAGGGGATGTGATGCCCAGTTACTACAAGGACAAGCTGCAGGATGACTGTGCATATGCCAGGGTGAGAGGATCTCAGGGCAGGCCTACTGTTTTTGGACCCTGTGATCAAGGAAGGAAAAGCCCCTCAACAATGTTTGAAGGAAGGAAACTGTAAACCTTTGAAATACTGAGTTTTTGAAAGCAAAAATTCAATCAAGATAATAGAGGAAGAAAAGAATATTGATACTTTTCTGTTAGAACTAAGATGAAAACAACATAGATTCGTCCATATGGTGAATGAGGCCAAGATAAAACATTCCTCTATATTTTTGCTTCATACATTTGTTTGAATAATTTTGTGATTGTATTTTAAGGAGGGAAAAAATGAATCCTACTTTTTGAACTCTTCTCTAACCTGACCTGTGTTAATTTTTTTACATAAAAAGATTAAATAAACAGATGTAAATTATGCATGTAATAAAATTTTGGAATAATTCTAAATTAAAAAAAAAAGTTCAGGGTCAGGTTTCTGGTGGGGAGAGGAATATCAAGCATCTATCTCTGACCCAGATCGAAGACACAGAAAGGTACAGTAATCCTCCCTAATAAATAAGTATTAGTGCAATATGAAAAATAAGTGTTTACAGCTTGGAGGCTAATCTAAGGGAGCAAACTAATGGCCTACCCCAGTAGAGTATCTAGTGGTCTCTGGTGGTCAGATATACACAACTCTCACCTTCTTTATTCTCCAAAGTCCCTGGACTTACAGACTCTTGGGAGGGATTCATTGGCTCAAATTATCTTAGGTGGAGAGGAAGAGAGAGGTATGTTTATCTAAGAACTCAACATAAGGGAGAGGTAGAAAAGACTCATGGGAGTTCAGACCCTTCTATAAACACCCTGGCAAGAATTTGGAATCTTAGATTTAAGCATATTAATAGTTTATTGACCAGATTCCAGTTACCTCTAAACTCAGAACACTCTCTAGTGAACTAAGGAAATGTGTTTGCAAATATTTGGCAAAAAAGGAAGATTATGTAGGATTTAATGCTTTCTAGGCACCTCCCTATTGTTTTTTTGAGGAAGGCGAGAGCAACCAGGAAGGTAATTATGATTTTTTATATTTACTAATACTACTACTAATACTGCCCCTCCTGGTTATTTAGGGTTTGTTTGTTTTTAAAGTAGAGAACAGAGAAGAGATAGTATAGTGTAGTGGAAATAGTAAAGGATTTAGAGTCAAGAGGACCTGAGTTCAAATGCTAACTGTTGTACTGTGTGACCCTTGGGCAAATCACTGTACTACTCTGAGTCAATTTTCTTATCCATAAAAGAAAGTTGAACAAGAAATTTGTATTTAGTGTCCCTTCCAACTGCAATTTTATGATCTTATGTCACAGAGCTCATTCCCCTAAAGTAAGAGTCATATCTCAGATCTCGTCATCAGCTACAACTAGCTACCCCAAAGATTTTGAACTCTAAAATTTTCTATAATCCTTCAATCTCTCTCACTGGGACTTTTCTCTCATATTTGTCTTCTTTCTCACTAGGATTTAATTCTTCTACTTTTTTCTGTTTTCTTAATTCTTCACCACTATTCTGATCTCACTTTTTTCTCCCTTTTATTCTCATGACCATTTTCAAAACATAGACTTATCTATTTTTGTTTCTCTTGACTACATGTTTTATTGCCTCATATCTTCTCAAATACCATCTATGGGTTTCAGCCCCCATTTAGATACCTTCTCTATTCCTTTCAAACTGCTGAACAGATTATGTCTCCTGGAAGTTAACATCATCTAATGTCAGCTGGGACATTAGGGCCTTGCACATGGAATTTTTCAGTAAATGGTAGTTTAATGAATAAATTATCAGGTGGATTTAAGAGGAAGTCATAGATGGCTATGATCTCAGGGTTCCTGAGAATCAAGAAAAGTTATTCTCTGAAGAATGAGTAGATTTCAGTATACACTTGTAGGATTTTAGAGGCAAAAATGTTGTCTAGCCCAACCACATTAATCAGATGAGAAAATTGAGACCAAGACAGGTTAAGTGAATTGCTAAAGTTGATAGGAATATTTCACAACCCTCCTCCCATATCTCTCCCCTGACTGCTTCAGTTTAGTCCTCTCAGGGTGTCTCCTCCCTGGGGTTGGTCTGATAATGCCCAATGTTGTATCAGGACACAACAGATAAGCTTGTAGTTATGGCTAACTCATTCCCCTGGTGAGGATCCATCTATGTTTCAGGAACACAATTTGGGTTGAGTTAAAGCCTTACCAAATCAATCAGTTGCTCCTTTAGTTCATAAATAGGCCAGCGGTTCATTAAGTGTACCATTGGGCTACTGAGGGAGGGGGCCAGAACAATTGTTCAACTTGTCAGCCAAGGTCAGTTGGCCAGTCATATTAAAAAAAATATTACTCTAAAGTGTTTTGTCTCCTTCTTTGTGCCATGATCCTATTCCACATGTCATCCTTGTTTGTGTATATGTCAGATCCTATCCAATAGATTGCAAAAGTCTCGAGTTCAAAACACATGTTGTTTTTCACCTTGTTATCTCCAGCACTTTGAAAGATAGGTAGGATATTAAAGAGAGATTATGTAGGGAAATGTATTCTAGGCATTAAAGGAAATTGTGACCAAAAGCATGAAGATAGGAAAATGAAGGACTTACTTGAGTGATTGTGAATAAGCCAATTTGGAGAGAGAATAGTATGTGTGAAATGAAATCGTGAGAGAAAATAGTGGAAAGGGATAATAGTGCTAGAGGGCATTAAATGATGCCAGACTGATAGATTGAACTTGGCAGCACACAACGTATTCAAATTTGTGTGACAGATGGGTAAATGCAAGCAATGTGACCAGCTTTGGAAAGATGATTCTTCAATATTCTGATCATCCCTGCTACTTCAGTTGGAAAGAAAGAACAGAAAGAACCAGAATACTGGAGGAGAAATGAGAAGTGGAAAGGAAGAGAACAGAGAATTTAAAATAAATTTAAATTAGAAAAGGATGATCAAGAAAAGGGATTGTGAAGGGAACCAAGGAGAATTTGCTGGGGGGGAAAACATGAAGAGAAAGCATGTTGGACAAAGATTATGAGTCATTCAAATAAAAATCTATAATACTTTTATTAATAAGTACTTTAAGTACCAGGTATAGGGACCTGTCTTTTGTGGGATCTGGACTATAAAAAGAAATATAGCACAATATCTCCTTTCATGTAGCTTATAATCTTGTCCATCCACATTGAAACAGATTGTCTCCTAGTCTTGAGGTTAGTGAATAAAATTTATGGACTTCTCTCCCCTTTTTTCCTTTTTCCCATACTAAGAAGTGACAATATCATTTACCTTGCACTGTGCCTAACCTCTCTCTCTCTCTCTCTCTCTCTCTCTCTCTTCCTCCCAATCTCTCTCTGTCTCTCTCTCTGTCTCTCTCTGTGTGTCTCTCTCTCCCTCTCCCTCTCCCTTTTTCCTTGCCTCTCTCCCTCTCCCTCTCCCCTTCTCTTCTCTCTTCTCTTCTCTCCTCTCTCTCTCTTCTCTCTTCTCTCTTCTCTCTTCTCTCTCTCTCTCTCTCTCTCTCTCTCTCTCTCTCTCTCTCTCTCTNTCTCTTCTCTTCTCTCTCTCTCTCTCTCTCTCTCTCTCTCTCTCTCTCTCTCTCTCTTTTTTACCTTGGACAGCTAATTCATTGATCTGTTCTATTTTTATTTTGCTGATAAAAGCACTTAGAGATAATAATATTGTTACCACACTATCCAGTCAGCTCCAGTAGTTCCCTCTGCCTCTAGGATCAAATATAACAACCTTGGTTAGTATTTACAGTTTTTCAAAACCTTGCTCCCTTCTACCTTGCCAATTTACTTACACTTTACTGGAATCTGAAATCACGTCCTGTTATCCCAAATCTTATTTTCTTTTCATTGTCTCTTATCAGAGATATTCTTAATTTGTCTCACAGACTTAAAGCCTGGAAATAGGAGCCCTGGTTTCAATTGGCTTTGGATGACACTTCTCCTGAGCTCATTGTTTCTTTCTCATGTGTAATAGGCAGGCCTGAGTCAGAAGATGTTTATTGTTTCGAAAGTCAAGGTTCTATCCATTGTTCATTCTTATTTACTGTCCTGGAAGGAGCCAGCACTCCTTAAGACGCCCAGTGATGATGCTTCCTTGGCATCTCTCTTTCTCTCCAACCTTAAGAAGACAGACATTTTGCCTCATGTTAGCTATTAATGAATCACTGACATTTAAAAAAAAAAAAAACCCACACACAAAGCTCAAACAACCACAAACTTTTATAAGAGAATGTCTCTTACCTTCTTGAGGAGCCTCGTATATGCCCATTATGGGAAAAATGCTGATCTAATCTCATACGTTTATTGTTGATTAATGTTTATGGTCATGAAAGCTGCATTATTATTTAGTTGGATTTTACTGCAAACATATTCTGGTCAACGTTTTTGTAGTTGAAATGCTTAACAATCTAAGAATAAGCTTCTTAGAGGCCTGACTAGGTAGGACAAGTGTGGGGGCAAATAGAGCTTTGCCCCAGGATGCTGTGCTTTCCTCCCATGGGGACATCTGTCCCTACACCTTCCTTGTTGATACCTGTTTTCTGTTGGCCTCTGGGCTGACATTCCAGGGATTCTATCATCTCTCCNATATAATATATATATGGCAGCTAGAAGGGTCAAAGTTGAAAAGAAATACTTTTTCTCTTTCTCAAAGGGAAATTTTCGTCTCAGACAACTTTATTGCGTAGGAAAATGTGACTTAATCAGACAGAGGGAGTCAGACCAGCTATCCAGAGAAAGGAAAGGAGCATCAACAAAAAAGTTATGAGAAAAAGGGGAGACATCCAAGTAGGAAATGAAAGAGGCAGAAGACTAGAATGAGAAAAGGTTTCCTTGGTAATTGATATTCTGCTCTACCCACTGTGAAGCTTCCAGCCTTCCCTGCCTGAGTCAGCACCAACTCTTATCAGTATTAGAAAATCACAAGTCAAAATATGTAGAGCTCACTCTCAAGAGATTATGGAGAGACACTGGCTCTTTTTGTATAGCAGAGAGGCTGAGGACAAAGATAATGTTTAAAAACAGGTTAGACTAAGTGAGCTTCCTAGGTCAGAGTGAGGAGGAAAATATGCAGAGTAAAGGCTAAAAGGACAAGCTTAAGCCAGCACTCAAATGGAACAGAAAGAAACATGATATTCAGAGATTCAGGAGTCCTGAAATCTAATTTGAGTTCCAACTTTTACTAACTAATATGTCAGTCAGAAGATCTATTTTGTTCTTAGTCTGTATTTCAAAAGTCATATTCTTCAATTAAAGATATCCATTATTATATTTTCTCATAGTCAACTAAATGCAGGGGACTATGTTCAGCTCTAGATACTCAATTTTAGCTAGAAATGGAAAAATTGAAGAGTATTCAAAAAACATCCAAGGTGGTGAAGGAACTCTATTTGGGGATATTCAGCCTATTAAAGGGAAGAATTAGAGGCCATTGTTTTCATGTATTTGAAGGACTGTCACTACAGATATTAGAATTATTCTGCTTTTCCCAAGAGCAAAGTACTAGAACAGTTGGTAGAAGTTATAGAGGCAACTTTAGGTTTGATTCAATTTAAAAACAAAGACAAAAAGCCTCCTACCAAGTGGAGTTTTTCTACAATGGAATGGACTGCCTCAAGAATCAGTGGTTTCCTATCAATAGATGCCTTATGTTATAGAAGGTATTTTATTCAAGTATTACTTAGTCCCAGATATCCTTTTCAAATCTTAGACTTTGTGTTTATGTAATTCTATCCCCACTGGGAAATACCTAATCTCTCTGAGGTTCAGTTTTTCAAGTGCATAATAAAGATAATAAATGATACATCACATATCTTGCACATAATTGAAATTGCTTTGCAGACCTCGCATTGCTGCATTAATGTGAGTCTTTGATATGTGTGTTATTGTTATTTTATTTAGCAAGCTTTGATGCAGACATGGCCAGATACCAAGACTTTTGGAGCTGGTGATCACAGCTTTAATTTCAACTCTCCATTTTTTCCTGCCATATCTACTGTTGCCATTAGGTCATAAAGACAAGGTGTGTGTGTGTGTGTGTGTGTGTGTGTGTGTGTGTGTGATGAGAAAATGAGGACTTTGACAATTGTAAGAGAAAAACTAAATTGGAATGGAGAATTTAAGAAATTCTGTATTTCTGAAATTCTGCATTTAAGAAATTTCTCTTTGCTTGGTTGCTCTGAGCTCAAAATACAAACCAGCTTCAATTTGTATCTTTTGAATATAGTTACATAAGGTGTGTAGCTACTGAAATCACCACTGGCCCACATACTCTTTCAGTGACCTTGATTAATTGACTACTTGCAGCAAGACTTCTGAATTTATCTGTAACTGCCTGGCATATTTAGGAAATCTTAATTCTGTAGGTAAATATAAGCTTGCAAATGTATTAGGATTAAAACATTACTGACTGACTATGTAATTTAATGCAATAGTCATTTATCCAGTGCCAATTATTGCCAGGTAGCACTGTGAAAGGTAATGGGATACAGAGACAAAAATCAGAATTTTTGCCCTCAAGGAGTTTATATTCCATTGAGGTGATATAACAAGAACACAAAGTGAATGTATATGGATCAAAGAGCTTGTACTTGGTCAGTCTGTCAGGCAGTGTTTGTAGTCTTGTCAAATTCAAAGAACATTTCCCTAGACCAGGGGTCGGCAACCTTTTTGGCCGTGAGAGCCATAAACGCCACATTTTTTAAAATGTAATTTCGTGAGAGCCGTACAGGGCTCACAGTGCCGCTCCTGTAACAGCACCTGAAAAAAAAAAAAAAGGACTTTATGGCTCCTGCAGAAAGAACTATATCTGGTCCTCAAAAGAGCCAGGTATGGCTCGAGAGCCATACGTTGCTGATCCCTGGGCTAGACATTTATCAGTTGCTTCCCTATTAGTCAGTTAGGTACTAGGTGGTTAGATGGTCAATTGGATAGAGTAATGGTCTAGGATCAATAAGTTGAAATCCAATCTCATCCATTTACTGCTGTGGCCCTCCCTGGGCTAGTCACTAAATTTCAATTTACCTCAGTTTTTTTCATATGTGAAATGAGAATAATAATATCACTTACCTCCCAGAATTGCTTTTTAAAAAATCCTTACCTTCTATCATAGAAACAATAATATGTACTGGTTACAAAGCAGAAGAGTGGTAAGAACTAGACAATGGGGGTTAAGTGACTTGCCCAGGTAGTCACAGCTACAAAATGTCTGAAGTCAAATTTGAACCCAGGACTTCTCATCTCTAGCCCTGGACTTTAACCAATAAGCTCCCTAGCTTCCTTCACTTCCCAGAATTGTTTTTAGGATCAAAGGAGATAATGATTGTAAAGTACTTTGCAAACTTTGAAGTACTATAGAACTCCTAGCAATTTTCTTTGATGTTGACAATATTATGATTATGATGATTATTCTAGGTCATGGTTGTTATTGAATACAGGGATTCTGAGTCAGATTTCAAGGGGTTGAAGACAGTCATTCAAATAGTATTTATTAACTACCTACTGTACACTAAGTTCTACACTGAGTACTGGGGATATAAAGAAAGGCAAAAACTAGCCTCTTCTCTCAAGGGGGTAAGGATAATGAGAGAAATAATATGCAAACAACTATGTGCAAACTATATATATATATATACATATATATGTATACATATATATACATGCATATATATGCAACATACATTAAGGATAATTTAATTGGGAGGGCAATAACATCAAGGATGATTCAGAAGGGCTTATTTCAGAAAGTGGGAATTTAGCTAATACTTGAAGTAAAGCAGGAGATAGAAATGAAACCTAAAGAGTTCTAGGTCTGTGTTAGAAAAAAATCCAGGGAATGGGGCGATGGAGTGTATTGTGTGAGGAAGAACAAGAAGTTGAGTGTTACTGGACAATAGAATATCTGGGGTGAGGAAAGTATGATAATGTAAAGTTTAAAAGGACTAGAAAAGTAGAAAGGGGCCAAAGTTTTGAAAGCCAATCAAGATTTTATATTTGAATCTGGAATTTATTGACTTGGAGAGATAAAGTAATATCATCAAAACTGCATTTTAGGAACATCAGTTTGACATCTGAGTGGAAGGGGAGAGAAGGAGATAAACCTTTATATAGCTTCTATTATATACCAAGCACTGTGCTAAGCACTTTAAAAATATCATCTCATTTGAGCCTCACAATAAACTGCCAGATGATTGTTTACTTTTATCACTATTTCTTTCATTTGAGGAAAATAAGGGGGAAAGTGACTTGGTGGAGGTCACATAGCTACTAAATATCAGAGACTGGATTAGAATTCATATATTCCTGGCCCCAGGTTCAGCACTCAAATGGGGAGACCTGAGGCTGGTAATCCTTTAGACGTTGTTGTTCACTTGTTTACTCATATCTGACACTGTTTTCTTGGCAGTTACTGGAATGGTTTGCCATTTCCTTCTCCCAGATATCCCCATTTTACAGGTGAAGAATTGAGGCAAATAGGAGTTTCATGACTTGCCCAGGGTCTCACATTCTAGTAAGTGACTGAGATCATATTTGAACTCAGGTCTTTGTTATTACAAGCCCAGTGCTCTATACATCGAAGCTTCTAGTTGGCACCAAGGAGACATACAAGCAAGCTATGGTAATAGTTTAGGTGAGAGTTGAGGGTTTGTACCAAGGTGATGGAAGTGTTAGGAGCAAAAATGGGGCATTTTGGAAAGATATTAATAAGGTAGAAAGGATGGATTTCATAACTGGTTGTGTATGGAAGGTGAGAGACAATGAAGAATTGAGAATGACAGTTAGATTTTGAACCCAGGTGATTGGAAGGATAGAGGTCGAAAAATTAAAAAGGAAAATTTTTTTAGGGTGGAAGATTATAAACAGTTTTGGACATATTGAACTGAAGATTTCTATGATATATCTAGTTTAAGATGTCTAAAAGGCATTTGGAGAGGTAAGACTGGAGATATTTGGACAGAAGTGAAAAAAATTAGTCCTTTTAAAAAAATTTTCCCTGGAATAGCTTAAAAGGTTAGAGCTTGATAGCTTCAAGGAAAAGCAGCAGCAGTTGAGGATGTCACATAGATGAGGAAGTTCTGAACATGTTTATGAGGAACTATTGCCTACCAATGTACAAAGATACAAGCGTTTGGTAAGTGCCTTTAACTATATAGGAGGTGAGAGTAATGACAAAATAAACATAAGGGCAAGATTCCTGCCTCACTTGGGCTATTGTAATGTTATAATTTTTTTTTTCAAGAGAGCAGATCTGGGAGTATTGCTGACATGACAATTTGCTTCGAAAAGGAAGGAGAGGAAAAAGAGAGATCTCTCTTCATTCATCCATAGCTACTAGAGAGTTCTCTACTGCATCTACTGGAATATCTGACATGTGGTCAAACCTCAGTGCAATACCCTTCCTGCTGACTGGCTTCCCAGGCCTGGAGGAAGTTCACTATTGGATCTCCGTCCTTTTCTTTGCTGTGTATTTTTCTGCAATTCTTGGCAATGACACTCTTCTTTTCCTCATGAAGTATGACCAAAGCCTCCATGAGCCCATGAATTATTTACTGGCTATGTTGTCCCTCACAGACTTGGGAGTGACTTTGACCACTATGCCTACAGTATTGGGGGTCTTGAGATTAGATTATCGAAATATTCACCATGGTCTCTGCTTTTTACAGGCCTATATCATCCACACACTTTCCATTGTGGATTCAGGTGTCTTGCTTGCCATGGCCTATGACTGATTCACTGCTATTTGCAATCCTTTGAGATACACAACCAATTTTACAAACTCTCAGGTGGTCAAGATTGGGGTGGCAGTACTGCTAAGGGATGTGTGTCCATTATTCCTCCAATTGTGCCCCTGCACTGGTTCCCTCATTGCCATTCCCATGTTCTTTCCCATGCCTTTTGCCTCCACACGAATGTTATCAAACTAGCCTGTGCAGACATCACATTTAATAGCATCTACCCTGTCCTTCTGGTTTTCTTGATATTCTTTGACTCTCTCATCATTCTTTTCTCCTACATACTAATCCTAAAGACTGGGATTGGTATTGCCTCTGGAGAGGAGTGAGCCAAAGCACTCAATACTTGTGTCTCCCATGTCTCCGGATTTCTGGACTTCTTTGCTACAGCCATTGGCTTGTCCCTCATTCATCGTTTTGGAAAGCATGTGTCTTGTATAATGCACATTGCCATGAGCTATGTCTACTTTCTCTTCCCCCCAATTAATGAATCCCATCATCTATAGCATCAAGACCAAGCAGATTCAGCAGGGCATTCTTCGAATGTTCTTTCCAGGAAAATCTAGAATTTGATTGACATAAAAGGTGATGAGAACTCCCAACCCCATTCAGTCTCTCTCACTTAGGGTCCTTAGTAATTAATAGATGCTTGGGAATTGAGGTTTATGGGTTGATTTAAAGTTCGTTCTCTGTTCAAGACTGAACAGATGACCTAAAATGTGACAGATTTAAACTTCAGTCTCTGGGTCTTGGGCTATATGGTTTTTCAGTGGGAGTTAAGTCAGCAAGCATTTACTAAGCACCTACTATGTTCCAGGAACTGATTTAAGCACTGGGAATATAAGGAGAGGCCAGAGACAATCTGTGTTCTCAAGGAGCTCAGAGTATAATGCAGGACTTGCAAACAGGATATATACAGAACAATATATGTAGGGAAATTGGAGAATTCATGGATGTTGTGGAAAGGAGATAAAAAGAGTGTGGGGTTTTTTAAGCCCTTGGGATCCTCAGTTTTTCAGGCCCCTGTTTTCTTCCATATGCTCTCCAACTTATTAATGTCCTTTTAGAAATAAGGTATATAAAAATGATAATTCCTTAAATGGGTTCTAACAGGAGTAATGAACAATTCCATTTCCCACTTCTTTACACTCAGCTTCTTTCTGTATCTGAGGGGGCTCATTTTCTCTCATTTGTTAATTAATGTAAATATGCAAATAATGTGTATAAATGGGGGTAGGATATTAAATAGCAAAGTATTTGTAGACTAAAAGATATTTAATGAGGATTAGGCATCTTTACCTGCATGTTTAGTATTCATAAGAGGCAGATAAAAATATATTCTCAACCCCACCTTTCCGTAGTTCAGGAGTTCTTAACCTTTTTTTTTATGTCAGACTCCTTCATTAGTTAGATAAAAATTCATAATAGAAGGAAATACTAAATTGTAGTTAGAGATTTGGAAAAAAAGTTACATTTATTTTCCCTAAGATCATAGAGTCCCTGTGATCTATCTAAAGTTCTTTTTGCAGATCAATAGTCAAGAAGCATTCATTAAGCACTTACTATATGCTAGTCATTGTGCTAAATGCTGAAGTTGCAAAGAAAGGCAAAAGATAATACCTGTGGAACCTCAAAGAGCTCAATATGGTCATTTGAATAACCTGACACATCTGAAGTGAAATCACATCAGACTGAGAGAAAATCATTACTGTCAGAAGATTATATTTGGTAAGTGGTTCATTGCATGCCTTGAGAAGGGAGGGAGACAGAAGAAAGAATAGATATCCATCTATGGGGTCTAGCTTAGGAGTTCCTCTATTCCTCTTAGAGACTTTGTATGAGTGAGATCAGGATTTATAGCAACAACAATACAGAAGAAGACTTCAGAGACTAAGGAGAGTTTAAGCTATGATGCAGTCTGGCAAAGATTCAGGAGGCAAGTTGGTCTAGTAGAAGAGGAACGCCTGCCATATTCTGAAGACTATGGATAAATTCCCTGTAGAACAGAAGGAGATAGGCTATAAGAAGTCACAGTGGAAAGCAAGGGAAGATGGGAAAACTTCATGAAGCGGGAGGTAAAGACAGAAAAATGAATCATGACAAAAGAGACCCCCAATAACAGCCAGTTTCTGAGAGGAGAGGAGAGATACAGGAAATGTGGCCTGTAGGGTAGAATTTCAAAAGATAACAATGGGAAGAAGAAGCTATCAGGGGTATCTGGGATTGGATGGATAGAAGTGAGAGCTGGAGGGAAAGAATCTACCCTGCCTACAGAACTAGGGGAATCTGTAAGAGGAACACCAACGTGAAATATGTCCTCCCTCCTGCCAAAACCTTACTTCTTCCTATAGGCCTATCCAGGGCAGTTCTGAAAATGGTTGAGACTTGTTGAAACACACACACACACACACACACACACACATATGCATACACACATACACACAAAACACATGCATCTATGCTTGACAATTAATAATGTAATTTTCTTTGGACTCATGGTAATTTGTTTCCTTTGTTGTGTAAATAAATCTATTCATGCTCTAAAACTTGTGAGTCTAATTATTTGCCCAGAGAATTGGTAAATACATCCTGGATTGCAGTGAATTGTGGGGAAAGGATGACATGTGTGTCAATCACTGAAATTCTAAGATTATTCATGGGGCTGGGGAGAGGCTGTAGATCTGACTGATAAGAGCTAAATTACATAGAGTATGTCCAGAGCTTTAGGATTAGGAATAAATTGATACAAGTTTTTCACAGAATAACACTTCCACTTTAGATGTTCATGTATCTATCCCATTGAAAATGTAGTTTTCTAAATTGATTTGAAAAATCATAATACAGTTCAAGAAACACTACTATGCTAACTGGAAGTGTTTTATGAGGTTCGAATGAAAATGGATAAAATGGCTTTGCAAACATTAAAGTGCCATATAAATGTCAGTCATAGTGGTTCTTGTTGTGAGCCTACAGACACCAAGCCTCCAATGTGGAGAGATTCTCCCAGCCTTCTATTGTATTCTTGCTGAGCTCAATAAGTGTTTACTGAATAAGCTATGGATATGCTGGTAAATTTAATAATAGGGGTTTCCATGCTTCTTTGTATTAAATATATTCATCATTTCTTAAAGCATAGTAATATTCCATTATAATAATGAACTACAATTTGTTCAACTATTCCCCAATCTAGTCTATTTTCAATAATTTGCCATCACAAAAGGTGATTCTATTAAATATTTTGTACTACATGGTGTTTTTCTTATTATTTGCTTCCTTAGATGTACAGGTCTATTAATGGCATTTCTGGGACAAAAGGAATAGGTATTTTAATCTCTTTATTTTTTTAATACCACTTTTCTCATGGTAGCAATACTACCTCTTCCTCAAGCTCTGCTCTAGATTTTTCTTTTAATTTCTCTTTGCCTTTCATTTCACCATGTACCTTTAGTTTTGCCCTTCCAAATAACTGCTCTAATTGGTTAAACAATCACCCAAAAAATAATCAGCAGCAGAGGCCTCAGCACAGATCCCTGAACATTCCATTTAAAATCTCCTTCTTCTAAAGAGGGAAAGACAGAAGGGAATAGAAGAGGTTGGGAGAGGAAAATACATTGCCTAAAGAATGTAACTATAACAATGAATTAGAAAGGAGATTTTAGTTATTATGATAATTTTGAAATGCACTAGATGTCTAGTAATAATTTTAACTTTAATTCAATCCAAATATTTGGAAACTGAGAACAGACCTCTTACAAGAATTAGTCTAAAAAAGAATCAGTCTAGGGAATTTTTAATTTTATTTGAATTTTATTTTTTCTTGTTTATACCTAGTTTATTCTTTGATTTAATTAACTTAACGCAGAATCCAGGTAAGCTTTAGTCATACATAAATGAGGAAACTGAGACCAGGAAAAAGAAGGCTCTCTTTTTACCTTCTAAGGACACATAGTGCTACTCAAGCCTAGAATTTAGGTCTTTTGGCTCTCATTCAGTACTTTGCATAGTATGCTATTAGATCAGGCCACCCAGCAAAAACCTTGCCTGGACGAGGAAAAGATGGATAGTTAGACATTGATGTTGACACTGATGATGTTGATGTTATTGTTAATGATGATGATAATGACAACGATGCTGCTGATGTTGACAATGATGATGATGACAATGAAGATGATGTTGATTATGTTGATGATGTTGATGATGTGGATGTTGTTTTTGATGACAATGATGATGTTGTAGATGACTTTGATGATGACATTGATGTTAGTGATGTTGTTGATGATGTTGATGATGATGTTGTTGATGATGCTCTTGTTGATGATGATGATGATGATGGTGTTGATGGAATTTGGAGTTGGAGGTTTTCCTTCCATTTGAACCTTTCTGACCTTTCCCACTATAATGATTAAAATTTTCTTGGAGATCATTTCCAACCTCTTTCACCCTTACATTTTATTTGTTTTCTCCCCACTGCCCCCATGCACAATATATATTTAATTCATTTTATCTATTTTCCCATTTCTCTTAGTATTATCTTCTTTTTTACACCAGTTTTTTACATATATTTTTGCACATATCATACTATACAGTTTGTCACTGTACCCTCTAAGTATACTTCTAGCTACCATGATGATAATGATAATTTTTAAGAGTTATCAATATCATCTTTTCTTATAGGAATACAAATCATTTGAACTTATTTGGTCCCTCAAAAAATTTTTTCCCCTTTCTTGATTACCTTTTGGTGATTCTCTTGAGTTCTATGTTTGGACATCAAATTCTTTGTTTAATTCTCAGGTCTTTTCTCTAGGAATGCTTGGAAGACTTCTATTTTATTAAATGAACATCCTTTCCCCTGCAAGAATATAGTCAATTTGGCTAGTTGATTCTTGGTTGTAAGACTGAATTCCCTTGCTTTCTGGAATATCATATTCCATGACTTCCAGTCCTACAGTGTAGGACGCAGCCAGGTCCTGTGTTATTCTAACATTGTTTCCATGATATCTGAATGGTTTCTTCTTAGCAGCTTGTCATATCTTTTCCATGGTCTAGAAGTTCTTGAATTTGGCTATTACATTCCTGGGCATTGTCAGTTGGGGATTAAATACAGGAGGTGATATGTGGATTCTTTCAATTTCCACTTTCCCTTCTTGTTCAAGAATGTTGGGGTAATTTTCTTAGATAATTTCCTGTAGAATGATGTCCAGGCTTTTGCTTTTATCATTATTTTCCAGTAATCCAATAATTCTTAAATTGTCTCTTCTGGATCTATTTTCCAGGTCTGTAGTTTTATCAAGGGGGTGTTTCATATTTTCCTCAATGTTTTATTCTTTTGATTTTGTTTTATAGGCTCTTGCTGCTTCATGAAGTCATTTGCTTTTTGTTGCTGGATTATAATTTTTAAAGACTTAATTTCATCTTCAGCATTTTGGTCATCTTTCTCTTTCTAGTCTGTTTTTCTTTGTAGGTCATCTTTCAACTTTCTTTGTCTTGTTTTCAAGCTAGTCAATTATGGCTTTCAAAACACTATTTTCTTGTTTTTGTTCATGTGCCTCTGTTTCCAGATGACTTATTTTGCTTTGTAAACTCTTTTCCCAATTATTGTTAGCCTCTCTTAATTGGTTTTTGAATTGTGTTTTGAGTTCTTCCAAAGTCTGTGCCCAATTTGCTGGAGTTTCTGTGTTTTTTTTCTTGGTGTTTCTTGGTCTTCCTCTGTTCCATTTTCTCTTTGTTCATTACCTGGAAAGAAGCTGTCAATTATAATTTCTTTTTTCCTTTTTCTGTTGTTTACTCATATTTTTTTCTTCTTTGCCCCTGTCATTGAGAGTGATTTGCTCCTCTGATTATTTCCTGGATCTGAGGATTTGGTCTATTCTGTACTGAAGGGGCTTGTTCTCTGCTCTGCTGATTGACTAGATTATGTTGATAGAGTATTAATGAGGCCTGAGGTCAGATCTTCCCCAACTGGCAACAGAAGCTGAAGGACTAGGAAATTCTTAAAGCAATGATAAGCCCTCAATTTAATAAACATATAAGAGTCGATATGGGAAAAGTAGTGGAGAATATAAGGAAAGGGGGAATGAGGTAAAGATATAAGTAGGGCAGTTTGCTGTAACCTACACACCAGGGCCAGAGTAGATATACTTGGGGCAGTCTAAATGTTGTTCTTTCTACTGGAAGATAACTAAAAGGGCATCACTGGTGATATCTTTGTTCTTGAGCATTAATTGGATTTATGTGTCAAAATTTTTCGATTAGTTGTTAGTCTCACACTCTTCCAGTGTTAAAACCACCCCTTACCTATGAGATTGGTTAATATGACAAAAAAGGGAAATGATAAATGTTGGAGGGAATGTAAAAAAAAGTTGACATTAATACACTATTGATAGACCTATGAACTGATAAAAACTTTATGGAGAGCAATTTAAAATCATGCCAGAAGGGCCAAAAAACTTTGCATTCTCTTTGACCCAGTAATACCACCACTAGATGTTTATTCTGAAGAGATTAAATATAGGAGAAAAGGACCTACTCATCCTAAAGATATTTAGAGCACCTCTTTTGTGTTGGCAAAGATTTGGAAGTTGAAGGGATGTCCATCAATTAGAGAATGACTAAACAAGTTGTGATATATAATTGTAATATATTTTTTGCTATAAAAATGATAAATAAGATGACAACAAAAAGTCTGGAAAGACTTACATGAAGTAGTCCAATGTGAAGTGAGCAGAACCAGGAGAATGTACATAATAAACCAAAATGTATGATGATCAACTGTAAATGAGTTATCTCATGAGCAATGCAAGGATCCAAGTCAACTCCAAAGAACTCAAGATGAAAAGGTTATCTCCTGCCTTAGTAGAAACAAATGGAGTCTGAATGCAGATTGAAACTTACCATTTTACATTTTATTTCCTTCATAAGTTTTTTTTTCCTAAAAGTGACAAATGTCTCCTTTCATAACATTACAAACATGGAAATAAGTATTGCATGATAAAACACATGTATAACCTATTGTGTTATTTTCTGTCTTGGGAAAGGGGGAGGTATGAGAGGGAGGAAGAGAACTTGGATAGCAAAATATCGCAAAATGGTTATTATAAATTATATCTACAAGTTATCTAGAAAAGAAAAATATAATAAAAGTAAAAAGGAGAAGTTTAGGAGCAAGACAAAAGTCAAGATGATCAGTGACAGCTCTGGATACAGTGATGACTTTGGTTTCTTCAAAGTCTAACTAAGCTCTAAGTGCTCCATAGTGCCTATTTCTACCACCTTCACAGTCATTGGAACAAATTATTCTCAATTCTCTCTCCCACCAAGGGAAGTCTTCACATGCCTAGGATAGACAACCCCCTAACTCACACATTTGAGGCCTATTGGTTATCTTCAACCTGGTTTAGCCTACCAGCTGAGATGGTTTACTATGTTGTGACCCCTGTGCTTGCTATTATTTCTTAGAGTCACAGATGATAACTAGGGGGCAGATGGACACTAAAAAAGGAAAACAGCTATGAAAAAGCTCAGGAGGTCTCTCACCAGAAATACTAATGTTCCTTGAACACTCTTTACACCCCAAGGCAGGGCTTTGAAGCATGCCTAGATTACCTACCAAAGAGCCCTGACGGACCTTGGGAGCCTGCCTAAATTGCCTATCATGGAGGGGGTGCTCTAATTTCCCCATCACATAAGTGGACATACACTGTATCTTTAAAATTGGCCAAATTGAACTAGTCATGCTCTAACTTCCTGCTCTCTCTGTCCTCCCAAGAGGGTGAGGATCACAGTTCTTTCACAGTGTGATAGAGAGGGGAAGAACTTAATCCCACGGTTTTTTCTTTCTTTTCCTACATTTCTAAAAAATGAGCATTGGAGTGTTCTTGTCTCCTCTGTGTCATTTGTCCTCAGTGTCAAGTTCTTCCAGGGATCCATGACTGTCCTATAGTGAACTTGGTTCCAGAATCACAAGTAGATGTTGCAATTGGCCCACCCTGCAGAGAAGCTCTGAAGATGCAGCTTACTTGTAATTCTTATCTGATGTATGATGTACAATTAGAAATGGCACTCTGCTCTATGGGAAAAGAGCTAAACTATGGACGTAACATCCTCAAGTCGTGGTCATTCAGTCAGTCAATCAGTCAATTCACATTTATTAAGTGTCTACTATGTGGCAGGTGCTGTCCTAAATGCTAGGGATATAAAAAGTAGGAATAGATAGTTCCTGATCTCAAGGAGATCACAATCTAGTGGCTTGACCATAGGCATATAATATACCTTGTCTCCCAACTTCCAGAAGGCCAAGTATATTATATTCCTCTGCTCCCTCAGGGTTCTGAAGTACCTTTAGGGGAGTTTTAGAATGTTTAATCTCTCTGTAAATTACTTCCTATGAATCTTTTCCTCTCAATTATAGTGGTCAAGCTTCATTAACTCCACCCTCAGCCCCCAATTCCATTTATCCCCTTAAAAATTCTTAGAGCTCTTATACAGGAATATTTACTTTAAAAGGTATAATCACAAATTTATAAAATTACTCCTCAAAAATGGGACCTTAATTCCATCCACTCCCCACCTTCAACAACTCATTATTTGGAGGAGATCAGGTCTAAAATAAAGTTCAGCTCCTAGGAAGCACAGTCCTAGTTCCAAGTTTTGGCCCAAGTTAGAGATAGCTTGTCTTCTCATGGCTTCCTTTCTAGGCTGGCTGTAACATCCCGCATGATATAATGACTCCAAGATCACCATACCTAATCCTCTCTCTAGGGCAGTAATAGCAAACTTTTTAGAGGGGTGGATGATGTGGGAAATGTCCTTAGGCCTGTGTGGATATGGGGATGGGCCCAGCATCCCTCCAGCTTTCTAGTAATAAATTCTGGTGAGCTCTTTGCTGGGGCGATGTCTCACATGCCCACAGAGAGGGCTCTCAATATCCACTCTGGCATGTGTACCATAAGGTTGCCATCATAGCACTAGGGAAATCACTGCCTGAACCTGAAACAGAGTATGGCAAAAATAAGTAAGCAAAAGAAAAAAAAACAGAACAGAACAGAAATATATACCTCCAGGCTATTTTCTCATAGCTAGGGTAGAAGGGGCGAATATCAGAGAAAAAGCTCCTTTCCTTCCCTAACTGGCGATACATGAGTTGTGGTCTTCATTGTTGTTGGTGCTGAAAGGAAATGCAACAGGAACATTTATAGAGATGATGGAAAAAAGAGGAAGATAAGGAGGGATAGAATTCAGATTCAGCCCAGAATCCCATTCCCTTACCGAGCCATGCTTCTCCTCTCCCAAAAGAGTGCAAATGGGAGATTTGAATTGAAGATTTAGATTCTGTTGATTATGGTAGAGTTAACAAACATTTATTAAGCACTTACTACTTTCCAGGAGTCTAGATGTAGCACAAGAATGGACATTAGAGGTCATCTATGCCAACCTCCACATTTTTCAGATAAGACAGCCATGGTTCAGAGATGTTAGGTAACTTTACCAAGGTCACATAGACAGTGAGTTCAGAGCTGGAATTAGAATGTGGGTCTCATAATTTTAAGTACAGTTTACTTACCACTGAACTACACTATCTCCTCATATCCTTGGCTATGTTTCTTGAGGAAGAAATTATTAATTCCTTATTTTTATGTTTTATGATTATATTTATATATTTTATAATTTACAATTAAATTATTAATAAATAATTAAAATGAGATTGACCTTGCCACCCAACCCATTAAAGTGTCTGACCTAAGGGGAGAGGGACAACAAGTCCCCTAAGATTCAGAGGAAGGTTAGCAATTCCTCTAGGTCCTGTTTCTGGTTTCCTCTGAAGTGTAGAATACCTACAAATGAATGTGGGATTGATAGCACTTAGTCTTTATAGGATATGAATAGGATTAGATGATTGCCCATTGTATCCCCAGTCTGCAATAATATATTCAACAGTCCTGAACATATTAGACTCAGGGTACCCTTGAGACCTTTATGGAATAACATCTAAGGTAAGTCATATTCAGGCCCAGCTCACACATTGTATAATAAACTCAGAATTCCTTTGCTGAATCATCACAGGCAAGAGTTACACATGATTTCAAAAGATGATGTCAGATGATTGGGAGGACACCTGTCATAGCAGAGTAATTTAAAAAAAAATATGTTTTGGGAAAGAACATTAAAAGATTGCCTGCCCTTTGATCCTGCCATACCACTGCTGGGTTGATACCCCCAAAGAGATCATAGGGAAAAAGACATACAAAAATCTTTATAGCTGTGCTCTTTGTGGTGGCAAAAAATTGGAAAATGAGGGATTGCCCTTCAATTGGGGAATGGCTGAACAAATTGTGGTATCTGTTTGTAATGGAATACTATTATGCTCAAAGGAATAATGAACTGGAAGAATTCCATGTGAACTGAAAAGACCTCCAGGAACTGATGCAGAGTGAAAGAAGCATATCCAGGAGACAGATATACACAGAGATGGATACACTGTGGTACAATCGAACATAACAGACTTCTCTACTAGCAGCAATGCAATTATCCAGGACAATTCTGAGGGACTTATTAGAAAGAACGCTATCCACATTCAGAGGAAGAACTATGGGAGCAGAAACACAGAAGAAAAACTGCTTGATCACATGGGTCAATGGGGATATAGTCTCTAAATGATCACCCTAGTGCAAATATCAATAATATGGAAATAGGTCTTAATCAGTGACACATGTAAAACCCAGTGGAATTGTGAGTCAGCTAAAGGAGGTGGGAGGGGAGAGGGTAGAGAAAGAACATGAATCTTGTAACCATGGAAAAATATTGTAAATTAACTAATTAATTAAAATTTTCCTGAAAAAAATGCTTTGAAGGGTCTGGAGGTCAGTTACACAATCTCCAGCCACCTTTCATATCCTCTTAGCACCTGAGATTATAATTATCCTGTACTCTTCCCAAGGCAGAGCCTAGAAAGCCTTTGGGAAGGGCTCCCCATAATTGGTGCAGCTACAAAATTGGAAGAGAGGAGTACTTTTCCCTAGAAACTGAAAGTATTGAAAGATGAGTGTCTAGGGAGCTAGAATCCCCCACATATACCCTGGTAAGGGTAGTGACTCTTTGTAGGCTTTGAAGATTCAGTATTTAGCTAGACAGTTCATGCAGGGTAGAGGCACCTCTGGACTCTGACTCAGGTGAGGAGGGCATAGCTAATAAAATAAAGAGAAATGGGGTTTTGGCTGAATTAGCCACTAGTGGACTAACATTTCCTTAATATCTCACTTATGGGAAAGAGCGAGCACTGAGGTTGCATCTTAAAAACTGATTTTTTACTTATTTGATTTTAACTAATGACTCAAATTAATGTATGGATAGCATCCAGACTTGAGGGTCAGGGCTTTGAGCACTGAGGACTGGCAAGAGAGTAAATGGGAACATGTTATTTAGCTTCATTGTAATGGACTTGGATTTCTCACTCATCCTAAGGTCTCCCAGGGGCTTGAACTGTCTCGTTAGAGCAAGATTTCCTCTTTCTTCTTTAGATATTGGAGCAAGGTAATATCTAGATCTTGGAGAGGGATAGAGAAGTCAGGACATGTGTTTCAGTTTCTCCAAATGTAAAATGAGAACAATAATTGCACATACCTCCCAAGATTGTTGTGAGGTTCAAATGAGATCATATTTGTAAAGTGCTTAGCTCCATAGTACTTTATAAATGCCTATTCCTTTTCTTCTCTTATGACTAACACGATTGCTATTGTATCCTTTTTTCTTGTGAATGTGTCATATTTGTCCTGGCTATGTAGGCTCTGACAGTGCCTGGGATAGAAACTCAGTGGGACTCATGGTTAAGGAATATCATATGTATCATTAGATAGTAAAGGAAACTGTTATCAATCACCTAACTGATGGTAAACCCATTGGATGCATGGAAAGTGTAGTTTTTCAGTTTTGTATGCTCGACAATTGATATATTTAATAAATGGTGATTGACTTGAAAACATATTAAACATTGCTCTCCATAACACATATGAAGGGATAAGTACTGGACTTGTGATTTCATTGGTATAGGAAAACTCTCAGGTGAAAAAGATTTCTCTATCTAGACTAGTCATCACCTTCTTTGAAATTTTTATCCTTAGAGTACTGTGTAGAGCACTGATAAGCTAAGGGATTTGATTCTGGATTACATTGCTAGTATATTCAGAAGGAAGTCATGAACCAGGGTCTTAGTGGACTCAAGGCTGTTTCTCAACAGGTTGTACCACACTCTCTCAACAGATGCAAAACCACATACATATCCTATCAAAATGAAGTGGTACATGAAGCATGACAAAAGAAGATCAGGTAGGGAGTGAAAGATTGTAGGATAACAGGACTAGAGATTCAGAGCTGGAAGGGACTAAAGAAGTCATTTGTTTCTCCTGACTTTACATTTGAGAAAACTTAACCCCAGAGAAGGTAATTGACTTTCCCAAGGTCATAGAGATAGAGAATCTCAGAGCTGATATTTGAAATATCTTGTCATTTCAAATCCATTCTCTAATACAGTGTTATAAGGAAGGAGGCTAGAGGAAATAGTATTGGAGACACAATATAAAGGAGAGAGGATACTGGGGTTCATTCTATCATCCAAGTCCATGGTTTTTAAAGTTTCTATTGAGTTTTTTTCATGTGTATGGAATTTTTACTGAACAGGTGGGACATGAAACATAAAGGAGACACATTAAGGAGAGAAAGGACAAATTCTGTCCTTGAGGATCTAACAATATTTTCTATTCAGGTGATGTATACATATCTTGATTTAAGTGCATTGGTTGGAGTCTGTGGAAGACTTTATTTTTTTACCATAGCTAAATCTCCTCTAGGAAAGGAATAATAATCTCTTCATCTAGTATTCAGACTTTATTTATTGTCAGTTATTTTTTTGGCGGGGCAGGGCATTGAAATCACTCAGACATGTTAGAAGTTCTATCTCCTTGTGATTACTGAGAATTTTCAGTAGCACATCTCCAATGGATGTGGTAGGAAAGTCCATTATCATAACTTAGATAAAACGGTAGAGTTCACTCCTAAAAAGTTATGCTAAATCCCCTTCACCAAGAGAAGTGTTTTTCCAGATGATGGTATGTCTATGGAAATGTGATCTGCCCAGTCAAGTTTCAAAGTGTTAGATGTGGAAAGAAGGAAAAGAGAAAGGTGCAAAAAAAGGAAATTTATGAACAGAAAAATAGAAATAAGTGAGAAAAGATAAAGGCTAACAATGCAAAACTAACAAACAAAATAAACAAACAACTTCTGTGGGTGCTAGATTTCTGTTTTAACCCCCAAAATGGAAATGGCATATCCTCTGTGGAGAGTCATCTTTGAGTTATTTGAAGACCTGAATGTGAGTCTATTAATGATGCCATAGGAGAAGAGGCAAGAATGATAGCGTAGGCAAGGGTCCATGAGTCAAATAAATGAAAGCATATACAGTATCCTAAGAAGGAGGATGAACTGAGGGAAAGCTTTTCTTCTTCTTTTTTTTCTGTATAACAAAGAGGCAAAGGCCAAAGACAATCAATGGCTTAGGCTATAACAAATATTCAATATAGTCAGAGGTCAGTGAAGATATGTAGAATACAGGCTCAAAGAGCAATCATTTGAAAATCATTATACGGTAGAGGAAGCACAATAGCATTAAAATACAACATTTCAGATTCTCATTTAATATTAATGTGACCATCAAGAAACCATTTAGCCTAAAAGTCTTAATTTTTTCAAATTATGAAGAGATGGTATGCAATAGTGATTAGAGAGCCAGTCAGGAGACCTAGTATCTTATACCTAATGTCTAGATGACACTGGTTCAGGTACTTAAACATCTCTGTGCTATAGGCACTTCCGTTTGAGCAAGACAATAATTTTGAAAGAAGATGCTGATCTGCATTGGTAGATGGAGGTCTGAGAGTTCTCTAGACCAGTGATGGACAAACTTTTTAAAGAGGGCGCCAAAGGAAAGGAAATGCTCATCTGTCAGTCTGTTTCTATGGCAATTCTTTTGAAGTTTCATTGTATTGTATCTTATTCGTATTTGTCAGATTAGGAATAATGCCAAGTGGTTGGATTGAACATTTCAGGGGGCTGCATCTGGCCCATGAGCCGTAGTTTGCCCATCACTGCTCTAGACCAATGAAATTGCAAGTCTCACTCCTCTCCCATATACCTTAATTAATACTCCATCCAGTAAGGAAGTCTCATTGTAAATATTAATTTGGCATAGAGATTTTAGATAAGATTATCATTGACATGGAATTTAGTAAGATAGTTATTAACAATTTAAAATTATTTTAATGTAATAATAATTTAATCATAAAATATTGCTTTTAAATCATGTAATGGAAGAAACTGAGGTCTTTGCTTTTGTGGATATTCTAGAATTCCTACCTCTCTATCTTCTTCACTAGGACCCACAGGTTTATGCAGGTCATGTCAAAGATTCAGAAGCTAAGAAATGTAGAACCTTGGACTTAGTGAGCTGTTCCAAAGTGTTATCCATACAAGGGAAGAAAAAAACAATCTTTTGAGTGCTCAAATTGGTCAAAGTGTCTATATGTGATTAATTTGAACAATATCAAATACATACACACATGCACAAACACACATATATCATTTAAATTATTTATATAATTTGCATACTATCAGATAGGAGGATGAATAATTTATCAATTTGTGTCATTGGCTCCCTGCTAAATTCATTAGTAAGTAACAATAACATCAAAGACTCTTTTATATAAATAAATATAACCTTAAAATGTAGGCACTATATAATATGAATAAAAAAGGATATGAGGCATATAAATTGATTTGCAGACAATGACTTTACTTATTTACTCCAGCTATTATTACTGTGATTATGAAAACAGGCTTGCAAGTTTAGTCTGATAAAAGAAATCCTGGCTGCTGATGCATAGTTAATTGTATCCCTAATTATTATTCGCTTTATGTATGTGAATGTTTTCATTGGACTAGAAGTGTGTAGAAACTGAAATGGATAAATGAAAAACAAAATTATTGCTGGTATCTTAAAGATAGGGTGTCTAGTAGGGAGCACATCGCTTATCTTAAGTTCTATGATAACATGATTGTTTTCCTTAAATCAAAAATAAAAACAGGACCAAGTATGTTGCTGACATGACAAATTGGTGAAAAAAAACCCACAAACAGAGTGGGTAAAGAAGAGAACTGTATTCCTTTGGCCACAGCAATAAGTGTTCCTTTTCTACCTCTGCAAGGATTCCACTATGTGGCTCAATATCAGCTCAGCCCCTTTCCTTCTGACTGGTTTCCCAGGCCTGGAGGAAGCCCACCAGTGGATCTCAATTCCTTTTTTTGCTGTGTATGTTTCTGTGATTCTGGGAAATGGCACCCTCCTCTTCCTCATCAAGAATGACCACAGTCTCCATGAGCCCATGTACTATTTCCTGGCCATGCTGGCAGCCACTGACCTTGGGGTAACTATAACCACAATGCCTACTGTACTGGGAGTTCTGTGGTTAGATCAAAGGGAGATTGGCCACGGGGTCTGCTTCTCCCAAGCCTACTTTGTCCATTCACTCTCCATAGTTGAATCAGGTGTCTTGCTTGCCATGGCTTATGATCGATTCATTGCCATTCGCAATCCCCTGAGATATACATCTATCATCACCAACTCCAGAGTGGTAAAGATTGGAGTTGGGGCACTACTAAGGGGCTGTGTGTCTATAGTTCCTCCAATAGTGCCCCTCCATTGGTTCCCTTACTGCCGTTCTCATAGTCTGTCTCATGCCTTCTGCCTCCACCAGGATGTTATCAAACTGGCTTGTGCAGATATCACTTTCAATCGCATCTACCCAGTTGTCCTGATTTCATTTACTGTATTCCTAGATTCACTGATTATCCTTTTGTCTTATGTACTAATCCTTAAAACAGTCATGGGCATTGCCTCAGGAGAGGAGCGAGCCAAAGCCCTTAACACCTGCGTCTCCCACATCTGCTGTGTTCTGGTCTTCTATGTCACAGTGATTGGCTTATCCCTCATCCACCGTTTTGGAAGGCATGTGCCACGTGTGGCTCACATTGCTATGAGCTATGTCCACTTCCTCTTCCCTCCGCTAGTGAACCCCCTCATCTATAGCATCAAAACCAAGCAGATTCAGCGTGGCATTCTTCACATGTTCTCTCTATGTAAATCCAAGGACTGATCAGTGCTTTTGGGGATCCCTGTGCATGGAAGTGGGGCAAATATTTTTCTGCAAATATAAGGTTATTGTGCTCTTACAACTACTCTGTGCATCCCCTTAAAAATATTTAGTATTTAAGAAATGTTTGTCAATTTCTCTTAGGATTCATTGATTTCAGAAGATATCAGTGTAATATTATATGTTTAGTTCTTAAACTTGAGGTCAAATAGTTCAAGATTAAGTTAGAATTGATTTAAAATCATATTGATTTCACATTAGAAGGAAGGATTGCATCTCCACTAAAGCCCAAGGTATTCCTGAAAATTGTAACTATATTCCTCTTACTAGCCTGAGATATTCTTGAAGAAAGACTCTTGCTTCCCTGACTATTCATGGATTCTGTGAATATAATAACCTTTTTCTTCATCTGATCAAGTGTGCTCAAAAGTGTAGGCCAGAAATATCTATGTGTATAGAATTCAGGGTTCCAGCGTATAAGACCACACTATTCTCATCTTATACCCTTTAAGTTGTAACCATGTCCTATTTTTGCCCAATCCTTTCAAATATTATTAATCTTCATGCATAGAACATAAAATAATTTATTTTTATTTAGTTATATGAAACTATTCCATTTCTGGATACTCCTAATAGGATATATAGTGGACAGGTGGCGGGTTAGGTTGGAGTGAGGGAAAGATTTCTAGCAGTTTACCAGCCATTCAGATTAATCCATCTGCATGCAACCTCTACATTCACACATTATGTGAGTATACTGAATTTTATAGAATCACAGAATTACAGATTTGAATGAAACCTCATAAGTCATCTAGTGCAATAAATACTTGAGCTAAATCCCCTCTAAAATATGTCATGAAATCAGTCTATCAGATTCTTTTTAAAGGCCTATAGTTCCTTGAGGGAAGAGGTTATCAAATTGAATATCAGATTCCAAGGACCCTGCTTCATATTAGGAAAAGATCTGATTCATAAGTACTCTTTTCTTACATTGTTCTAAAAATCTGCTTCTTTACTGTCCCCCTTTTTTTCTCCAACTTCTGTGATTAAGGGTTGAATAGAACAAGTCCAGGCCCTCTTTCATGCTTCATCTCATTGATCATTTGAATCTTATACACATTTCACTCTTGAGTCTTCCCTTTAGTTCAGGCTAAACTTCTTGAATATTAGAATTTTTTCCTGCTTGGGTCCAGAGGGCAGAACTAGGAACAACGTCAGAAATTTGCAAAAAAGGCTTCATATGGAGGAGTAAAAAAACAAAGAAAAAGGGGAGAAAAAGTCCTTTAAATTAGAGTTACCTAAAGGTCCAAAGTTGGCATGATCCGCCTTTGGAGGCAATGGATTCATCATCACTGCAGATCTTCAGGAAAAAAAAAAGTTTTATAAGTATCTGTCAGGTATATGATAGAGAGGATTCATTTCTCTGTATAGGTTAAATTAGATGCCCTCAGAGATCTTTTCTGACTCTAACATTTTTTGACTCTGTGATTCTTTGTCATCATGTGGTCTGAAATTTTAGAGGTCCTAGAGAATACTAGGAAATGCCCAGGGAAGGGGGTGAGCCCTTTGTTGGAGGTTGAGAAAATTTCAAGATAGGGAATGGTAAGAAACATGATATTTAAGCAGAACAATTCAGGAATGTAAATTTAAAGTGGTAAAGAGAATCTTCTTTTGGGATCTGAGTGGATCTGATGAAAGAATGGGCTAGCAGCAGAAATAAACATCATGGAGCTTTCACCATTATAGAACTTCCATATTTCTGAGAGAAGAGAAATATGGTATACTATTAGAATAATGCAAGATTACATAAATATATGTAAATACATCTGTGCCAGAGAAAATCTATCAGTGACTTCTGAGATAAACTAGAGGTGAGCCAGATGAAGTTGTAAACAATGTCTGGGAACAATACCCAGGTACCTCTGTTAAGTGACTGAGACTATATGGGATTCTAAGTGATGGTTGTTCATTAATGGTTACTAATTATTCCCTTTCACTCTGATTTGAGTAATTTTATTTCCCCTCACTTGTTAATAAATGTGTAAATGAATATGTTCAGATTTTGAACTTTGTTAAGACTACAAACCTAATTTTTAAAAGTATTTTTCCTGATTACAGGTAGATACAATTGTAATAATAATTTCTGACATTTTGAGATTCATATTCATCCTTTCCTTTCCCTCATCTCTAAGACGGCACATTATATGATAAAGATTTTACAGGTATTATCATGCAATACGTATTTCCATGATTGTCATATTATTAAAGAAGACACAGTTTATACTAAAGAAAAATTACTGAAGGGAAATAATTTGAAGAATGGTATGCTTCATTTTACATTCAGGCTCCATCTGTTACTGCTTTAGTAATAGTCTTCTTCATCATGAGTCCCCTGGAACTGTCTCAGATTCTTGAATTGCTGATAATAGTTAAATCATTCATAGTTGGCCATCGTAAATTATTGCTTTTATCATATACAACATATACAAATTCTCCTGGTTCTCCTAGTTTCACTTTGCATCACTTCATAAAAGTCTTTCTAGATTTTTTTCCCGTGATTGTTCTTATAGTCATTTCTTATGGCAGGAAAGTATTACATTACAGTAATATACCAGATCTTGTTTGGTCATTACCAGGTTGAAGGGCATCCCTTTAGTTTTTAATTATCAAAAAGAGCTTCTATAAGTATTTTTATACAAGTAAAACCCATAAACATATAAAGATAATTGATGACTACACTAGGTTGGAGAATAAGAGTTGTGCTAAATTCTTTAGTTCTAAAATCATCTTACTGAATCTGAAATGCCAGAGAAGTCCCTTCAAATCAAATCCATTGCTCTTTATTCTTCCTCATGGGGCCAAGCAGAACACGTGACAGTTTATCAGATACTTGTAGACAACCCTAATATCAAAATATCCAGGTTAAAGGTTTCAGTTTCTTCAAGTGATCCTTAGATGAGATCATTTTTAGGATCTTTGTCATCCTGGTTGCCTTTTCCTGAATGTTTTCAACCTTACCAATAGCCTTCATAAAGTGTAGTGGTCAGGACTAAACATGACAATTCAGATTTGATCTGGCTGAAATAGAGTTCAGCAGATATATCATCTTTTGTGTTCTGGGTTCTGTATTCCATTTTGAAAGTCATACAAAGGTAAATAGGTCTCAGATCTGACCACAAGGGACTTAAAGTCTAATGATATTGGGGAATGAGGTAGGGATTAGATGCATACATTTAAAGATTTCAGTAATCTAAATCATATAATTTCATCTCTGTGTGTGTGTGTGTGTGTGTGTGTGTGTGTGTTTGTGTGTGTGTTTCTGTCTGTCTATGCGTCTGTGTGTTTCCTGTGTGGACCCCTATCTACTTCAGTATTCAGTATTAAAAAGGTGACAGGCCAGAGAATATTAGTTAATTAGTATCTAAAATTCTGATAAAATGATTCTTTTAAAGTCTTTCTTGAATGACTCTAAATAACAGATACATAATCTCTCTCTGAATCTATAGTTGAAGACTTTCAAGGTTGGAATATTCAGACAGAACAAATTCATCACTAACAACAACTGAGAATTCAGGATAATGTTTTGCCTCTCCCCTTATACCATTGATGATGAAATGTTGAAGGAAGTCCTTAGAAAACATAACCATGATTTCAGAGGACTAACAATAAAGAAATCTATTCACTTTCTGATGGAGAGGTAATAAATTCCATGGCAGAGTGAGACACCAATTGTTTGATGTGGCCAATATGAGTATTTGTTTTTATAAAGATTGAAATTCTTGAGGCAATATTTCTTAATTTTAAATTAATTTTTTTAACTGACTAGTCAAGACATTTTAATCTGTTCAGTTGACTTTCTCCACAATCCAAAAGTTGGCTACTCTTCTATTGAAGGTCTTTATATATCATTTGTGAGCTTATCCCTTCCCTGGGCATCCCAAGAAATTTCTTACTGGTAAACAACCACTGAGAAGTGCTGGACACAGAGAGCTTAATTACTTCCTTGTTACAAGAGTGTGTCCTTGCTGGGACCCAGAAGACATCAGCATATTTTGCCACGTGGTCAGATCACTATTGTTTAAGTGAGTTCAACATGGCTACTGTTATAAAAAATAAAGATTTGATGCTATCTTTTATACTCCTGATAGGCTAGTTATTATATTGTTGCTATTAATCTGAGGAAGCTGTGATTTGGTTCCCTTGATGGCTGGTGCAGGGACACACGTGTCCTGCCACTCAACTGGATGTTATAATAACTGCCCTTCTTTATAACAGTGCCCAGGCAGGATCCCTAAAGGTCAGTGGATGAGTGAACCTTTCAGGTCCCACCTGGGGTTGATTGATTATTAGTATTGGGCTCTATTAGCTTTGGATAACATTCATCTTTATTCTTATACACCACAGAGTGGTGATGGAATAACTACTCCAGGCAGTTTATCTATGTTGTTAACAAGGGAAAGGAATGATCAGGAACAGATTGGGAATAGGAGGCCCTGTCACTAAATCTATGACACTAATCCCTCAGGACTACAGGCTGTTCAGTAATGCTGGGCTCATTTGGCCATGGCCAAACCAGAGTAAGCAATCTCTTTTGATGACTCAAATATTGATGATATCTCTCTCAGCTTCTAATGGCTAGTTATTGTGCCAGTCCTACAGCCTTCAGGATATATCACCCCCACCACCCTTTTCTTCCTCTTCTACCCACTTCCTGGTTCCCTCCCCCCCCCCCACAAGCCTGGGATACCTAAATATCTAGAGATGGTTTAAATGCCTAAATATCTAGAGGGAATTCAGAGAGAATTAGAGGATTCACGGTCAGACTCACAGGTCAATCAATGTCCAAGATAAGGTTGATGTTTTAGTCAAGGATTTCAGGTCAAAGCTCTTAAGAAAGAAAGCCAAGGGTCCCAAAATCAAAAAGGGCTCTCTCAGAACTCTCTCAGGGTATTTTTACTCTCTCTGGCCAACTGCCTTTTTTTTTCCCACGGCCTCTGTGAACATTTCAAAGTCTCCAACTGTCATCAACTGTCAATCTAGGTGTGACTCTCAAGTCCCAGAGCTTGAATATGACACTACTTAGTGCATTCTTAATATTTCAACTGTGTCAGGGTTTACCATGGCTGCTAGCGCTGCCCTTAATCATTTTATGCTTTTAAGATCTTAACAAAAGATGGAAGGTTCATTTTTCATATCTAGGTAAGGGGGAAACTGGAAAAGTTGGATTTTGATTTTGAGGGGGATCCTAAAGGGAAAAATTACTTTCCATGAATATCATACTTAATTATTTATTTTCCACATTCCTTCTTCTGAAACACTGGGAGAGTGTCTCCCCCAGTGAATCATTCTAAATATAATATCTATACATTTCAGGATTGTCTCACCAGGATAAATAAGGACATAAAGGTACTATACATTTCATGGAGAATCTAACTATGCTTGGATGTTTATGACAGAAAGTTACCAAAACAAAGAAAAAAAGGGAGAGTAGAATGTTAAAAGGTAGGTGACCGTTTACTAGGATCCCATACATCCGAAAAAATGTCTACTCTAGTCTGATATCAACTCCATGCTAGAATCATAGAATTAACAAACCACATTCAGAGGTAGGTTAGGATATGTTCTTATAAAGAGTAAATGTCCTACTAGGGAAATCAAATCGAGAAAGTCCTACTAAATTTTTTGCCAAAATCATTCTCTTGAATGTTCACCAAGATAGCTCTCCTCCTTGCTGCTTACATATGCCATCCCTAATTGTCATGTCCACGAGATAGATCAATGAGCCAGACATTCCTGCTATCCTCCAATATTCTCCACTAATCTATCCCCATTTCCACCACCAATGCTGTGGTGAAATCTAGATGCTCACATCCTGCTTTAAATACAATATCATTTCACTATATCATTTAAACACTAAACCTATTCTAGAACACTGCTATTTTTGTTTTCTATCTCCAGAATTCTCTTAATCCCCTCCCATGTGTCCACAGATACATGGATCTAGAAGTAGAATGAAATTTAGAGGTCATTAAGTTCACCACCTTTATTTTACAGATGAAGAAACTAAGGGCTAAACAAATATGGCTTCATTATATAGGCATGTCTTCACACAACATTTCAGGATAGTTGGTGGCATTGCTCATTGGTTTTGAAAAGGAATTCCAACATTTTTTTCCTGAATGAAAGGAGACTTGCTATTACTTGAGTGGATGCATGCTTGATTTCATGATTGAGAATCAAGATTCAAGGAAAAGGCATTGCCCTTAAAGGATTGTTGACATACAACTTTATCTGAATCCACTCCCCTAATGCATGGTTGAAGACCTCATTATCATATCCAAATGTGCTAGACAATGTGGAAAGTTCAGAAACATAAGAAGGTCAATGGTAATATGGACCCATAATGTCTAATTTTAAGAGTAAAACAAAGAATACCAAACATGGACAGTTAGAAAAATGAAGGAGGAGGAGATGTCCTAACAAAGAGAGAGTGAATATCAGTTTGCAGAGCTAGTTAAAGAAGTAGATAGAATCATAGAGACATAGTGAGTGGGATTTATGAATTTAGCGGAATAAGTCCAAAGTCTCAGTTCTCTTCTCTGAGCTTAAAATGTGCTCTTCGAATATTTATCCCAATTCTTATTATTCTCCTTGTTCTTCATGAACATACCAGCTAATTAGAGTTATTTTAGGGATGACAGCATTGACCATAGAATAATTTGTAGAGCAGATTTGTCCATCTTCTCACATTTATGCCCACTTTTATCCTCTGTATTCTACAGTGAGTCTCTCCATACTAATCCCTTCCTATAAAACCAAAGAAACAGACACAAGCTTCAGAGAAATCTAGCTATGATATGTTAATCATAAGGGAGAATCAAGGAAGATTAACAACTTCCTCTTATCTTCTCACCAACATACATCCTTTTATTGGGACAGGAGCTATGTGAAGTTGAAGTTTCAGATGGAGAGAAATACTTCAGAAGTCTCTTAAGAGAGAAGATCAGAAAGAAATAAGAAATGGAAGAATTTAATGAAAATTTATTGAGAAGATGACTTCTCTTCTCTGTATTGATAGGGCCAGAAAGGAAATAAGATTCATCTTCACATCCCTGAGAGAGTTGATTATAGAGAGCACAAATTTACTCAATCAATTCCAGTGGTTCATAAGCACTGGGGGAAGGTGAAAAAAAGGTAAATTTTGAATGGGCCAAGGTATAGGTTACTCATCCTTGAAGATGTGACTCACTCTAGAAACTGAATCTACTTCCAGAAAGGATTCAACATGTTCTTGTATAAAACATTCATGAAAAGCAGTAAAAGAAAGTTGAAGTCTGGTCCCTGCTGGATATTTGTAGAGGCTGTGGGGTACAGTATAGTAGATAAAGTGCTAATCTTGAAGTCAGAAAGATCTGGTTAAAATCCTAATGCTGACACATCATAGTCATGTTTAAGTGAGATAAATTTCATATTTATAATTTATCTCACAATGGAGATAAATTAGCAGCTTGTAGTATCTTTTTCTTGGTCTGATAGTTCTTGAATTTGGTTATAACACTGTGGATTCTTTCAATCTCTACTTTTCCCTTTTATTCAAGAATGTTAGGGCAGTTTTCCTGCAGAATTTGCTTTAGAATGATGTCCAAGCTTTTACTTTTTTTTTCTTTCGAAAATATTTATTTATTGTCACATTTTGAGTCATATATTAAGAGTGGTCTCCTTCTCCCTCTCTCCTAACCTCGCATTAGAAACGGCCGACATTTGATACATATAATAAATATGGACTCTTACAATACATATTTCCTTATATCAGTTCTTTCACTAGAAGTGGTTAGCATTTTCCTTCATAATTTCCTTTAGAATTGATTCAAATATTCACATTACGCAGAATAGCTTAATTGTTCACAATTACTTTTAGAACTGTATTGCTATTATTATACACAAGTTCCTTTGGTTCTGCTCATTTCAGTCAGCATTATTTCATGCAAGTATTTCCATATTTTTCTAAAATCAACCTGTTTTTCATTTCTTATAAGACAGTAGATTTCCATCACAATCATATACAACTTTTTCAGCCATTCCAAAAACAATACTTTTCAATGAATAATGAAATTCTTTTTAATGTTAATTCAGAGAAAATTCTATCAATTCAAAAGGCAAAAAACTTTTGGGATAAGAATATCTGAGAAAGGATGAGTACATAAAGATAGCTTTAAGATGATCATTTCTTTTTTTTTCTTATTCTCAGTGGATGACCTGGAATCTTTCTGGGTATAAATAATACCAGAATAAAGCTACCTATGGCTAAAATATGAAAATGTCTATATACAATGAACCAAGCCTAATCTATTTTAAATGCAAAATGTATTGATCCTCCTTCCACTTGGTTAGGAGGGAGGAATTAAAAACTTTTTTGGAAATTTTGCAACTAACTCAAAATGTTATTTAAAATAAAATCTTATGCCAAATCATTAGTTTAAAACAACAACAACAACAATATTTCTATAGGGATTTGTATTAATTTTAAAAGACAGAAGATACTTTAATCCTATTCTCCCAATGAAAGATATCAAGTAACAATCTAGTTTATTTTTAAAGGGATAGAAGATGCTATAAGCAATCTAACTTGGTGATATATAAAGAAAAATACCATCACTTAAGTTTATATTTCTATCCTAGTCTGACTGGAGATTTAGAAATGCTACTATATTTATGACCTTTCTTTGGAGCAACGACCACAATCAGCACCAAACAGATCACAAGTATGATCACAGCAAAGGAAATAAATGCTGGATCTCTTAGTTTTATTTCCAGATCATGTAGAGATATGACTTCCTCTTCTTTGGGGACATGGATAACCATCACGGTTGACCCCTAGATACTTAACATGCAGCCTATTTTCCCATGAATGTTCAGTCTCTCATTTAAAAAATGGGCTGACAATATTGCACTTATAAGAACACTCAGTGTCCCCAAAGGGGTAACCAATGTGGCAGGTGTAAAAGCATATGCAGCAAAATTTGCAGCCTCTCCTATTCCCATTGAGAGTAATCCTGCCCACCAGAGCCATTCCTTCAGGTAAGAATGTCCACCTTGCCCAGCTCTAGTTATTCCCTTTTTACCCAGTTCCAAGAGTCCCTTCTTTTTCAGTATGAAGCTGGAACCTATGAAAACACTGGAACTAATGGTCAGGACTAAGCCTAGAAAAAGGCTATATTGGTTCTCTGCAGATGAAGAAATGCTCAGATTCATTCCACTGGAATTCTGGTTTTCATGAGTGACATAAGAAGTCTTTAGTTGGGACACATTGGTGATCTGGCACCATGCCTGGTAGGAGTTGGAACATACTAAAGAGAGCACAGAGCCTTGTAGGCAGGGTTCTCTGGGAGGTGACGGCACCAGCACCCGCTCCCCCATAGTCCCAGGACGGGGTTCCCTGGAGCAGATCCAGCACTCCCTCACCAACCTACACCCCTCCCCTGCCCCATAGTCAGACAACTCCCAAGCCCGTTCCCCCCTCTGTCCAGCCAGTCCGGGACTCCAAGCTTTTACTTTTGTCCTGATTTTCTGGTAGTCCAATAATTTTTAAATTGTCTCTTCTGGATTTATTTTCCAAAACTGTAGCTTTCTCAATGAGGCGTTTCATATTTTCCTCAATTTTTAAATTCATTTGATTTTGTTTTGTAGTCTCTTGCTACCTTGTGAAGTCATTAGCTTCTTGTTGTTGGGTTCTAATTTTTAAAGACTGAATTTCTTCCCTGGATTTTTGATCATCTTTCTCCTTCAAGTCTGTTTTTCTTTGTAGGTCATCTTTCACTTTTCTTTGCCTATTTTTCAAGCTGGTCAATTCTAACTTTCAAGACAATATTTTCTTGTTTTAGTTCATGTGCCTCTTTTTCCAGATGACTTATTTTGCTTTTTAAGGTCTTTTTGCAATTGTCTTCAGCCTCTCTTAATTGTTTTTTTTTAATTGTGTTTTGAGTTCTTCCAAAATCTGTGTCCAATTTGCTGGAGATTCTGTGTTTTTGCTTGTTGTTTCTTGGTCCTCCCTTGTTCCATTTGCTTTTTGTTTAATTACCTGTAGAGAAGCTGTTGATTTTAATTTCTTTTTTTCTTTTTCTGTTGTTTACTCGTAATTTTTTCCTTCTTTGCCCCTTATCATTTGCTTGCTCCTCTGATTATTTGCTGGATCTGTGGATTTAGGCTATTCTCTCCTGAAAGGGCTTCTTCTCTGCTCTGCTGATTGACTAGATTAGGTTGATGGAGTATTAATAAGCCCTGTGGTCAGATCTTCCACAGCTGGCAGAAGAAGCTAAAGGACTAGGGAATTCTTAAAGCAATGATAACCCTTCAATTTAATATATAAGAGTTGATATGGGGAAACTAATGAGGAATATATGGAAAGGGGGAGTGAGGTAAAAGATAGAATTATGACAGGTTGCTATAATCTTCACATTAGGGCCAGAGCAGATATACTTAGGGTAGTCTGGATGTTGTCCTTTACACTGGAAGATAACCAAAAGGGCATCACTGGTGATATATTTTTACTTGAGCAATAATTGAATTCCTGTGTCAAAATTTTCACTTACTTGTTAGTCTCACTCTCTTCCAGAGTCAAAACCACATTACATATAAGATAGGTTAATATGACAAAAAAGGGAAATGATAAATGTTGGAGGGAATGTGAAAAAAATTTAGACACTAATACACTGTTGATGGAAGTATGAACTAATAAAAACTTTCTGAAGAGCAATTTAGAATCATGCCAGAAGGACCAAAAAATTTTGCATTCTCTTTGACCCAGAAATACCACCACTAGATCTATATCCGGAAAAGAACAAACATGTTTGATGAACATGAAGAGATGGCTAAACAAGGTGTGGTATATAATTTATTTATTTACTTATTTTAGCTGGCTATCTATCTGTTTGTTTGTTTATGTTTTTATTTTAATTTTGAATATTTTTCCATAGTTTCATATTTCATGTGCTTTACCTTTCCCTCAAACCCTCCCTCCCACTGTAGCCAATGCAAATTCCATTGAGTTTTACAAATATCATTGATTAAGACCTAATTCCATATTATTGATAGTTGGAATAGAGTTATTGTTTAGTGTCTACATCCCCAATAATATTCCCATCAGGCCATGTGAGCAAGGAATTGTTTTTCTTCTGTGTTGCTACTCCCACAGTTCTTCCTCTGAGAGTGGCTAATTTTCTTTCTCATAAGTCCCTCAGCCTTGTTCTGGATCCTTGTATTGCTGCTAATAGAGAAGTCTGTTATGTTCGATTGTACCACATTATATTAGTCTCTATGTACATTGTTCTCCTGGATCAATTCCTTGAGGTCATTCCTCACACAGAATTCCTCCATTTCATTATTCCTTTGAGCACAATAGTATTCCATCACCAACAGATACCACAATTTTTCAGCCATTCCCCAATTGAAGGGCATCCCATCATTTTCCAATTTTTTGCCACCACAAAGAGTGAGGCTATAAATATTCTTGTACAAGTCTTTTTCCTTATCATCTCTTTGGGGTACAAACCCAGCAGTGCTATGGCTGGATAAAAAGGCAGATAGTCTTTTAAAGCCCTTTGGGCATAGTTCTAAATTGTCATCCAGAATGGTTGGATCAGTTCACAACTCTACCAGCAATGCATTATTTCCCTAACTCCTTCACAAGCTAATCTTTCTGTTGAATCAAATGTTAAATAGTTAAGATGTAGATCTATATTATTTAGAGATTACCTGGGTTACTTCATCTAGGTATTTTCACAGTGTTCACAGCCTGGTTTAGTCTGTATGAAGTAAACAGCAAAGAATCACCCTGCTCCCTGAGGTCAGAGATAAGCTAGCAGAGGAGTAAAATCCTACCCCTCTCAAACCACCCAGGTCCCCCAAAGAGTCCTATTGCCAAGCTGGGTGTCCTGCTTTTATACCCACATTCTTAACTGCCCCAAGTTCCCCCTTTACTGGAGTTCTGGGGGGGTACTGTGGAATTCTCTGAGGCAGTTCACCCCACTTAATATCATGCATGTTATTATCATGTTAAGATCATGCATCTCTTATCTTTTTCTTATTTATTTTATGGTTTGATTTATGGAGATCTGATAGAACAAGATTTAGCTCTCTCACTAGTAAAGTTTTACTATCTATTTCTTCCTTGAACTCTGCCAGTTTCTGTAGTACAGAGAGAGGGGGGGGTCTTAGGAGTTTTTACAGGCTTTGGCTGAGTTCTGAAATCAGTTAGAAGTTTAGAATCTTGGAAGAGAGTTTCAGTTGGTCCTGGGATCTCTTGGAGAGGGCCAGGCCAGCCAAGCTGTTTCTTCTCTTTTCAAAAGACTGAAAATTTAGCCTAGCTTTGGAGTATTTATTTGAAATTTGTTAATTTAGATAAACCCTTTGTATCTCCATACTCTACCTCACTTCCCCACCTTCATTCCTTTACCTAATATCTGTGAGGTGTGAATAAGGAAAGTGAATCAGAGAGTATTTTAAAATCTGTGAGGGTTTAGCTATACTTTGGCAGTGTATTATCTAGAGAGGTTAGGTAGTTATCATCATATTCCCCTTTTGATTTCAAGATCACCTTGAGAGCTGAGTTAAGGCAGGACCTTGCTCAAACCCCATCTCTGCCTCCCTTCCCCCACCTGAGGTTTCTTTAAACAACCATTAGGGCTGCCTTCAATCCCCTTTCCTGAGGATTTAACCTGAGAAGACAATAAACCCCTTTTGTATTTAAACAGACCTGTTAGTTACTTTGTAAGTTAATTAGTAAGAAAGGGAAGAAGAGGAATAGAACCAACATACTCTGGGCTTGAAGGGAAGCCGGGTATCCATCTTGGAGGAAGGTGTAACTTCAAAACAAGTCCCTTCCTGTGAAATTAACTAAAGCCTGTAGTTAATTTCAATTCAGTCTATTTCCCTCAGTTTGTCTTTAGTCTAAGTCCTAGTCTATAAGCCCTGTTGCTCTTTGCCTGTTTAGATTAATTCCTCCTCTCCCTGATGACCTTTATTACCTTCAGTGTTATACTCCCTGACTTCAGCCTCATATTATATCCTGAATTTCACTATTCCATCTTACCTGCAATTCATATTATTTACCCAGCAAATCCCTGACAACCTCCCTTCCAAAATCTCCTTTAACCAAACACCTTCCGCAAATTCTCCCATTACATTTCTCCTTTAGAAATATGGATTCTATACCATTTGGTGCATACATGTTGAGTACTGTTATTTCCTCATTGTCTATACTGCCTTTTATTAGGATGTAATTACCTTCACTATCTCTTTTAATCAGATTTATTTTTACTTTGGCTTTGTCAGAAATCATGATTGCCACTCCTGCCTTCTTTTTCTCAGTTGAAGCCCAATAGATTTTGCTCCAACCTTTTATTTTTACTCTCTGTATGTCTACCTACCTCATGTGTGTTTCTTGTAGATAATATATGGTAGGATTTTGGTTTCCTATCCACTCTGCTATTTGATTCTGTTTCATGAGAGAGTTTATCCCATTCACATTCAGAGTTATAATTATCAGCTGTGTATTCCCCAACATTTTGATATCCTTTCTAGTTCTGCCCCTTCTTCTTGGGCTATTTCCTTTTAAACCAGTGGTTTGTTTTAAATTAGTCCCCCTTATCCCCTCCCTTAGTTTACTTCCCTTTCTACCCTCTCCCTTTTTGTTCCCCTCTTTTTATTTTAAGGCCTGATGAATTCCCTCCCCCCTCTCTTCCCCTCCCTTTTTGAACTCTCTCCCCCACTTCCCCCCACCTTGGTTTATCCCTTCTGACTTTCTCCATTGGGTAAGATAGATTTCGATATCCCAATGGATATAACTACTCTTCCTTTTCATTATTAATTCTGCTGAGAGTAAGGTTTAAGTATTTCCTATTAAAGCTCTCTTCCTTGCCTTCTTATAATAGTATTAATCTCCTCCCCTTCCCATGCCCTCTTTGTGTGGTATAGATTATCCTATTTTTCTTATTCATTCAAGTTTCTCTTGGTGCCATCTACTATTCACCCCTCTCTTGTTTCCCCCGTATCATCTTAGACCATTTAGTACTCCAACCTCTCTATATGAATACTTATTCTAATTACTATAATAGTGAATACAATTTTTGAGAATTACACATAACATTTCTCCATATGAGAATACAAATAATTTGATCTTATTAAAGCCCTTAAAGAAGCAAATTTAAAAATAAGATTTTTTTTCTTCTCAGTCAGAAGTCTGGGTGAGGTGGGCAGACTCTCTCTGAATAAAGCTGTAGAGCAGTTTTTGCCTGACTCATAGTGCAGTGTCGCCCCTCTCAGCTTTATCATTGTGCCTAAGATCTGCACTCTTTAGGCTCCTGGGGTCTCAAGTCTAGCTGTTCTCAGGGTCAAGCCTCCTGGTCGTTCCCTTGCTTGCTCCTCAGCCTGAGGCTCCTTTATGAGTCTAAGCACGCTGCTTCCATAGTCTATCACCCCTCAGCTCTAGGTCCACACCCAAGGACTGCTCTCAAGGTCTGTGCTCAAAGCCCATGCTCTTTAACCTCTCGGGGTCTTAAGTTTTGCTAGTCTCAGGAGCAAACCCCTGGTGTTCCCATTTAGTTGCCAAGAATTTAGTGACTTAGTAAATGCCCCATACTTGCTCTAACTCTTGTGCTCTGGCTCTGGGACTGTAGATGGGGTGGGGTGGGCAGATTGATCAGCTCGAATTTTAGTGAGAGCTATTTCACCCCCTTATAGCGTGGAAATGTCCAAATCCCACAAACCTTCAATGCTGTTCCCTATTGTGGGGCCCCTTATTTCATCTGGATTTGGTTTTTGTGTCCTTTTGAGGTATGATGTATTGCTTGGTTAGGAGAGTTAAGAGCCCTGCTTCTATACTGCAGCCATCTTGACCCCCTGTGGTATATAATTTAAATAGAATATCATTATACTATAAAAATGATAAACAAGATGACCACAAAAAAGCCTGGAAATACTTACATAAAGTGATCCAAAGTGAAGTGAGCAGAACCAGGAGAATGTACATAGTAACAGTCAAAATGCACGATGATCAACTTTAAATGACTTCTCTGATGAGCAATGCAAGGATCCAAGACAACCCCAGAGAACTCAAGATGAATAAAGGCTATCCCTTGCCATAGAGGAAACTAATGGGTCTGAATGCAGATTGAAGCTTGCCATTTTCACTTTATTTCCTTCATGAATTATTTTTCTAAATGTGACAAATGTCTCCTTTCATAACATTACAAACATGAAAATAAGTGTTTCATGATAAAAACACATGTATAAGCTATATCATATTATCTTCTGTTTTGGGGAAGAGGAAGGTATGAGAGGGAGGAAGAGAACATAGATTGCAAAATGTCACAAAATGGTTTTGAAAAATTATATCCACATGTTATCTGGAAAAGAAAATTATAATAAAAATAAAAAAGAGATGTTCAGGGGAAAGACAAAAGTCTACATGATCAGTGATAGCTTTGGAAACCATGATGACTTTGGTTTCTTCAAAGTCTAACTAAGCTCTAAGTGCTCTATAGTGCCTTGCTTCTACCACCTTCACAGCCATTGGAACAAATTATTCTCATTTCTCCCTTCCACCAAGGGAAGTCTTCACATGCCTAGGATAGGTAACCCCCTAATTCACACATTTGAGGCCTCTTGGTTATTCTCAACCTGGGTTAGCCTGCCAGCTGAGATGGTTTACTATGTTGTGGCCACTGTGTATGCTATACTGCTATAATTTCTTAGAATCACAGATGATAGCTAGGGGGCAGATGGACACTAAAAAAGGAAAACAGCCATGAAAAAGTTCAGGTCTCTCACCAGAAATTCTAATCTTTCCTGAACACTCTTTACAACCACAAGGCAGGTCTTTGGAGCATGCCCTGATCATCTACCATAGAGTTCTGAGGGACCTTGAGAGCCTGCCTAAATTACCTATCATGGAGGTAGTACTCTAATTTCCCCAACACATAAGTGGACATACTTTCAAGTTTTAGGCTACAACTGTGTCTTTAAAATGGGCCAAATTGAACTAGTCATGCTCTAACTAGTGCTCTTTCCTGCTCAGTCTGTCCTCCTAAGAGAGTGAGGATCAGAGTTCATTCACAGTGTGATAGAGAGGGGAAGAACTTAATCCCGCTGTTTTTTCTCTTTTCCTACATTTCTAAAAAAGGAGCATGAGAGTGTCCTTGTCTTCTCTGTGTCATTTGTCCTCAGTGTCAAGTTCTTCCAGGGATCCTTGACTGTCTTATAGTGAACTTGATACCAGGGTCACACATAGATGTTGCAATTGGCCTGCCCTGCAGAGAAGCTCTGAAATGTCAGCTCTCTTGGAATTCTTGTCTGATGTGTGGTTTGCACTTAGAAATGGGACTGTGCTTTATGGGAACAGAGCTAAACTATGGACCTAACATCCTGAAGTGGTGGTCAGTCAGTCAATCAGTCAATTTACATTCATTAAGTGCCTACTATATTCCAGGTGCTGTCCTAAATACAAGGGATATAAAAAGAAGGAATAGATAGTCCCTGATCTCAAGGAGCTTGCCATCTAGTGGCTGGACTGTAGGCATACAGTATACCCTGACTCCTTCCAGAAGGCCAAATATATTTCTCTGCTCCCCCAAGATTCTGAAGTGCCCTTAGGGGAGTTTTGGTGTGTTTAGGCTCTCTGTAAATGACTTCCTTCTTATTGATCTTTTCCTCTCAATTATAGAGGTTATCTTTCCTACCCCCCAATTCCATTTTCACCCTTACCAATTCTATTAGCTTTTACAAAGGAATATTTACTTTAAAAGCTATAATCACAAATACACAAAATTACTCCTCAAAAATGGGAGTTTAATTTTACCACTCCCCACCTCACACCAATTCATTCATTGTGGGGAGATTAAGTCTATAATAAAGTTCAGTTCCTAGGAAGCACAGTCCTGGTTCCAAGTCCAAAGATTGTTTTTGACTTGAGTTACAAGTTGCTTGTCTTCTCAGGGCTTCCTTTCTAGGCTAGCTGTAACATCCCACCTGGAATAATGACTCCACGATCACCATGTCTAATCCTCTCTCTAGGATAGTAATGGCAAACTTTTTAGAGGGTGGGTGATGTGGGAAATGTCCTCAGGAATGTGTGGAGATGGGGAGGGGAATATCCCCGCATTGCTCCAGCTTTCTAGTAATGAACTCTGGCAAACTCGATGCTGGGGTGATGTCTTATATGCCCACAGAGATGGCTCTGAATGTCCCCTCTGGCAAGTGTACCATGGGTTCACTACCATAGCACTAGAGGAATCACTGCCTGGACCTGAAATAGAGTATGATAAAAATACACAAGCAAACAAAGGGAAAAAACACAAACAGAAGAGAAATTAATATCTCCAGGCTACTTTCTCAGAGGTAGGGTAGAAGGGAGAGAGAATCAGAGAAAAAAGTTTTTCACTTCCCGACCTGGCTAGGCATATGTTGTGATTGTCACCCTTTTGGCTTCTCAGTGGAAATGGAACAGGCACATTAGTGGAGATAAGGGGAAAGAGCAGGTTCAGGAGGGATAGAATTCAGATTCAGCCCAGATTCTTTTTCATTTTTAGGTTCTTTGCCATTTTAGTTGCTGTCTCCTGAATGCTTTCAACCTTACCAGTAGCCTTTGTAAGAATAGTGGTCAGAACTAAACAAAACAATGCAGATTAGATCTGGCCAAAGTAGAGTACAGCAGATAGAACATCTTTTGTGTTCTGGGTTCTGTATTCCTTGTTGAATGTCCTACAAAGGTAAATAGGTCTCAGAATCTGACCTCAAGGAACTTAGTCTAATGAGGTTAAGGAATGAGCTAGGGATTAGATGTATGCATTGAAAGGTTTCAGTAATCTAAAATGTAATTTCATCAGTGTGTGTGTGTGTGTGTGTGTGTGTGTGTGTGTGTTTGTGTGTGTATTTTTTGTATGGAACCCTATCTACTTTAGTACTCAATTTTTTTTAAAAAAATTAGCAGACAGTATTAGTTATCTAGTAACTGGACTTCTGGTAAAATGAGTCTTTTAAAGTCTTTCTTGAGTATCTTCAAATAACAAATACATAATCTGTCTCTGGATCTATAGTTGAAGACTTTTGAGTAGGAACATTCAGACAGAACAAATTCTTTACTAACATAACAATTGAGAATTCAGGGTAAAGTTCTGCTTCTCCCATTATCCCACTGATGATGAAATGTTGAAAAGAGACCTTAGAAATCATAACCATGATATCAGAGGACTGACAATGAAGAAATCTATTCACTTCATGATAGAGAGGTAATAAAATTCCTGGCAGAGTAAGACACCAATTTCTTGATGTAACCAATATGATTACATGTTTTTGTAAAGACTGAAATTCTTGAGGCAATATTCCTTAATTTTAAATTAATTTTCCAACTGACTAATCAAGACATTTTAATCTGGTTGGACTTTCTCCACGATCCAAAAGGTGGCTATTCCTCTGGTGTAGGTTTTTATATATCATTTGTGAGCTCATCACTCAGTCCCTTTCCTTGGCATCCCAATAACCTCTTACTAATAAACATCCACTGAGGAGGTTGGCTTAGAGACCTCAACTCCACCCCCTTGTTACCTCATCACAAGTGTGTGTCCTTGCTGGGACCCAGAAGAAGTCAGCATATTCTGTCATATGGCCAGATCACTATTCCTTAAGTGAATTCAACATCGCTGCTTAGTGCATTCTTAATATTTCAATTGAGTCAGGCTTCACGATGGTGCTGACCCTGCTTTTAGTTCTTTTATCCTTTCAAGATCTTAACAAAAGAGGAAGGTTCATTTTCATATCTTGGTCAGGGGGAAACAGGAAATCTAGAGTTTTGATCTTAAGGGGGATCCGAGCGGGAAAAATGATTTCCCATAAATATCATACCTCATTATTAATTTTCCACAGTCCTTCTTCTGATTCATTGGGAGACAGTGTTTTCCCCAATGAATCATTCTAGATATAATATCTATAAATTTCAGAACTGTCTTACCAGGGTACATAAGGACATAAAGGTATGATACATTTCATGGAGAGTCTAAATATGCTTGAATGTTTATTAAAACTATTTAAAATAACTAATAGTTGCATCAATATGGAACTATTTTGTGGGCACTCCCTCTTTCAGACAAAGGTCTTGAAAACAACAAAAAAAAAAACTAATAAGGACACATGGGAAATACCTAAAAAGGGATCTGTGATCCAATTCTAATTGTTCAATCCATTACATCAAAGTCTCATAATGTAACTATCTGACTTCCCAGTGCATTTTCTGTTTCTGTTATCTTCTGTGATAATTAGATTAAGTCTACACTGCCCAGAATGAAGGTAAATCATGCCTGGGAATGACATTTCCCTTTTACATAAAAATCTAACCCTTTTTTCTCTTATGATATTGCAACTTGCTGTAGTCTTGGCTGCAATATTACTGCATTTCGTTTTACAGATTTATGGTACAGAATTTACTTTAATTGGACCCTAATACAAGGGCCTGTTATGAATTTATTCTTGTTTACTTAAAATTTTTTACATACATAGATTTTTGATATTTTGATTCTCATTTTGAATTTTTATTTTCTCCCAAAATTTAATTTTTTTTGTTTTTTGTTTTGCTTTTAATAATTGACTGATACACCTCATAACTCAACGATGTATTCTGAGCTGATCTGGGTGTTTCTTTTTTAAACACCCTCTTCAGGGGAGATTGTATTTTTATAAAAATCTAAGATTTAAAATTTTGTTAGAGAAAATTCTCAGGAAAAGACGTCTACGAATGCTTTGAAATGAGAAAATGGACAATTTGCCTGCAGAAACCTACACTAAATCAAGAGGATCCAGAAAAGATGCCTGCAGAAATCTACACTGAATCAAGATGATCCAAAATGAACTTTGAGGTGCAACTAGCTGAACTCGAGAGAATTGAAAACAATTATTTGAATTGTAAACTCTTATGCCAAAGGGGATTGTCTCCAATTGGCCTTTTGTCAATGCACCTAGCAAAACATTGGTTGGTTTTGCTCTCTCTCTTTCTATCTCTTCTACTTATCTCTAACTATTGTAGTTAGAACTTTAGGGGTACAAGATGATTATGTCAAATGATCAATTCCTCCCCTAGACCAGTGCCAGATATTCCTGCTAGCCCCCCAATATTCTCTGCCATTCTATCCCCATTTCCACCACCAAGGCTGTGGGGAAATCTTTATACTCACATCCTTCTTTAAATACTACATCATTAGTGACTACTTGTTCTAAAAGACTTCTATTTTGTTTTCTATCTCCATAATCTTCCTTCCCTCCACCCATATGTCCACAGATACATAGATCTAGAAGTAGAATGAAATTTAGAGGTCACTGAGTCCATCAACCTTATTTTACAAATGAAGAAACTAAGAGCTAAACTAATATAGCTTCATTGTATAGGTATATCTTCACACAACATTTCTGGGTAGTTGGTCTGGCATTGTTCATTGGTTTTGAAAAGGGATTCCAACATTTTTTTTTCTGAATGAAAGGAAACTTGTTTCCTTGAGCAGGTGCATGCTTGACTTCATGATCAGGAGTCTAGGACAGTGATGGGCAAACTATTCCCCACGGGGCCAGCCCATCACTGCCTTAAGCAATTCTCTAATCACTACATCTGGATGTGGGGGCTTAGTGATTAGGGAATTGCTTGAGGCAGTGATGAGCAATCTATGGCCTAGATCTGGCCTGTGGGGAATAATTTGGCCATCACTGGTCTAGGGGAAAGATTCATGAAAAAGGCATTTCCCATTAAGGATTGTTTCTATTGGACCCTTGGTATGGAACTTTATCTGAACCTACTCCCTTAATGGACGCTTAAACACTTTATTTTCATATCCAAGGTGCCCTAGACAATGAGGAAATTTCAGAAATGCAAGAGGGTTAGTGTCATATGACCCCCCATAGTGTCTCATTTTGGGATTAACACAAAGAAAATGGACCATGGAGAGTTAGGAAAATGAAGGAGAAGGAGATGCCCGAACAGAGAGTGAATCTCAATTTTCAGAACTAGTTAAAGAAATAGATAGAATCATAGAGACATAATGAGTAGCATTTATGAATTTAATGGAATAAGCCCAAGGTCTCCATTCTCCCCTCTGTGCTGTTGTATTAGGGAAACACTATAAGATGACAGGGGTCAGTAACAATGTAGTCTTCCTAATCCTTTGGTCTATGGAAGGATACACCCATAAGCAGGCTTGCCTGGAATGGAGGGAAGGATTTTGTAAAAGTGCTCCTTTCACTTCCCCCCCCTCCCACTAGGCAGTTGGTAAGTCAGTTACAGATTGGTAATGGTGGACAGTCTGACTCGATATCTTCTAGGCCTAGATGGTAAGTGGAGAAAGGCAAACTCCTTATGATTATATCTTTCTCCGTATTATTCCCCACAGGATAGAACACGTGAAGCTTGATGTCTTTGAAGCTCACTGGCTCAGAGAATTAGAATTAACTTCAGGGCTACGTGTAGGAGGAACTTGGCTTAAGAAGGTTGTGAGTATATTCCCAAAATATATATCTAGGCACCGTTCCCAATTAATAAATATTTAATGATAAGTGGGAATGGGAAGGATGGGAGATGGATAAGGATTGTTATGGTCAGGGGAACCCTCAAATAGTTATGTCAAAAGCAGCCCCTCCCCCCAAAGGGGGTAAGGTATCTTGAATGGCTGATCTGCTCTCTAACCCTATAAATGTTCTTCTTCTAAATCAAGATAGCTAAACTAAGATAGACTGTGATATAGTTGAAAGTCTAACCAAAGTAAAACAGCTTGGTAGTCAGGAACTGAATGGCTCAGCTCAGAGTCACCCAGATTGCAGAGATAGCCCCCAGACTCAAGATCCAGGACTCATGACCAGAAAGCAGGGTGACATGCCTTCTTATACCAGGGCTCCAACTGCCTTTAACTGCCCCCTCTCTTAGAGTTCTGGGGGGGCCCTATGGAATTCTATACTGTAGCCTGAACCCCTCTCTTCAGCTTGAAACCCTCTCAGCAATATAGATCTCACAGTGCTTAGTTCTTGAAATACTTATCTCAACTCTTATTATCCTGATCTCTGACCCACTTCTCTCATTTTTGTTCCTCCTGAACATACCAGCTAAATGGATTTCTTTTAGGGAAGACATATCATCGACCATAGAATAGATTGGAGAAAAGATTTCTCATTCTTTTCATATTTAGCCCCACTCCTATCCTCTGTATTCTATAGTGAGTCTGTCCACACTAGTCCCTTCCTCCAAACCCAAAGTAATAGATACAAGTCCCAGAGAAATCTGACTATCATATGCTAGTCATAAGGGAGAATAAAGAAAATTAATAGCTTCCCCTTATCTTCTCATCAACATACATGCTTTTTGGGACAGGAGCTATGAGAGGGTGAAGAGTCAGATGGATAGAAGCTCTGCAGAAGTTTCTAAGAGAGAATATCAGGAAGAAATAAGAAATGGATGAATTTCATGAAAACATTGTGAAAAGAAGAGGTTTCTTCTCTGTACTGATAGGGCCAGAAAGGAAACAGGATTGATCTTCACATCCCTGAGAGAATTGATTATAGAGAGCATAAATGTACTCAATCAATTCCAGCACTGGGGAAAGAGAAAAAAAAGTAAATTTTGAATGGGCCAAAGTACAGGTTTATCATTCCCTGGAGGTGTTACTCACTCTAGAAACTGAATCTACTTCCAGAAAAGATTCAACATGTTCTTGTATAACACAACCATGAAAAGCAGTAAAAGAAAGTTGAAGTCTGGTCCCTGCTGGATATTTGTAGAGTCTGTGGGGTACAGTATAGTAGATAAAGTGCTAATCTTGAAGTCAGAAAGATCTGGTTAAAATCCTAATTCTGACACATCATAGTAATGTTTAAGTGGGATAAATTCCTTCTTGCTGATGAAGTCTGGTGTGAGGTCTTCTATGCACCTTAAAGCATTCATTGGCTCTCAGCAGCCAACTTATGGGTAATTAAATTTTTGTGGTTAATCAGTCTTTTGAGTTGAATGTTTAATGTGCCACTCATTCAGTGTGGTTAATTTATAAATTAGTCAGTAGGTCAGTTCATATAATATTAAGTTAATTAGTAGATAAATAGTTTAGGTGAGTTGTATGTGTGACAGTTTCAGTAGGCTAAACTTCTTAAATCATGAGTATATTCTTTTATCCTTTTTGCATCCTACTTATTTGTGGGCATATTATAGTACACACAGTAAACTAGAAGCTCTTGGAGGTTAAGGAAATTGTCATTTTTCAGCCTGGTATGCCCAACACCTGGCATTGTGCTTTGAAGATAGTAGATGCTTAATAAATGTTGGTTGAATTGAATTTGACATTTATTAAGTAATTACATGTAAACTATAATGTTTTTTAGAACTAAGCACTGTACATGTGATTTCAATGATATAGAGAACTCCTGAGGGGTTTTATTACCTTTCCCATTGCAGAGCCAGAACCTTCCCTCCAATTTATTGGGTCTTGAGAGTGTTGTCTAGAAACCTGAGATTAAATGACTTGACTAGGATCATGTATATATCAGAGACAGGATTTGACAGATCTGATGGGCTTTAAGGTTTACTGTCTATCCATTATATTGAACAAACTGAATTAAGCTAAAGAACACATACAAAACCAATGATAATCCAAAAAACAAAACAAAAGAAAACTATACTAAGTGCTTCATTTACATAATACAAGTGGTATGTGGAGTATGGCTGGAGAGACCATTATATAACATGAAGTATTTGAACTAAACCTCAACATACAGATAGGATTTTAACCACCATGGACTATACAGGGAAACTGCTTTCTAGGCATAGGAAAAATTGTGGACAACCTTGGACCTGGGACAGTACTGAGCATGGAGTCAGTCAACAGTCCACTTTGGGTGGTCATGTGAATCAGAATAATATGAGATGATGCTAAATAAGGAACATATTGCCAGATGATGCAAGACCACAGAAGTCAGGCTGGTAGGTTGCATAAATAGTTAGATGTCTAGCCTTGGGAAGAGGGCTACTTCACAGAATCAGAGAACCACAAAGTTGAAAGGAACCTCATATATCAGCTAATCAAATTTACACTTGAACAATAATCTACTCCACAATAAACCAGATCAAGTAGCTGGTGGCAAAAGAAAAATTTTGTGCCTCTGTGTTTTAAGGTTTATTATTTAATTTACTTATCATGATATTCCTTTTATTCTTAATATTGGACATATGAGATTAAATAATTTACATTTATATTTGAGTCTTTTATGTTGTGTTGCTTGGTCACTAATGGGGACTATGGGGAAGAGGACAGAGGAATAGGAGTATATGACTCAAGGGCAAGGGTTCTCTAGGATATAGGGAGTGTCTCTTTTTTTGCTTCCAAGTTCTATAGGTCAGATGATATCTCTTCCATCTATTTCACATCCTTTTGATAAGATCCTTAAAGCCATTAAAATGGATCTCTGCATGTAGAGGCCACACCATCATTTGCTGTTCTTGGAACTTGTGCTAATAACCAGTCTCATGACAGTATTCAGAACATGTAGAGACACCAAGGATAGAGGGCATGAATATAGGGAGTGAAGGGTAGAGCTTGGAGGCTCTTTACTACCAGGAAGTCACTTATTGCTTGCATACCACCACTTCCAAGGACTATATGACTATTAGATTTCATAGAATTCCAGAATGCCAGAGAAATAAGTGGGCTTTAGGTCATCTATACTTTTTAAAAATCAAGAGTGGTAAGGGCTAGGCAATGGGAATTAAGTGACTTGTCCAGGGTCACACAGCGAGGAAGTTTCTGAGTCCAGATTTGAATCTAGGACCTCCTGCCTCTAGTTCTGCCTCTCAATCCATTGAGCCACCCAGCCGCTCCCCAATCTGCAACTTCTATGAAACTTTTAAGAAAAACCTTCCCTCTTAAAAAAAGTACCAGATAAATGAACAACCATTCTGTTTAAAGCTCTCTGGTGTTATGAAATGTATTACCTCCATGAGACATATATCATTCTTAATGGCTGGAATCAAGAATGTTGCTGTATATCTACCATATGCCTGTTCCCCTGTAACTCTTCCTCACTGTTTCTTGTAGGACAACTAAGTGGCAAAGTAGATAGAGTTCTGGGATTAGGAAGACCTGAGTTCAGCTTTGATCTCAGACACTTACTAACTGTGTGACCCTATGCAAGTCATTTAACCATTTTCTGTCTTAGCTTCCTCAAGTGAAAATGGGAAAATAATAATTCCTACATTCTTAGACTGCTATAAAGATCAAATGAGATAATATTTGTTTGATGCTTAGCATAATACCTGTCACAGAGCCCAGAGTTAATAAATGCTTTTTCCTTCCCTTCCTCATGTTCAGTCTTCTGGATATTATCTCTTTTGTGTGATTAATTTTCTCGTTGTTAAAGAAAGCAGTTACGTTCTTAAATCTTCTCTTCTATAAGCTAAATAGTCTCACTTGATTTAACTAATCTTCTTATGATTTGATGAAGGAAGCAGGATAAAGGGTAAAGTGCACTGTCTGTGGAGAAGGAGGACCTGCTTTTAAATCCTCCTCTGATGCATTACCTTGGAGACCTTGAACAAGTTGCTTATCAACCCTCAGCCTCATATTTTGTCTCTGCAAAATGAAGAGATTAGTCTAGAATGCCCTTTAAAGTCCCTTTCATCTCTAAAGCTATGCCCATATGTTTTCAAGGTTCTTCATTATCTTGCTTGCCCTGCTTTGGAAGCCTTCTAGTTCATCATTATGTTCCCCCAAACTAAGATAGACAGAACTGTACAATATTAGAGATGGGGGTGTAGCCAAGGCAGAGTCTAAATGAAGAAACATCTTCCTTTTTCTAAATGTTAGATTACAGATTGTAGAGCTCTACTTTAACTAGAGATCATTTCCATTTATTTTTCTGTATGAAGTAAATCACATAAATCCTTTGTGAAAAAGTACAACTTGGGGTAAGGGGAATGGTAAGGCCCCAAACAACCTGTTTCTAGTGAATATCGGGTGAAAAATTATACAGACCATTATATTGATGTCATATTTAATTGATTGTGAAAAGAATGACAATGCTAAAAGTAATCATTTCTCACCTTCCAGGGGATCTTTAGTCATGTCAGTTCAGAAAGCATTTTTTAAGTGTTAAATTGTGCTAAATCAAGAAAGGTAAATACATTCCCTGCCTCTCATGGAGCTCACATCTTAACATGCCGTCAATTCTATAAATTCAAGGTTATACAGGACAAATTAGAATCTCAGACTGTAGACACTAACATTTTATCATCTTGTAATCTTCCACACATCATTTTGTCAATGGTGAATATTTATAAGCATCTATTTCCTCCAGGGTTCTGTGCTCTGAAAGCATTGTATAATAGGGAGGGAAAAGATGCATAGAGCTGAATCTGGTGATTTCATCAGAGTGTGTCCTCCTGGGTTGGGGAAGATCGTAACCCATCCATGATTTTGTAATATTTCAAGGAATCCTCAGCCAGAAGGGAATAACCATAATCTACATAATCTAGGTGGCTTAAGTGAAGATACTCCAGGGAGATCTTGTGCCCATTAATGATATATCTATGCCTTTACCCTCTTGAATCTTTAGAATAAAGTACCTTGACTTTTGCCCTCCAGGGACCAATGGATACCTTGTAAAAGGGCCCCAGCGCTATTCGCCATTCAGTGACTCTCAGAGATATTCAGGAGACGGTGGTTACATGGACACAGTATACTCAATCTATAGGAATACAGGTGAGACACTTCCCTATATAGCCATTGAGATGAAGGAGGAGAGGAATACTTAACAGAGGGAGAAAAAGAAAAAGAAAACCATACCAGGGGAAAAGGGAAGGCAGCTATCTTCTTAACAGCTGCCATTATTGTTCTTTGGGGGGGAGAGACTGTTTGAAGCAGAAAAGGGAGAACCTAACTTAGCTAAGGCTAAGTCTCATGGAATGGGAGTAGTGTGTGAGGACAAACTGACACTATGAAGACACTTCTCTGCAAAAATGGAGGTCTAACAAAAGAGGGATAGATATTCAGAGTTTCAAGGGGGTTGGGATTGAGGAATACAAATATAGCCTATTAATTGTGGGGATCTTATCTTGTACTTGAAGTGGTTGAATTTAGTATGCGCTAAAACAAGGGTCTTTGACCATTTTTGTGTCATGAATCATTCCCTTGGCAGTTGGGAGCAGCCCACAGTCCCTTTCTTGGAATTAATGTTTATAATTGTATAAAATAAAATATATAAGATTACAAAACAAAACTACACTGAGGTGCAATTTTAATATTTTTAAATCATATATCCTAGATTAAGAACTTCTGGACTGATACATAGGTAACTAATTTCATAAGAAGTAACTCACGTTAAAGACAACACTAGCATCTGGCAAGAATTAAACAAATTTTTGGATGACTATCCATATAGTTCATTAACTATCAATCAATCTTCTAGAATTTTTTAAGGATCTTCTATGTTCGAGGTATTGTACAAAGAGCCGGAGATATAAAAAAGGCAAAAACAATCCCAACTCTGATGAAATTCTCATCTTAATGAGGGGAGTATAACAATACACAAATAACCATGCACAAGTCAGAGACCTACAGGATAAATTAGGGGAAATCCCAGAGAGAAATTCACTAACTGGAATGGGAAAGATTTCTTATAAAAAGTGAGGCATAAGAAAAGAGAGGATAAAGGAGAGATTAGCAGAGAGAATTTTCAAGGTTTAGAGAATAACTAGTGATAGTTCTGAGTGGGGAGATAGAGTGTTGAAGGAAAAGTAAGGAGGCCAGTGCACTGGGTCACAGCACATGGAAAGGGTGAGTAATAAGAAGAATATAAAGGTAAGAAGGGACTATCTTATGGCAGAATGTAAAAGCCAGAAAGAGGATTTTATATTTAATCTTAAAGGTAATAGGGAGGCACTGGAATTCATTGAAAAGAGGCTTAAATTAGGAATAACAATTTGACTGCTGAGTAGAAAATAAAGTGGTATGAGGAGAGACTAGAGACAGAGAATCATAATAGTTGAGACAGGAGGAGATGAGGACCTGAAGCAGGATGGTGGCAGTGTCAAAGGAGAGAAGGGAGTGTATTAGAGATGTTATGAAAGTAAATAACAAGGTTAGATAACTAATTAAATATGGGGGGTGAGAACAAAGTATCAAGGATACCAATTAGGTTGTGAGTTCTGGGCACTGGAGGATATTGTGCTGTCAGAGAATTGATCTTTGGAATGTCTTAGAAGTGAGCTTAAGGTGAGTCACCCTGATCTTTCCCATACTCCCTGATAGTGACAGAATTTGAGGTAGAATAAGAGATTCTTAGACTGGGAAGATATGGGGCTAATGTCAGCAGTCTTTCATAGGCTCAGAGGAATATAGATCTAGGGTTGGAAGGGACCTCAGAGGCCATCTTATCCAATCCCCCATTTTATAGATGAGAAAACTGAATCACAGGGGGTGAAGGAAATAGTAGATTAAGAAGATAAACAAGGATTCCTTCAATCCCAAACCAGTGTACCATTGCCTGTCTCCATTTTCGTCATGCATGAATTGCAGAATTTTAGAGTTGGAAGAGTCCTCAGGGACCACCTAGAAAAATGTCAACCCCATTACATTATATAAAACAAGAGATCACCCAGAATTAATTTGATCCTCCCAAGGTAAATTTTATTGGATTTCTACTTTAGGTAGAAGGACAGGCAGGAAAGGACCACTGTTCACAACCTATTCTTTCTCTATTCTTCCTGTTTCCCCCTTATAGATGGTCATAGGCCCTCTCATATTCTTCGGTTCCATCATTGATGTCTCTAACCATGGGTCCTGTTTTCCACCTTCTGTTCTGTATAAGGTCCTGAAAAATCTCTTTTCTATTTAGTTCTAGTTGTTTTTTATTCCCTAATGAAAAAATCCGAGAATCATAACAATATGCAATGAAAAAATTCTAATAATTTCCCAATAAGCTTCTATCCTATCTTCTTGTAACAATACAACAAAAACAGACTAAAAGAAACAAGCAAAGCAATCATGTTAGTGTAGGCAATAGTCTACCCCTACAGTATACCATCATTGACAAGAAGAATATTTCATTATAATAGCTAATTTATGTTATGTTGCATTTTAAGTTTCATAAAGTGAATTATAATAGCATAGATTATCTCACTGAAGTCTCCAACAGCACAGTGAGTTAGGTGACATTATTTCCTTTTTACAAAAGAGGAAACTGAGGCTAAGAGAGACTAAATCATTTCCCCAAGATCACACAACTAGTATCTTAGGCAGGAATTGAACTCAGGTCTGTTCTGACACTAAGACTAGTTTTCTTTCCACTTAGCAACCAAGCTCTTCCATAAAGTCTCTCTCATGTGTCTTCATTCACTATATTGATATTGACTACTCATTTCCTTAAAAACATCTTCAGATCTCCAGACTAAAAAAATGACAGAACAATAACAAAAAACTTTTATAATCCTTTTCTCATGTACAGCCTATATCACCTCAGCTTTATCTAACAGCCTGCTCTAGTGTCCCTGTCTTGCCCCTTTTTACAATCTATGTAGGTTCCTCTTTGGATTATTATTATTTTTTCTATTGGATTTTTTCCTATTTTCTATTGAATCAAATTTTCTATTTCTATTTCTATTTCTGTTGCCTATTATTGTCTTCTTTCTCTACAATTCTGTTTGTTCTTTGATCCCTAGCAGAGCCAATATGCCTGATATACCCTAAATCCAATAATAAATTATCTGGCTCATTTTGCCAGCTCTGCCCACCTTCACAGGGTCTTTGTGATCATGTGTCACTCAAAAATTATAAGGGCAATGGTAGAAAAGAGGAATAAAGCCTTATAATTTTATACATTGAGTATATCATATTGAGTATATCAGCACTTATATATCCTCTTGTCTGTTTCCTTGCAGAGGAATTTCCACTCTGGAGCCATATCTGACTGTCATGTCGGCCATTCTTAATACCACGGAAGAATCTTTCTATTTCATCCTCACGGGCATCCCAGGGTTTGAGGCGGTGCACATCTGGATCTCCATTCCCTTCTTCTGCTTATACATGATTTCCATAGTGGGCAACACTACCATCCTGACTGTGATTTGGACAGAGCCCTCACTCCATCAGCCCATGTACATGTTTCTTTCTATGCTGACGCTCACTGACTTGGGCCTGACCCTCACTACACTGCCCACCATCATGCGCATCCTCTGGTTCAATGCCCGAGAGATCAGCTTGGAAGCCTGCTTTGTCCAATTCTTCTTCCTCCATGGCTTCTCCTTCATGGAGTCTTCGGTACTTCTGGCCATGGCTTTCGATCGCTTTGTTGCCATCTGCCGCCCTCTCCACTACGCCTCTATTCTCACAGACACAGTCGTCAGAAGGATCGGAATGGCTATAGTTATCCGCTGCGTCGTGGCCGTCCTACCCCCTCTCTTCCTCCTCAAGCGCCTGCCCTTTTGCAGCTCCCACCTACTCACTCACTCCTATTGCCTCCACCAAGACATGATCCGCCTGGTCTGTGGTGATACCAGAGTCAACAACTGGTATGGTTTGGGGCTTGTCATGGCCATCTACATTCTTGACCCTCTCCTCATTGTTCTCTCTTACGCCCTGATCCTAGGCAGTGTTTTACGTGCTGCCTCCCAGGCTGAGCGCCTCAGAGCCTTCAATAACTGTCTTTCCCATATTCTGGCTGTGTTTGTCCTCTATGTGCCCATGATAGGGCTGTCAATGGTCCACCGCTTTGCCCGACATGCCTCCCCGCTGCTCCATGTGATGATGGCCAACATCTACCTGCTATCACCCCCAGTGATGAATCCCATCATCTACAGTGTGAAGACCAAGCAGATCCGCCAAAGTATATTCCGTCTTCTCTCTCAGAAGAAAGTGTATTAAGAGTAGGTTGTGGTTGGCCAGAAAAGGAGAGAAGTTTTCAAGATGATTTTTTTAACATCAGATCGTTTCATGAAAATCTGATACATTTAGAGTATCACATTCAGTTCCAGGAAGCACATTTTGAAAAAAAATGCTAAATGCTAAACTGTTAATTCTAAAGTATCCAGAACAAAGAATACAAAGAAATTTGGCACAGGAGATTCTCATAAACAGAACATCACTTCATCTCTCTGACTCCCAGATTCCTCCTTTGTTAATGGGAATACTCATCTTTATTTTATTTTTTTAATAAGATGGTTGTAGATAAACACAAGGATAAAGGTACATTGTGCATGATATACTAGAGGTAATATCATACATATCTAAGGCACTATATAAGGCATAAATTGATCCATGACTATGGTCTGTGATTTCAATTTTTATTGTCTTCCATTTCCTCATTGTTTTTCATTAGAGAAGATGCTAGTCTGAGTTTCCTCATTTGTAAACAAAAGTTTGTGCTTTTCTAGTCCCTTACATAGCTGTTGTCAAGAACACTTCTTCCATTTCTCTTCCTCTCCCACATCTCCAATTTTGTCTTCATCCTTTTCTCTTTTATTTTCTTCTTCATTCCCTTCTTCGTGTCTTTTTTCGCCTTTCTGAGTCATGGAGGCTTGCATGGCCACCAGGGGGCAGGTATTTTCTTCATTGACACAGAACCAGAGACAAATCCCTGGTGGGGGCTGCCTTCTAGAAGATGCTCCATCTGGAGCCTTTGTCTAAAGAAAACTGGTCCTGGGCAGGGAAGCTGGGCTTCTGGCTCCTAATGGTTCTTGTTTCACTAGGTGGCTGGAAACAAGCTCCCTTTTCTCCCTTTTCTCTCCCTTTCCTGGACCAAGGGTAATATCAGAGAAAGGATGATAAAAATATCTTGGATTAACAAAGTACATTCTGTTACCCTAATCCTTCCAGATCACTGTTCTTGTTCAGTGCTCTAGGATGGGGCAGGTAGATGGTACTGTGGATAAAAGGTTCTGGTTTGCTCAGTCCCTCATCTGAAAATGAGCTGGAGAAGAAAAAGGTAAAACCACTCTACTATCATTGCCAACAAAACCCCAAATGGGATCAGAAATAGTCAGACATGACTGAAACAACTAAAAAACACGACTAGAAAGTCAAACTACAAAGCAATTATTCTCTCCAACTTGAAGATGGATACATTGAGACCCGGAGAGATCAATTGCATTTCTTTGTTTTATAAAAAAAGCACATTTAAGTGATGATATTCATCCTTATACTAGTAATTTCCAATCCTCCTTTGTTTCTAAGAAAAACAAACATAACTCAAATGTACTATGGAAATCTTGTTTAACAAATGATATAATTTTCTGTTTAAGTCTGCTACCGTTCTGCACAATTCAATTCATTTCAACAAATTGCTTATAGTGGTCAGAGAAATAGCTCAGGATCAAGTCATGAATCAATCAACTAGTGTAAGAAAAAGGAACAATAGGCTGTTAGGTTTATATGCTAACAGCCCATTGTTCCTTTTTCTTACACTAGTTGATTGTTATTTCTTTCTGGGTCTTAATTTCTGTATTCAACTGTACAAACTGTATACAACTCAATAAACTACATAAAATGCAAACTTATTTGTTGGAACTGCTTCATCTTTAGTCATTTATCTCTAACATAATGCCTGTTACATAGTAGGTCTTTAATAAATGTTTTTTTATATTTAATTGAATATGTAAAAGACCCTATGATTTACACTTGGGGCTCCAAAATTAAAAATATCAGAGGCTTTTCCCTCAAAAAAATTACAAGCTAGTAGAATTATATGACACATCCCCAGGTAAATACTATACAAAGAGAGTTGTGGTGGGGGGACAAAAAGAAAAGGAGCCATGTAAGCTTGAGAAAGAAGTCACTTCCAATAAGGTAATGAAATACAGTTTTGGAAAGGACAGGAGTAACCTTGGTAAAGAGTAGGGAAGTCCCTTAGTTAGGAAATGAAGAAAGTTGGATTTTTCAATGGGCTGAGATGAGGTTTGGGGATAAAGAAGAGTTCATTATAGGGGTTAGAACCCCAAAAAAGTCAATGGGAGAAAAATCATGGAGTGGGTTAGGGCAAGATAAGAAAAATATTGGTTGATAAATAAGTCCAATTTGACTGCAAAGTTGAGCACATGACAGAAAAATGAGAAGATGGGGTCAGATGATCTATGAAGGTCCCTTCCATTGTTCTAAGTGTGTTCTGAGCTCTGATTGTGTTCACTCCATTGGGTACTAAATAGAAAGGAAAAGGCCCAATTCCTGTATTGCAGGCATTGATTGAATCCAATAACAAATAAAATCAGACTATCAAAGATTAAAAGGATCATAGAGATCACCTAGTATAGTGTGCTTTTTATTTTTTTAATAGAAGAGAAACTGAGGCCCAGAGAAGTTAATAGGATCATGGACATCGGAAGGGAACTTAGAGGCTTCTATCTAGTTTAAACTCTCTTATATTTTATGGCCTAGGGTAGATTAGATTACTTGGACATAGTTACACAGAGGATTTGGAACCCAGCTCATCTGCCTCAAGTCACTGCATTTTTCATTGTACTATACTGAAAATTTAAAATCTTATAGGTACCAAAATAAGATAGCAAATATTTAATTAATCTTATATTGAATAATTTGAGCCCTGTTCTTACTGACCCTAAATTCTGTATTCCTGCCAGTGTATCTTATGCTACTTTAGCAGGAAAACTTCTCAACTTTTGAGACATTTGATATTTTAATCTTTTCTTTAGTTTTTTTTCAGTTTATCTTTAAAACTATAGTTTATTGCTCTACAGCCATCACAAAAGAATTAAGTCTTACAGTGTCCTGTTGGGGCTTTTTCTTTTTCTTCTCTAGATTTTCATTCACTTGTCAGCATGGAATCAAAGATGAAATTTGTGGCTCTGAAAAGGAGTCAAGGCTGTGGGAGTTTCCAGAATTCTGAGGATTTCATGATAGCTGGCAGTGCTAGGGATCTGAGTGCTAATGCATGGCTAGCTTTTGAGGAGGCAGAATAGATTACATCAAAAATGAAAGGAGCAGCTAGGTGGCTCAATCTGCTGGGACACCTAGCTGCTCTTCTCCCAGTCTAGAGATGGGATATCCTTTTACCAGGCAACAATTTTACAGTTAATCCTGTGGGCATGGGGAGCTCTCAATGATTTTGGAGTAGGGGAATCATGTTATAATGTGGTCCTTTAGGAATACTTGTCTGGCCACAGGTTGAGCATAGACTTCAGAGGATAGACTGGATGCAGTGAGAACGGTGAGTAGTATTTACAGGAGAAGTGAAAAGGCCAAGACTAGGGTGGTGACAATGAAACGAGAGGAGGCAGCAGTTCAGAAGGAAGAAAGGACAGGACTTGACACCTGCCTTGCTTTCATGACAAATTAGCAGTAGTGCCAAACAACTATCTATCTTTGGGAATCATCCCAACCTTTGGAAAGACAGTATAAGAATTACAAAACCAAACAAAGCCTAACATGGAAATGGCTGGGGGGTCTGGAAGACAATGTGGTAAGGTAAAGGCAGGACATCTAACTAAGGCTCACTAGCAGCATGATCTTAGAAAAAGATTCTGAAAGGATCTGAGCCTCAGTTTCCTATTTAGTAAATTGTGGGGTAAAATGCTTACAGAATCCATCTACATTATTGTAAGAAAAGTGTTTCGTAAACTTTAAATCCTTATAGTGCTAGGGAATATTACTATCATTTCTTCTGGGCAGGGAGAGATACTCATTGTAGTGGTCTATACTTGGGGGCCAATGGGTCGTCTGTTTTAATGTTTTCTTCAAATTCCAACCCAGAAAAAACTTGGACTTTTTAAATTTTCTCTAAATACTTTTCTGTCTTCTCTTTTCTCTTTCCAACATCCCCATACTCTCAGAGATCACTGTGAAGATGCAGATAAGGGACTGGAAAAAGGGGGTTATGAAGCCCCAAACTCCTGCTCAATGCTTTTTTGCTAGGCACCTGCACGACCCAGATAAGCAAGTAGGGCTGTAGGAGAGAAAGGCAGAAAGACAGGGTAGGGAAGAAGCACCTAAAAGAAAGAGCCATGGCCTCAGAGTTAACTAAGAATATAGACTTTAATATTATGGATTCACTCTGGCCTTAAGGCCATGCCTTAATCTCTCTGACCTTTCTTTCCTCATCTCTAAAATAAAAAAAAAGGTGGATCTGGTAGTTGCTGAGATCCCTTTCATTTCTGACATTCAGTTCTGTTAAAAATTTAACCATCCCAGAGACAGACACAGATATCTTTCCCAAAAGATTCCTCAAAATTAGTAAGTGATGATTTGTTTATTAAACTCTCCATAAGCTATATCTTGGGTAGCTATTTCTAAACACCTAGTGAGCTACTCTCTGAACACGAACCACTGTCTGCCCTTTTCTCCCCAGAGTTCTTTTTTGATCCTTTTCGTCTTCCCCCAAGATTTTTTCCAAAGCTGAGTTCACTCCCCAACTTATTCTTCATTCGTTCAACAATTATTTTATGTTTTTAAAAAGCCCTTACCTTTTTTCTTAGAATCAATATTGTGTTCCAAGACAAAAGAATGGTAAAGGCTGGGAAATATGAGTTAAGTGACTTGCCAAGGTTCACCCACCTAGGAAGTAACTCAGATGAAATTTGAACCCAGGACCTGTAGGACTGGTTTCAATTCATTCAGCCACTTAGCTGCTACTTCAACAAGTATTTTTCTAACACTGACTCAATGAGGGTGCAATGTACTGAGATTTGCCTTAGTTCCTTCCATTCTGTCACTTCTTAAAAACCCTTCTTCCTTGGCCCACCAATTTCTTTCTTCCCCAGGCTATTCTTTAATTCAGGTTCCCAGATAAAAGGAGGAACAACAACAACAACAACAAAAGAACCAATAAAAACTTTCTCTTTCCTAGACTCTCCCAGTCCTTTGGTCAACTCTTCTCAATTTATGTCCATCAAATCCTTCTTCCATTTCCCCTCCAAAAACAAAAACATCTCCTTCTAAGCCTTATAGCCTACATTTCCAGAGCTACATAGGCTCAGCTTTAACTATCATAATCTCCAATGCTCTAACTTCAGGGTAACTGGCCCTTCTGGACCCACTTCCCATCACTTCCTTTTCCTCTACATATTTTACATACTTTCTACTGCTTTGGGGATATTCATGAATGAATGCTGCTGGATGCCCTCTAGAAATGAACTATGTCACATTTTTCCTTTATTGTTTGATACAGTTATCTAATAAAAGTTGGGCTGTGAGAGGGGAACTGATCACTGGATATTGACTTCTATAATCCCCAGCCTTTTGCCTTTATATATTCATCTGTCAGGGGACTGAGGATTCCATTTCACATGGGACCATGAGAAAAAATTTAAGATCAGTGACCTGATTTTAAAACTTTGGGCAAGTCACAAACACTCTGGATCTAGGTTCAACACAGTGGATACAATGCTGGACTTGGATTCAGGATAAAATACAAGTTTGAATTATGCCTCAGACTCTTAGCTGGGTGACCCTTGAAAAATCCTTTAAATTCTCAAGTCCCACTTTCTTTTATAAAATGGCTTGATGACCTTACAGAACTCTTCAAGTTTTTAATCTATGAACCTACATTTTTATTTAGTTTACCTTTAAAAGGAAAGAGATATACTAGATGGAACTCTGAGGTTCCTTCCAGTTCTGGTTCTGAAATCCTGTGATCCTTTATGATAAAGGACAGGGAGGACAGGAGGTTAATGAGAACAGAGACCTTCAGCATCCATCTCTCTAGGATGAATCTCTAGGTCCTTACAGATTCAGGCTCTGTCTGTGTAGACCGTCTCTGGTTGGGGGACTAGGTGTAGCTCTATTCCCACTTTCAAAACCTTATAGTGTAGGGGGGTGCAGCTGAGTGGCTCTGTGGATTGAGAGCCAGGCCTAGAGATGGGAGGTCCTGGGTTCAAATCTAGCCTCAGACACTTCCTAGCTGTGTGTGACCTTGGACAAGTCACTTAACCCCCATTGCCTAGCCCTTACCACTTTTCTACCTTAGAACACTGTATTGGTTCTAAGACAAAATGTAAGCATTTTAAAAACAAACAAATAACAACAACAACAACAAAAAAACAACTAAAGCTTCTCAAGATATCATATCCAAAACTCAATCCCTAGGAAGGAGGAGGATAATCTGATTCTATGTGGAGCCTGTTTTATACCCATTTGAAATGAATACCCCAGTGGGTGAGGCATAGGTTTAGGTCTCAAGCCATTGCTTTTTCTAGCTCCAAAAAAAGATGAAGTGTAGTGTCTGTCATTTGAGAAATGTATAGTTGTCTCTTTCTTGACTTCACAGAAGTTAGTTAGACTTAAAATGAGCCAATATTAGCGATAATTTTGTCCAACGGAATTTTCACAAATGAGGATATTGAAGTTGAGTGAATTGTTAAGGGTCACCTAAAGACAAGATTTGAACCTTTGTGGTTTGATTCTGTTTCCCTTCCAAGCATTCATTCTGGAGAGCCAGATGGACCAATAGGATGATGGTGGTTATTAAATAAAAGGTAAATTTGCAGCCTAGGGGTAGAGCTCCAAGAGGTCAAATTTAACATAGAATAGCAAAAACTTCCTTAGCAATGTACCAACAAACAAATAAATAAATAAATGAACTAAAACTAGATATAGATGTTTTGGGAAAAGGCTTTTCTCTGCCTAGGCTGGGGAAAAGTAGAAAGTATGGAAGTCTGAACAGGATAGGAAAGCTTCCTATTTGGCAGGCTTTATATTTCAGGAGTGGCACCTTTTTGGTCCATGGCCTTGGCTCCTAGGCACAGGCTTGCCAGTATCAGAGAGGACCCATCTCTCTTGGCTGACTCACTCTACAGCCTGGCCAGAGAAGACAGATCCCTGTTAGAGTAATGATAGGACTATCTTCAAGGACAGGAGAAGGGCAGGGCAAAGGTGGGGCCGAGATGGGGGGAGAAGCTGAAAGAGGGAACACACCAAGGTACCCTTCCCTAAGAGTGCTGCTATTTTTTTCAGTCAACTAAATGTTTGGACACCATCTGTGGTATTTTTAGACTGCTTCTCTATTATTCTTGGAGATCACCCTGATATAATTTTACCCATGTCCTCAGTGCCCAGTTCCACAAGAGTTGCTGATCAGAAACTTCTTGGTTTGGTATATTCCTCCTAGTCTTCTCATTCAACATCTTCACCTCTATGTTTAGACATGAGTAAATCTGGAGACAGGATGTCATAGTGGATAGGATATTGGATTTGGAGTTAGGAAGCCCTAGGTTCAAATCCTATTTCATACACTATTTGAGTGACCCTGAAAAAGTCTTTTTTAACTATCTCAGTTCCTCTATTATAAAATTTGAACAATAGCACCTATTTCCCAGGGTTTTGCAAGGATAAAATAATAACAGTTCAAAAATACTTTGCAAACCTTAAAGTGCTATATAAATGTTAGCTATTATTATTTAAAATGCCTCTATCTCAGTTTGATGATCTGTAAAATGAATAGCTTGGACACAGTGGAACCTAAAATCCCTATCAATTCTTAATCTATGAACCCATTATTCATATAAGAGGAACTGGGACTTCAAGAACAACTGTGGAAGTATTTTCTTGTTTTTCTTTTTACTTTGCTGTTTGTAAAGGACCTCAAAAGACAGATACCCAGCATACACTCAGCAACCCATGCTTAATAATTTTATGGTCTAATGACTTTTATTTCAAGGGGAAAAAAAACCCAAAACTGTTTTACATTTAACTTAAGCTTCTGCTAAAGCTTAGTTCTGTTTCCTCTGATCCTGATCTTAGAGAACCTGTGGGATTTAGAGACAAATGGGCCTTCAGAAAACATCTTGCCCAACTTTCTCATTTGAAATATGAGAAATTTAAATTACTTCCAACAGACACTGTATGACATAGAGCCTTAAAGGTTCAAAAGATTATAGATCAAGACCTAGAAGGCTCAGAGATCATCACATCTAGTTCTCCCAATTTACTGATGAACAAATTTAAGACCATATATATATATGCACATATATACATATTGGTATTATTGACTATTAAAATCAGATATGTGGACTTCCTGGGAAGAGACAAGCCATCTTTGTATCAAATACTTAACTTTAGCCTTCAGACTCTAACTCCCTACTTCCCACAATAGACAAACAGAAGCCTCTGAGACCATATTTGAATCCAGGTCCTCCCATTTGTATACATGGTTCTCAATCCTCTAAGCCAGCTAGCTGCCTTCTATGCATAAATTTTGATCCATCAATACCACTACTAAGTCTGAAACCTGTATAGATAGGAGAAGAGGGGGAGATACCTGTTTGTACAAAATATTTATTACATTTATTTTTGAGGTAGCAAAGAATTGGAAATTGAGATGTCCATCAATGGGGGAATGACTAAAAAATTGTAGTATATGATTGTCATGAAATATAAAAATTTTATAAAAAAATAATGAGCAGGATGATTTCAGAAAAACCTGAAAAGACTTACATGAATTGATGTTAAGTGAAATGAGCAAAACTAGAAGAACATTGTATACAGTAATAGCAACATTTTTTGGTAAAATTTTAATAGAAAAATTTGCCATGGTTACATGATTCATATTCTTTCTCTCCCCTCCACCCCACCCTCCCATAGCCAACACATATTTCCACTGAGTTTTACATGTGTCATTGATCAAGACCTATTTCCATATTATTGATAGTTGCACTGGGGTGATCATTTAGAGTCTACATCCCAAATCATATCCACATCAGCCCATATGTTCAAGCAATTGTTTTTCTTCTGTGTTTCTACTGCCAGAGTTCTTCTTCTGGATTTGGATAGCGTTCTTTCTTATAAGTCCCTCAGAATTGTCCTGGGTCATTGCATTGCTTCTAGTAGAGAAGTTCATTACATTCAATTTTTAACACATTGTATCCATCTCTATGTATAAAGTTCTCCTGGTTCTGCTCCTTTCACTCTGTGTCACTTCCTGGAGGTCATTCCAGTTCACATGGAATTCCTCCAGTTCATTATTCCTTTGAGCACAATAGTATTCCATCACCAACAGATACCAAAATTTGTTCAGCCTTTCCCCAATTGAAGAGCATATCCTTGTTTTTCCAGTTTTTTGCCACCACAATGAGTGCGGCTATCAATAATTTTATACATGTCATTTTCCTTATGTTCTCTTTGGTGTATAAACCCAGAAGTGGAATAGCTGGATGAAAGGGCAGGCAGTATTTTAGCACCCTTTGGGCATAGTTCCAAATTGCCATCCAGAATGGTTGGATCAACTCACAACTCCACCAGCGATAATAGCAATATTTTTTGATGAACAACTGTGAATGACCTAGTTATTTTCAGCAATATAGTGATCCAAGACAATCCTAGAGATTCCTGGAGAAAAATGCCTTCTGCCTCCAGAGAAAGAACTTTTGGAGTCTAAATACTGACCAAAATATACTATATTTTACTTTCTTTTTTTATTTGTTTGAGATTTCTTCCATGAAATGACTAATATGGAAATATGCTTTCCATGAATATACAAAAAAAAACTATATCAAATTGTTTAGAGTTTCCAGAATGGGAGAGAGAGAAAAAGAATTTGGAATTCATCATTTACAAAAAGAATGTTAAAATTATTTTTACATATTATTCATGAGAAAATAAAATAGTATTAAAAAACAAAGAATAAGGGGAGGAAAAGGATGGCAGAGGCCAGAAAACTATCTTTTTTTTTTTTTTTTTACTTTTTTTTTTTAAAACCCTTACCTTCCATCTTTGAGTCAATACTGTGTATTGGCTCCAAGGCAGAAGAGTGGTAAGGGTAGGCAATGGGGGTCAAGTGACTTGCCCAGGGTCTCACAGCTGGGAAGTGTCTGAGGCCAGATTTGAACCTAGGACCTCCTGTCTCTAGGCCTGGCTCTCAATCCACTGAGCTACCCAGCTGCCCCCAGAAAACTATCTTTTAATAAGGATAAATTGAAGGAATTATTTATATTTAGCTTCAAAAAAAAAAAGACTGAGAGAAGGACAAGAAGATTATCTTCTGTGTTTAGTTGCAGGTCTCTCAAGAGAAAAGAGATTAGTTCTACTAGACTACTACTAGTTCTATGACAGCAGAGCTAGGAATAATGGATGGAAGCTACAGAGAGCTGTAATTAGTCTCACTGAATGGAGAAACAGCAGAGATATTGAAAAGTGAAATGGGCTATCTCATGTGGTAGTGAATTCCTTGTTAATGGAAATATTCTAATAGAGTCTGAATGGCAACCTTCAGGAGACATTTTAGAGGGGATTCCTTTTTAGGTATGGTTGGTATTAAATGTTTTCTCAGATTATTTTTTAACTCTAAAATTCTGTGATACTCTGAAGCAGATTTATAAGGAGGACTTTCCTAGTATTTAAAGCTAACCTAAAGCTTTATAGGTTGTTTAATGACTTAGAGAAGTTACTATCAATGTAAATGTACAAAGTAGTTGTTAGAAAACCATCAGTCAGGGATATTGTAGAGAGGACTGCTGTGTGAGGTGGCAAATGAACTCAATGTCCTCCAAAGTGCCATCTAAAATGGAAATGCTATGATTCTATAGTCATATCTCTTCTCATCCCCTTTACACAACTTGGCACAAGATTGGATGTATAAGTGATCAATACAGATATTGTGATTTGATTATTATTATGAAGCCTTGAATCAGACTATGGAATTGGCACAGAGCCCTAAATGATATGAGATACTCTGGCTGGTAGAGAAGCCTTAGCAGGTCAGAGACAAGTCCTGGGATACAAAAGGGAATTGAAAAGAGAATGAGATATAGCCATGGGGTGAACCTGAGTTCAGGTCCTAGTCTCTAGCTCTCACTTTCTTCATCTCTAAACTGGTGGACTAGATGGCCTCTGAGACTCCTTCCAGTTCTAGCTCAAAAATTCTGTCATTCTATGCTCTTATTAGTAACTTCAGAAGAACACTACCAGTTTATTCACATTCCCTTATTCACACTCATATACTGAAGGATATCCCCAAAACCTGTTTCTAATTCAGATACTGAGGTATAATGTGGCCATATCCTCACTCTGCCTTTTTAACCCTGGTCTCTTATAAGTTTGGCAAATACTCTCCTCCCTTCCTTTTGTACCCTCTCCCAACTTAAACTTCTCTTTAACATTTTCTAAAAGAGCATTGGGATTTAAGCCAGAGGGTTGACCATTTACTAGTTATATGATGACGAATAAGACATGTAGCCTCTCAGGATTTTGCCTTTACTATAATTGGGGATGGTATTGCATATGACATTTATCTCTCAGAATAGTTGTGAAAATCAAATGATTTAATGTTTGCAAAGTGCTGTATGAATCTGAAAATAGCTCTTGGTAGTGAGGAGATCCCAAAGTCTTCATTATTATAACGTCCTATTAATGGCATCCACATGGAACAAGGATGATACCTCCCACCCCCTCTTCCTCAAGTTTATTGGGCTAGGAGTTCTTCTAATCTTATTTAGATAATCGCATCATTTAGGACTCTGTACCAACTCCATAATCTGACAGTAGATCATGGTAACTCCCATTTCTACAACTTCTTAATGTTTCTAAAATATTTTCCTCACAATGTTATAAGTTTCAATGGTAATAAATAGTATTATTATTATTTTTCAGGTAAGGAAATTAAGCCTCCGAGGGTTTAAGTGATTTCACACTCTATCTGGATAATGTTCCTAATCCCAGCATATCATGTGTCTGCATAAAGAAATGTGGTTCCTGTGTGGTCTTCCCATTGAGGGAAACAGCAGGGCTTGGAGCTCTGTCTCAAACTGCTTCCTTCCAGTGGTCAAATAGTCCTCACTGGAGCTTCTGGGATTTAGAAATATGTCTCTACTACTCGTTTATGCCTTTCTAAAATTAGAGATAAGTGCTGTTCCTTCTCAATCTCTATTTCAAAAGACTGAAGAGGTTTCTCTTTAAAAAATGATCTTGTTTGTTCTTCAGTACCCCGTTTCATTCTTTCTTACCCCACAAAGTCCTGGATAAAAATAAGGACTATAGCTGAGGTTAAGAAAGAGAGGTAGGGGGCAAGGCTGGAACTCTAGCCTCCAGGCTCTAACTATGCTGAGCCTGACTCAGCAAACCTGAAGCTCTCTGAGTAGGGAAGCTGAGAGCACCCTTGTCTATCAGAGTCCCCAGTTGAGGCAGGGCAGGAGCTATCAAGGTCTTACAGGTGGTTGTGGGAGGCATCCTCAGATTCAGGATATGAGATAGGAAAAGAAGTCAGGAAAGCAAGGTCAGGGTGTGGACCTTAGCTCTCCAGAGAGATAGAGTATGTGCACAGGGAATGGTTGGTAGTGGCTAGAGAAGTAGGGCACGAGACAGTGTTGGCTTGGAGAAGGAGCAACTCCTATTCAATTGCCTAGTCATGATGATCATCCCCAATACAAGACACTCTTCTCCCTCCCAGCCTCCCAACCATTTGACCCTGGAGCAGACCGTGTCTAGAAACATAAATATTTGGTCATAATATCTGCCCAGGAAAAGGGCCATAGGGGAGGGCTCAAGAACTGGACCCAAACTCTAATTCTTAGGAGAAAGGTGATAAATTCTGAGTCAGAGCTCAAAGGTCTGGAGTCACTGAACATTCTTTCCTGAACACATTAATCAGAAGTTTTTGTGTAGCTGTTGACAGTAAGATGGGAAAATATTAGCATGGTTGATACATTATTGGACTGGATTAATAAAAGTCTGGCTCCATTTTGCTTTTATAACACTGATTCTGCCTCCATCAAATCTCTTGCATTTCTCTCTTTTCTCCTCAGTTTAGGTGGCCTCTGTCCTTCTTCTAAACTTCATCACCTCTCACCTAAATAATTACAATAGTCTCCAAATTCTTCTCTCTGTGTTCTGCCCTCTTCCCCCATCTACTCTGTCCTTCACAAAGGTGCCAAAAATTTCTAATGAACACATTGGAGTATGTCATTTCCCTACACAAAAACCTTCAGTGGTCTCCTATTATGTATAGGATAAAATATAAACTTCCTCATCTGGGTCTGAAGGCCCTCCATAATCTATCTCCAACTCACATTTCTTGCCTAATTTCATACTAGTTTCTTTCTATACTCTCTGTCTCAGACGTGTAAGCCTGACATTTATTTTCTGATTTTGTTCTACATTCTTCCATCTTCATAAATTCCCACTAAATATATTTATTTGCATATATATGCATATGTGGATATATATATATATACATATATTTAATTAATTGAATAAATATTTCATTTTCTCATCTCTGTAATTAGAATGTTAGTAACATCTTCATAATTGAATCCCCATGATTCCTGGGGAAGAACAATAGTATTTCTAAAGCTATAGAGGTGAAATAGACATGTTCCAGCCCTCTTCTGCAAAGTCATGCACCAGAACTTTGCATAAGATTTCACCTGTCTGTCTCTCTCTCTTACAGAGGCTATGGAGAAAACAAAGAGAAAGGTCAATAAAATGAGAGGAAAGGAGTGGGAGTTTATGGGAAAAAAACAAATAAAGGGGAAAAGAGGATTTAGAGGGAGAGAGAAAAAGAAGACATGAAAACAGGAGAAAAGGAAAAGGAAGGAAGGAGAAAGGGAAAAATAAAAAAGGAAAGGAGAGAAGGGAGGAAGGAAGGAAGAAAGGAAAGTAGGAAGGATAAAGACTAAGAAAAGATGATCATACATAATAATTAAGAGCTCACAGGTAACTCTGGAGACAGAAGTTTCAATCTAGGAATGAGATTGAAAGCCAGAATCCAAAGAGCTGAGAAGCTCAAGGAAAAGTAGAGGCAGAAATTATATATAAATCTTTGTTTTTATCTAGAAGTTTGGCTGACAAAGGAGAAAATATGTAGGATGACAGCTTGAAAGGGCTTTAGGATATTGTGAATTGTTTAACTCTTAGAGATAAGAATGTTTTTTTAATTTATTTATTTTAATTTAATTAATTAGTTTAGAATATTTTCCATGGTTACATGATTCATGACCTTTCCCTCCTTTCTTCCCTCCCTCTTTCCATAGCCAAAATACAATCCAACTAGGTTTTACTAATGAGATGGGAAATTTTAAGGAAGTAGGGAAGGGATTTTTAGGTAATGGAAAGTTTGAAGATTAGATGAGGGGAAGATTGGTGTTCTGATTTGCAGGAAAAGAAGGTGGGAGATGGAATCAAAGGTATCTCTAAATGGTAATAAACTTGGCAAGGAGAAAGGTAACCTCATTTTAGAGAAAAGAACAGGGAGAATGAGGAATGATGTTGTGTGAATTCTCTATGAAAAGAAGGGGAAAATCAAGAGTTCATGTTGAATAGTCCCAGTTTTCTCAGTAAAGTAAGAGGTAAGGTCCAGGAAAAAGAAGTTTTGGGAAGAGAAAGTCTGGGAAAAAATATTTTTGGGAAATGAGATAGGGAATTATACAAGAATAAAAGGATGGCCTGGCAACAGTGAGGGACCATTTGAAACTGAATAACATGAATTTATTATGCACCTTCTCATCACAATTATGTGCATATTGATGCAAATTAGTATCTTCTCTGGAATTTAAGGCCTTAGAAAGTTGTCTACAGCATCAAGAAGTTTCAAAACTTTTCCAGAGTCACCTAGCTGGTATATGTCAGAAGGAGGATTGAACACTGCTTTTGCAGACTTTGAGGCTAATTATTTATTCCCTAAGATAAATGTCTTTACTACATTTTTATGTTGCTATAGAAATCTGAGTTATTGCTATTTGCTAATTACCTCTGACCATCATAGCAGGAAGATGGGGAACACAGTTGTGCCTTAAACTCATTCGTTCATTCTTTCAACTTTTGAGTACATACTATGTACCAGGCACCAAGGATGCAAAGACAACTCTTCAAAAATCCATTTTTTGAGGGTGTGCATGCATTCTGTCTTGGAGAAACAACATAGATACAAAATAGAACACGCAACTTTGGCTTGAGGACCTTGCCCCAACACACACACACACACACACACACACACACACACACACACACACACACACACACACCTTATAGGTATAGGTTTGGCATTGGAGCAAAAACTGATCTTTCATACTGTGTACTCTGGGTATTTGGTGGGGCCTCCACAGACCCTTTCCTGATCCTCAGCCCTGAGCAATTCTCTACCTTATCTGCACACTCCAGCTGGGTGCTCATCCACCCCAGTTATCACTGACCCACATTCCCCCTGGAGGAAGAAAACAGAGCAGCCTCTGATGATAAGAGACCTCTAGGCAGGGCTGATGATACAGGGCAGAGTTGAGAGAAGAATGGGGCCCAGGATGATGCCTCCTGGAACTGACCCCTCACCCTCACTTCTTCCTTTACCTACATCATGATTTTGATGGGTATACAGATGAATACTGAGAATAAGAAAGTATTTCTCCTTTATCCAGAGATGCCTAGTTTGGTAGATCCCTCAATGGTGCATCAACCTCAACCTCATTGCTCTCTTTAAAATTACCCTCTGTAGCTGTATTTAAGTATTTGAAGGGATTTCTTGGCAAAGGGTATTGGTTACTGCCTTAGTGCATGTCATGAGCATCTTTCACCTAGATTATTGTAGTAGTCTAATTGGTCTCCTTGCTTGAAGTTTCTCCAACCTGTGGCAAAAGTGATTTTTTTCAAGCAAAAATATGATCAGGTCACTGCCTGACACAATAAAGTCCAGTGACTTTCCACTCCCTCTAGATCATCTCATTTAGTTCTTAAAGCTCTTCACAACCTGGCCCCAACTTAGCTTTTTTTTTTTTTTTTTTTTTTTTTACTTTTTTTTTTTATTTTAAACCCTTAACTTCTGTGTATTGACTTATAGGTGGAAGAGTGATAAGGGTAGGCAATGGGGGTCAAGTGACTTGCCCAGGGTCACACAGCTGGGAAGTGTCTGAGGCCGGATTTGAACCTAGGACCTCCCGTCTCTAGGCTTGGCTCTCAATCCACTGAGCTACCCAGCTGCCCCTCCCAACCTAGCTTTTAAACTTCATTCCCTAGTTCTTTCTCACTCTTGCCCTCTGTAATCCAGTCAAACTCTCTTCCTCTCTGTTATTCACAACACTCAGTTTCCCATCCCTTTGCTTTTTCATTGGTCATCTCCAATGTTGGAATGTTTTTTTCTCCTCATTTTTTTTCAGTGGAATCTCTTTCTTCCTTCAAAATGTAGTTCAAGAACAGACCGCCCCTTTTTATATAAAGACTTTACTTATTTCATAACTGCTAACTTCCTCCTTTCTAAAATTACCTTGTATTTAATTATTTGTATGAATTTATATCTATTCTATTATACTTGTCCATAAATTTGCAGTCTCCACTCACAACTATCGTACATTTAACTACACTGTATTCTATATGTAGGTCTCCTCCAGTAAAATGTAAACTCTCTGAGATTGGGGATTGTATCATTCTTTGACTTTGTAACCCCTGGCACCTAGCACAGTGCTGGTAAATAAAAGGCCCCTATAAATGTATGTTTATTGGTTGATCAGTTAGATTTATTCTGCTTAGCCTGAGAGGAAAGAAGTAAGAGCTAAGGGTAGGATACAGAGAACCAGATTTTGGCTTAAGATAAAAAAATGGCATCATAATAGATTGCTTCAAAAAGTATTAAACTAGAATCCCTTGAAGTTTCAAACAGAGGAAAGATGACACTTACTCAGGGAGGCTGTAGAGAAGATTCTTGAATGTTGAGCAAAGTTGAGCCCCAAGAAACTACAAAGATTAGATTCCTTTCAGCTAAGTCTGTCTCTAAATGCCACTAGTTGTGAAGATCAAATGAGATGAACTTTTTTTTTTTAGGATTTTTTTTTAAATCCTTGTACTTCGGTGTATTGTCTCATAGGTGGAAGAGTGGTAAGGGTGGGCAATGGGGGTCAAGTGACTTGCCCAGGGTCACACAGCTGGGAAGTGGCTGAGGCCGGGTTTGAAGATAAACTTTTTAAAACATAGAAAAGTTGTATGCACTCGTGAGGTGTATTATTACTATTAACACCCTTAGTCTCATTAGGTTGTGAATGACTTACCATACTTCCTTTAGTCTTCCCTTAGAATCCTAGGCTCACATAGAGGGATGGAAGTTCAAGAGATTAAAAATTGTTTCTAAATGAAGAAGAAAACATATGATTTATCACATGGTTTGATAGGTATATGATTGGGGGTTTTGGCATTAAAATATCCCTCTATTGCAAATATGAATAACATGAAAATAGGTTTTGAACAATGATACATCTATAACCCAGTGGAATTGCTTGTCAGCTCTTGAGGGGGAGGGAAGAAGGGAGGGAAAGAACACGAATCATGTAATCTAGTTATTTCTACAAGATCTCCCAAATTTTTCCCTTTCCCTTTCCCTTTTCCAAATGTAAGATTTCCATTTCTGTTGAGTAGCTCTACTTTCACTATCCTATCCTTGAAATTATTCTTGAAGCCATGTCCTCATAGTCTCTCATCATCCCTGAGCCCCCAGGGAGTATAGAAATTCCTGGGAGAAGCTATTTACATCCTCTTGAGCCCAGAGAAGAGCCTGATCAGAATTTCAAAGTTTGACACTCTATTGGACCAACTTATTTCCCATATCGTGGACTATTAGGTGATGGCAAATTCAGTCCCCATGCAATGGACCTAAACAATTCAAGAAATTCAGTTGCCAAACACTTAAATGTAAATGAACATGGGGTTATTTTCTGTCTCTTTAAAAAGGTTTCCACAAAAAGGAGCCAAAAAGCCCCTCACTTATTAATGTATAGACATCTTGATGGATGTGATGCAATGTCTGAGCACTCCAGAGCTCCCTGAGGAGTAATGAGGGTTAGACTATTATAGTATCAGGAGAGAAGTGAGGATCCCTAAATGAACCAGACTGAAAGGAGATGGACTAAACCAGGGACTGAGGAACCAACTACACAAAACAAGTAAAACAAAATGACACTCAAATATTCAAGAAAAAAAAAAGTAATTTCAGTTAGCACTTATTTAACACCACTGTAAAAAGCATGCTTTTAGACCCTGGAGACAAGAACAGGTAATATAATAAAATGGAAAACATAATTGACTTGGAATTAAAGAATTTGGGTTTCAATTTCAGCTTTAGAATATACTATTTATCTGAAAATTCTGTGGTTCTCCTTTTCCCTATCTTTGGAATGAAAAGAAGAATGTGTACTTGATTGCTAAGATTCCTTTCAGCCCCAAATCCATCATCCCATGAAGTAGTTTCCATCCATCAGGGGCTTACATTTCACTGGGGAAAGTAATATTCATCTAGTTAGCACAATAATAAAATTTGAGGAGGGAGAGGTAACTAACTTCTGGGAAGAATCAGGAGAGACTTCAAGGAGAAGGTGGCACTAAATCTGATCCTTGAAGGATTCCAAGAGATAGAAATAAAGAAGGAAAGCATTCTATGGCTTTGAGATGGGAGATGGAATCTTGAGCTCAGGAGAGCAGCTATGAGCTATAGTTGTACAAAAAAAAGAGCCAAAGAAGGAAGTTAAGGCAAGATAAATCTAGAAGTGGTAAACAGAGGCTGCCACAAGTTGTCATGCTATATCCATTAAGAACTGGGAAAAGAGTAAGAAAGGAGAGAGAGAGAGAGAGCAAGAGAGAGAGAAATATGGCTTTCAATTCTGCACCCAACATTTATTGGTAATATGACATAGGGCAAATTGTTTTACTTCTCTGAGGTTTAGCTTCCTGAACTACAAAATGAGAATAAAGACCTATTCTCTCTTATAAGTTTGTTGTGTAAAAATGCTACAAATCTCAAACTACTGTAGAAATGATCTTTGTGGTTGGTATTTGTTTTGACAAAGAAATTCCCTCTTGAAAGATTTCAAGTCAAGGATTTATATGATCCTAAGTCTCCATGGGATGATACTATATTCTGGGGTTTATGGGTGGATGGGGAAACAAATGTTAAGGAACCTGATAGAGGGTATCTGTTTCTTCAGTAATCTGAAGAGTTAGAGAAAAAAAGTTTCTAGCCCAGATCAAATTGTTTGCCATCTCCAGAAGGGATGAGGGAGACAGTTTAGATCTTGTGAGTTTGGAAAACATGTATTGAAAATTGTTGTTGCATGTGGTTAGGAAAAAGGAATATAAATTTTTTAATAGGCCCTTCAAAATTAAATTAAAAAATAAATTTAAAAGTCCAAGCTTGAAAGGAGAAAGAGAAAATAGTTGGGAATATGGGGCACACAAAAAGTTAAGAAAGACCTTGGAAGGTCTGGGCAGAGCATTTTATAAGGGCTCACATTTATGAGTTAGGCATATCTGGGACTTCTGGTCTTCATCTGTCCATGTAGAAGATTCTCCACACAAAGGCACCCCCTGAAGAATAAAACCTCTTAAAATTTTATAGGCAGAGAGAAAGAAATACCATAGACAAAGCTACATAAACACAGACATAGGGAGACAAGAGTCAGGGTAGGGATGAGGGGAGAAGGAGAGAAAGTGAATACTCTAGACCAGAAGGCTGGCAAACATAGCAAACAATACAAACAGGTAGATCCTGGGGTTTCCTCACGACTTACCCCAGTTTTCCCATGGATGTCACACTTTAAAAATTTAAAATTTGAGTTCCATACTCTAAGACTCAAAAATAATGTTGTTTTATTTAAAAATATTTTATGTATTTAGATGTTGTCTCTTCAATTGTTCCTTCATTGTCTTTCATTGCAGGGATCCATTCTTTTTCTTTATCTCTTATTTGAGGTAGTTGAGCCCTTGACTGTGGAAGGAAGAGAGTCTAGAAGATATATAGAGAGGAGAAAGAGAAATTTTAGTTGATAAAGAAGATAACAAAGGGTCTTTTGGAATCCTAAGGAACTAGAGTGAGGGTGTATGTGAGAATGAAGAAAATGGGACAGTTCTGTGTGTCTGGAGATAGGAATAATGAAGCAGACAATATAGGGTCTTTAAAAGAAAAGCCAGGAATGGAAAAGACAATGGAGATAAGTACTGGTCTCAGAGAATATTGATTGTTCACAGGATAATAGAATTTAGAGTTATAATGAAATTTGAATATCAAATATTCACTTATAAGGTATTTTTTTAGCATTAATAGCCATGCAACTAGTATCAGAAGCAGGCTTTAAATTCAGATCTCTCTGACTCTAAAATTGAGTGTTCTTAAAAAAATAAAATTGAGTGTTCTTACCAATGATGACTGAGACTATTTCTCAACCTTTTAAACTTACTCATTGTGGTGATGTCATTTCTCTAAAATTAATAATTATAGAATAATTTTATCCAGATTTTTTTTTGTCAGAGTAGAAGTCTTACTTAAAGAGGTCCCTTTGAAGCTGTTATAATTTCACATACTTTTCATCTTTCCATCTTTATCTCTTTCTCTGATTTGGTGTTTGCTCTGAACTTTGCTCTGAATATTAGGTAATTGGATTGTGTAGTTCTGAAATGACTGCAACATCTATCACTAGTTGTTTCCATTCTGTTAAAAAATTATTTTCATTTGTAATATAGTCTAGTCTCACCATATCTAGTTTGTTTGAGTTTACTGGCCACTCTACTTTTCTCTAGCCATAATATTCTCTTGCCATTTCATTTGGCTCCCTTCCTTTCATTTCTCCCTTAACCTGCCAGAAGGGTCTCAATTCCACTGAAATCTGCTGACTTTGGATGGAGAAGGAAAGTTAGCCAACAGGGAAGTAGGAAACATGAGGAATAATATTTGGATTTGGAAACTAATGTCCCAGGAGCTTAGGAGACCCCTACAGGTCTCCCCAGACATAGACAATGACTAAGTGTCCAGTACAGATAACTACCACACCTACCACTGTCTCCACCCTCAAGGGACTAGTGGTCAGCCCTGACCAATAGCTTCAGAGGTCTGGGGAGAGCAAGGGGCCAGTGAGGGGGAAAGACTGGAAATAAAAGGCAGCCCTAGCCCTACTGCTGCATTAACCTGCTTCTGACACTTCTGTGTTGACAAGCAAGCTTACAAAGACTAACATCATGGTGCATTTTACCGCTGAGGAGAAGTCCACTATCACTTCCCTGTGGGGCAAGGTCAATGTGGAAGAGACTGGTGGGGAAGCTTTGGGCAGGTGAGTATGGGAGCAATGGTTGAAATCAAGCCCAGAGGTCACATACTGGCCTTAAGGGAATTTAAAAACTTCTGGCTCACTATGTATACCCGCAAACTAATTTCTCCCTTCTCCTACAGGCTGCTGGTGGTCTATCCCTGGACCCAGAGGTTCTTTGATTCCTTTGGCAACCTATCTTCTCCATCTGCTATTCTGGGGAACCCCAAGGTCAAGGCCCATGGCAAGAAGGTGCTGACCTCCCTTGGTGATGCCGTCAAGAACCTGGACAACCTCAAGGGTGCCTTCTCCAAGCTGAGTGAGCTGCACTGTGACAAACTGCATGTAGACCCTGAGAACTTCAGAGTAAGTCTTCAGCACTATAGCTCAGCAAGCTAGTGATTGTCCAACTAAGCCTTATTACCATTGTCACAAGGTCTGAAGTGTTTGAGTGTCTGAAGGTCCATGGTTAAAACAAAGGAGAACATTCTAAAGCTTGTCATTGAGGACCTCAAATAGTTTAGGAGATCTTTTTTCCTCTCTAGCTTTACTTCTTTCTGTATCCTGATAACTCTCAGTACCCCCTCTTTCCTTCACAGGCTTTTTTTTCCTTGCCCTCAATGCTTTCCCCCCCAACCCTTCTTTCTTTCCTTTTTCTCTTCATCTTTCAATACTCTCCTTTCCCTCCTTTCAATGTTCTCTCTTTGATTACTGTTCCTTGATTTGTTTCCAGCTCCCTCTTTTTCTCTCTCCTTTTAATCATCTTTGCTCTTCACAATTCATATTCTTCTAATTTTTTTTCTTTTCACTGGATACTTAGTTCCCAACTAGACTTTCCACTTTTGAAAAGCGGGGTGACTTGGGATAATTGTTTATTTGCTCTTTTTCTAGTTTGTGCTATTTGTAGATCTTTGCTTCTCTATCATCATCCTCTGGTCCTACTCTATAACTCAACTTTGGTCAGTAAACTCCTGGAAACCTTGCCATCCCTTAAGCTTGCAAAGTTGTCCCTAAGCCTCAATTTACTCCCTTTTGAAATTGGTAATCTTATTGTTTGCACCAACTACTGTGACTTAATTTTGGAGTGAGAGATATTAGGTTCAAATCCAGGCACTCCTCTTAGAGATCTCTATGATCTCATGCAAATCATTCTATAACTGAATTTTAGTTCCTTCCTTTATAAAATAAGGGAATTAGACTAGTTTTTTTCTGTGTCCCTAGTATTAGATCAAGGATTCTATTTGTCTCTATGAGGTATTTTTAAAATAACATCATTACTTTACTGCTTTTATTTTCATTCTCATTCTTTTCACTCTTTTATTACTTTCATATCATTTTCTTCCCCCTCATCAGTCTCTCTTTTTCATTTTCATCAACCTCCCAATTTCAATTAGCCCATTTCAAACCTGTGTATTAGCCCTTTCAAGTCTCTTAATTTAGTGCTATAAACTCTGGGTTGTGGGAAGAAGACTTAGGAGGTAGGGTGAAGAGGCAGGGAGAAGAAGGTTTGAAAGTAGGAAGAGAAAGGCAAAGGAAACTGAAAAGAATTGTCTATAGCAGAAGATGGGTGTGAGGATCTTAGGGCAACTCTGTGGGACTGGGGACAAGAGAAGATGAAGAGAATAGGGCCCTTTAGAGGGGAAGAACTAAGAACAAAAGGGACAAATAATATCCTAATTTGTGATAAATGATTTGGGAAAAGTTTTAGACATGGATAGGAGAGCATGAGTACACTTCCCCACTAACTAAGCTAAAGCTTTCTCCTTAGAAGGTCCCTGAGTTTGCATTTCGCTTTCTCTTTCCTACAGCTCCTCGGGAATGTGCTGATTGTTGTTTTGGCTGCTCATTTTGGAAAGGAGTTCACTCCAGAAGTGCAGGCTGCTTGGCAGAAGCTGGTGACTGGTGTGGCCAGTGCCTTAGCCCACAAGTACCACTAAACATAGCCCTGTCTATGGTGGGGACCTGTGAGCAAATGGAGGCCCATCTCTTGCATGTAGGGAAGGGAACAATGGTTAGGTACTGCATTGTACTCCCACCCCTTGACCAATAAAATACTTTTATTCTAGCAATCCGTTGTCTTTGTCATTCTCTTGCTTTTGGTCATCCTTATTGGGAGATGGTACCATAAATGGGACTGGGAAGGGAAGAAATTATCTCTGAAAAATCCCGATCATGGAGAAGGAATTTGGTGTATCTAAGGGATACATCGGGAAAAGGCCTGTTTGGAACAGAGACCTAACAGAAAAGTATTGGGAAATGAGGTTGGGCAACTTGTATTATTTATTTAATAGCAGAATGAGGATTTCACCAATTAATCAATCCATAAATATATGATAAGTACCTGCTACTTGACAGGCACTGTTTTAAGTGCTAAAGATATAAAAAGAGGCAAAAACCCCAGTTATTTCTCTCAAGGAGAAAATGGGGAAAATGGATAACATTCAAACACATTTATTAAAAGAAAGCCATATACAGGATAAATTGGCAATAATTAAAAGAGAGAAGGATCTAGAATTGAGAGGGTTTGGGAAAAGCTTCCAATAAAAGATGAGATTAGAATGATACTTGAAGGAAGACAGGAAAGTCAGTAGGCAGAACTGAGGAAAGCATTCTAGGCATTGGGAACAGGAAGAACAAATGTCTAGAACAGAGAGATGAAGCATAGTTTATTGGAGAAGAAGAATGACATACCAAAGTACAAACAGGGCCCAAGAATAAAGGATCAGACACCCAAAGGAAATGAACCTTCAGTTTCAATCTGTCCTGTGCTAGAGACTGGGTCCTTTCTTTAAACTAGGTATCTCATTTTCTTAACTGACATGAAGGAAGTAAATATTCTACAGAAAACCACAACAGATAGGCAGAAACTGAGGACTATAAAAAGGTGGAGTAGTACAAGGAAGAGCAAGATACTAGGCTTTAGTAACCATTTAACAATAGTTGTTCTGAGATGTCCTCTTCAAATGGCTTCTGAAGGATCTATTATTCCTATTTCCCCAAAGATCTGTCATCACCATTATCCATCATTGCATTATTTACATTACAAGAAATTGGAGGATGAGCAGAGCAGGAGAATAGCTGAACCAGAGGACAAAAGAGACATTGAAAGAATTTGCTTCCTGAATGAAAGCCTCAAATGAAAAGTATCAGGAATAGTATAGCAAAATTCCACAGTTCCTAAGTCAAGGAGAAAATGTTGCAAGCAGGCAAAAAAGAAACAATTCAAATATCATAGAGTTTGTAAACAGAATAACACAAGATTTAGAAACTTCTACCTTAAAGGATCAGAGGTCCTGAATTATGATATTCTTGAGGACAAAAGAGCTAGAATTACAACTAAGAATCACCTACTCAACAAAACTGAGTATATTTCTTCAAAGGGAAATAATTAATATTTAATGAAATATACAATATTTAAACATTTATGATGAAAAGACCAAGGCTGAATAAAATATTTTGACTTTCAAAAACAATTCAAGAGAAGCACAAAAAGGTAAACAGGAAAGATAAATCATAAATAATTCAATAAGGTTAAACTGGTTACATTCCTGCATGGGAAGATGAAACTTATAACTCCTAAGATCTTTATCATTATTAAGACATATAGAAGGAGTATACAGAGACAAAGGTCATAGGTATGAGTTGACTATGATGGGGCAATATCTTAAAAAATTAAATTAAAGTGTAAGAAAGAGTAATGCAAAGGGAGAGGTAGAATGATATAAATTATCTCAAATAAAAGAGGCTTGAATGAACTTTTATAGTGGAAGGGAAGATGGAAGAGGTTGAGGGTCGTGCTTTGGTCTTACTCTCATCATGATTGGTTCAAAGAGGGAGAAACATACAAACTTGGTTGGTTATAGAAATCTATCCTACTCTATAGGAAAGTAGGAGGGAAGTAGATAAGAGAAGGGAAGAGGCTGACAAAAAGGAGGGTGGATTTGAGGACTGATGGTTAAGAGCAAAGTGCTTTTGAGGATGGACAGGGAAAAAAGAAAAAGAGAGTAGGAAAATGGGGGGATAGGATAGAGGGAAAGAACTAATCATAATGGTGAAAAAAAGTTTACAGCAAATTTTCCTAATAAGGGTCTCCTTCCTTAAATACATATACAACTGAGCCAAATGTATAAATATACAAGTCATTCTCCAACTGATAAATAGTCAAGGATATGTAGAGGTAATTTTCAAATAAAGTAATCAAGGATAGCTATAGTCATGTGAAAAAATCCACTAAATTAGTGATTAGATAAACACAAATTAAAACAAAAGTGAGGTATCACCTAACACATATAAGACTGACTGATATGGTAGAAAAGGAAGATTAAAATGTTAGAGGGGGTGTGGAAAATTTGAAAATTAATGCATGATTGATGGAATTGTGAACTATTCTGATCTTTCTGGAGTATGCTTTATTATTAGAACTAAACCCCCAAATGCCATAAAACTCTGCATGCCCTTTGACCCAACATTACTACTACTAGATCTATATCCTAAAGAGTTTAAAGAAAAGGGCTAAAGGACCTTTATGTACAATAGATGGTTTTAGCAACTGTTTTCAAAATGGCAAAGAATTGGAAATTGAGGAGATGCCTATCAGGGAATGACTGAACAAACTGTGGTATATGTTTTGTATTACTATTGTGCCATGAGAAATGATGAACAGCATTCTCTCAGAAAAAGACATGGAAAGTCTTACATCATTTGATGCATAGTGAAATGAAAAGAACTAGGAAAACATTGTCTATAATTATAGTAATATTGTACAGTGACACTTATTCTCAGCAATAAAATGATCCAAAACAATTCTGAAAGATTTATAATGAAAAATGCTATTTATCTTCATAGAAATATGGAGTTTGAATGAAGATCAAATAATATATTTAATTTTTTTCTTTTTTATCTCCATTTCCTTTCACAAGATGATGAATATGGGAATCTCATTAACATGATTGCACATATGTAACCTATATCAGAAGAAAGGAAGGAGAAGGAGGAAAGGAATTTGGAACTCAATATTTTTTTAAAAAATGTTAAAATATATTTAATTGGGAAAAATAAGATTAAAATGAAACAAAAACCATGAAAAAGCTGAAGAGATCTTGGAGATTTTGTAGCAGCCCCCTCCTATCTATGTTACACACACACACACACACACACACACACACACACACACACACACACAGAGGAAATTAGGACAGGCAGGTGTTATTTCTCAAGATCACAGAAATGGCATGTGACATAGTTAGGATTTGGAATTAAGGTATTTAATTAAAAAAATACTGCTCTTCCATGCTGCCATTGGTTTCTGTATACCATTGTTTAGGAAGAATATAGGCAAACTCGTTAGAATCCATAAGAAAGCAACATGAATCTGAAGGGTTTTGCATCTGTACCATAAGATAATCAGCAGAAAGCACATGAAATAATTTTTATCCAAGAGAAGAGGGGACAGGAATAAAATGGACGGTGGGGAGAAGGAAGGGAATGATTATTTATTTAGCACTTACTATGTGTCAGCATTATGTCAAAAAATTTTACAAATATTATTTCATTCAATCCTTACAACAACCCTCTGAAGGAGTCACTATTTTTATTATCCTCACTTTATATTTGAAGTAACTGAAGCAAATAGAGTTTTTGTATTGCCCAGGGACACATATCTAACAAGTGTCGGAAGCCTAATTTGAAGATAGGTCTCCCTGAGAAAACTCAGGAGGAAGAGGGAGGGTAGTTGTCTGTCTGTATTTCAAAGGTTACCAAGTAAGAACCTGGAAAGATTTATCTGAAGTAATGCAAAGTGAATTAAGCAGAACCAGGGGAACATTGTACACAGTTAGATGAATGTTGTTTGATTATCAACTGTGAATGATTTACTATTATAAGGCAAGGATCCAAGATAATCTCAAGAGAGTCATGGTTAAAAAGGTTATCTACCACGATAGGTAGATGAAGTCTAAATGTAGATCAAATAATACCATTTTCACTTTATTTCCTACATGTTTTTTTCTCAAATGTGTGATGTGTCTTCTTTCACAATATGCTGAATAATATGTATTGCATCATTGCACATGTACAACATATCATATTGCTTGTAATATCAGAAAGGTGCAAGGAGAAGGAAGAAAAAATTAGCATTAGAAAATGTCAGAAAATGAATGTTAAACATTTTTTTTAAATTTACAATTGAGAAAAATGTGATTAAAAAAAGATGGTCATTTGGAAGACACATTTGTCTTGTTCTGTTTGCTGTTAAATGGAAGAATCAGAGAAATGAATAGAAGTTTCAAAAGTGAATTTTTTGTCTTAATGTGAAGAAATTCCAACAATGAGATCTGTCCATAGGTAGAATGAATTGCTTCCGGTGGTGGTAGGGTCCCATTCATTAGAGGTTTTCTAGTAGAAGATGGGTTTGTCAGGAACATTGGAACAGAGGTTTTCTTTTCTTTCTTTTTTTTTCCAGTGTAGATTTGAATAGATAATTGCTGAAGTCCCTAACTAGAAAATTCTGTAAGTCTCAGATTATATTATTCTAGCTCTTGAGTTATGAGTGATAAAGCTGGCAGACTGTGTTCAGGTAAGCATGTTATATTTTAGGAAGACAATCAGAAGCATGTAAAGAGGAGGCTGAATAAAATGTTGAAGAGACAGGAGATCAGGCTATCTGAAGACTACTAGAAGGAACTAGGAAATCTTATTCAGAAGAAGGGAAAACTTAGTGAGGATCATATTACTGTCTAGAAGTATTTCAAAGGGTTCTCAAAAGAAAAGAATACTTTTCCTTTGAAAAGGAAAAAAAAATTCTGCTAGACCTCAGAAAATGAAAAAAGGAAACTGTTCGGGAAATTGTAAAACAATATGGGAGAGACTAGGTTTAGATCAATATCTCACACCCTACACCAAGATAAATTCAGAATGGGTGAATGACTTGAATATAATGAAGGAAACTATAAGTAAATTAAGTGAACACAGAATAGTATACTTGTCAGACCTATGGGAAAGGGAAAATTTTAAAACCAAGCAAGAGTTAGAAAAAATTACAAAATGTAAAATAAATAATTTTTATTTTATTAAATTAAAAATGTTTTGTACAAACAAAAACAATGCAATCAAAATCAGAAGGGAAACAACAAACTAGAAAAAAATCTTTATAACAAAAAACTCTGACAGAGGTCTAATTACTCAAATATACAAGGAGCTAAATCAATTTTGTAAAAAATCAAGCCATTCCCTAATTGATAAATGGGCAAGGCACATGAATACGCAATTTTCAGATAAAGAAATCAAAACTATCAATAAGCACTTGACAAAGTGTTTTAAATCTCTAATGATTATAGAAATCCAAATCAAAACAACTCTGAGGTACCACCTCACACACAGGGGATTTGGCTAAAATGATAGTAGGGGAGAATAATGAAAGTTGGAGGGGATGTGGCAAAATTGAGACATTAACACATTGCTGGTGGAGTTGTGAACTGATCCAACCATTCTCGATGGCAATTTGGAACTATGCCCAAAGAGCGATAAAAGAATGCCTGCCCTTTGATCCAGCCATAGCATTGCTGGGTTTGTACCCCAAAGAGATCATAGTTAAACAGAGTTGTACAAAAATATTTATAGCCATGCTTTTTGTGGTGGCAAAAAACTGGAAAACAAGGGTATGTCCTTCCATTGGGGAATGGCTGAACAAAATGTAGTATATGCTGGTGATGGAATACTACTGCGCTAAAAGGAATAAGAAACTGGAGGAATTCCATGTGAACTGGAATGACCTCCAGGAATTGATGCAGAGTGAAAGGAGCTGAACCAGGAGAACATTGTACACAGAGACATTGATACACTGTGATAAAATCAAATGTAATGGACTTCTGTATTGGCAGCAATGAAATAACCCAGGACAATTCTGAGGCATTTATGGAAAAGAACACTACCCAAATTCAGAGAAAGAACTGCAGAAGTAGGAACATAGAAGAAAAAACAACCTCTTGAACACATGGGTTGATGTGGACGTGGTTGGGGATGTAGACTGGAAAGGACCACACCAATGCAACTATAAATAATATGTAAATAAGTCTTGATTGATCACACATGTTAAAACCAGTCGAAATGTGCATTGGATAATGGGGGGTGGTGGTAAAGGGGGAGTGAAAGGGAAAGTAAAAACAAGAATCATGTAACCATTGAAACTTTTTCTAAAAGAATAAAATATTTAAATCTTAAAAAAAAGAAAACGAAAAAAGGAGCAATGGGTAGAAGCTGTAGAGAAGATTCTGATTCATTTGAAGGAATAAGAATGAGCTATAAACAACAATTAAATGGGAACATTCTAAAGTGGAATGGTGTGCCTCTGTAGAAAGAGTTTTCTCCTTTAACAAAGTCTTTAATTGAAGGCTAAATGACTACTTATGGAGCAGTTAGATAGTGTAGCAGAGAGAGCACTAGGCCCAGAGTCAGGAAGACTCATATTCATGAGTTCAAAACCAACCTCAGACACTTATTAACTCCGTAACCTTAAACAAGGTACTTAACCCTATTTTCCTCAATTTCCTCATCTGTAAAATAAGTTAGAAAAAGGAAATGATGCTAGAAAAGGAAATTTCTTCAGTATCTTTGTCAAGAAAACACCAAATGACCATCAGCAAGTATTATTTGTAATTGGGATGAGCTATAAGCCTTTCCAAGGAGATTAGGAGTAAAACAAGGGTGTTCATTTATTACTATTAGAAATGTTAGCAATAGCAATGAGAAGAAAAAGAATTGGAGGAATAAGAATGGGCTAAAAGGTAATAAAATAATCTCTTTTTGCAAATGATAGGATGGCATACGTGGAAAATCCTAAAGATTCAATTAAAAAGTTAATTGAATCTATCAATAATTTTAGTAAAGTAGTAGGATATGAAATAAACCCAACTAAATTGTCAGCATTTTTATATATGGTAAGCAAAATCTGACAAGAAGAGCTAGAAAAAGCTACTTAAGATAAAATAACCATGTATAGAATAATAATATTTTGAGCATATTCATCAAAACAAACCCAGGAACAACATGAACACAGCTATAAAAACTTTTTACAGGAATAAAGGCAGATCTAAACAATTGAAGAAATATTAATAATTCATGGTTGGCCAAAGGCAATATAAGTAAAACTATAATCCTATCAAAACTAATTTATTCAATGAAATCCCAAATTAACAAAAGCATTATCTTATTGAGCTAGAAAAAAATAACATAATTCATTTGGAAGAACAAAAGATCAAGAATAGTAAGAGAATCAATAAAAATTGTAAAGGAAGGTGGTCTAGCATTAACAGAGTTTAAACTTTATTATAAATCAAAAAGTCTTAAAACTGTAGAAATAGAAAAGTAGATCAGTTGAACAGAACAGAAGTCCAACAAACAGGAGTAAAAAATTGTAGTAACCTTGTACTTTACAAAAATATAGACCTCAGGATAATAAATTACTATTTTGTAAAAATTGCTAGGACAGCTGGAAAATAGTTTGGCAGAACCTAGTTTTAGATCAATGTTTTACACTATTCACTAAGATAAGATTGAAATGGATATATGATCGAGATTTAAGAGGATATATTGTAAACTAAGTAGAAGAATAGAGAATATATTTGAAAATTTTCTGTACGAAGAAAGGAAATGTTGCCAAGATTAGGAGGAAAGTAGAAAATTGGGAAGAGATTTTCAAAGACAGTCCCTTGGATAGAGGTCTCATATCTTGCATATATAGAGAACTTTGTCAATTTTATGGGAAAAGGAGTCAGCCTCCACTGATAAATGAGCAAAAGATATGAGCACTTTTCAGGTGAAGAAATCACAGTCATATACAGGTACATGAAAAAATTCTCTAAATCTCTCCTGGCTGGGGGAATGCACATGAAAACAGGCATGAGACACCATCTTACTTCCATTAGATTGGCTAAAATGGCAGGGGGGCAAAATGAAAGTTGTTGGAGGGTATGTGGAAAAGTGGCAACACTGGTGCACTGTTGGTGGAGCTGTGAACTGATCCATCCATTTTGGAGAGCAATTTGGAATTATACCCAGAGAGGTATCAAACTCTTTCTCTCCTTAGATCCATCTGGGTCTCTTTCTCAGACTATTGAATTTGATAGCTTTGTTGCTTATAAAGATGATGAAGACATGATGGCAACAAAATGTACTTGTTGGTTGCATGCTGCCTTAGGGGAAATAAAAACCAAAAGCCTGGGACTTCAGGACAACATTCATGCTGAATAGTACTATGTCATAATGTCTTCAGGGAGGTTTCATATAGTAAATTTTCAGATATCCTGATGTCTAGTATTAGATGAAATCTATTGCTCATTGGCTACGGGGGTGGTGGTGAGAGGAAGTGAGGGAAAGAACATGGATCATGTAACCATGGAAAAATATTCTAAATGTATTAATCAATTAATCAATTAGTTAATTTAGTAAGCTTAGCATGTTATGATAAATATTGTAATAAGTAGGTTTGGAGTACTGTTCCACTCCTTTTTTTAAATTACAAAAGTGATGTGTATTTTGGAGCCCTTAAAATGCCTTAAGGAAGTGAATTTTCATATCTAGCACTAAAGTCATTATCTTCCTTGCCATAAAACAAACCAAAATCCCTCCTCTCTTAATTGCTCTATTACTGTCAAGCATACCACCCAGGTTCACAAGCTAGGTCTTGTCTGCAATTTCTCCATCTCTCACTCTCTTCACCTCATACAATTTGTTGTTAGACCTGTGGATGTTATCTTTGTGACATCTTTTGTATAAACCCTTCTCTCCCTCTTGCCATTAGTCTGGTGTTGACCCATAACACTTCATACCTGCATTATTTCAAGAGTCTGCTAATTGGTCTGCTTGCTTCACTCCAGTTTCACCTCATTCCAGTCCATTCTCCATTCAGCTGTCAAAGTGACCTTCCTAAATCACAAGTCAGTGTCACTCCATCTCTGACTCAGTAACTCTCAATGGTTTCCTCTTATCTCCAGGATCAAATATAAAGTACTTTCTTTGTCATTCAAATCAATGTCCCCTGGATCCAACTTTCTAAGCTTTTTATATCTCACATCCCCTACTATATACTCTATGATCAGTGACATTGACTTCCTGGTTGTGCTTCAAACATCTCACTGAAAATATTTACTGACTGCTCCTATGCCTGGAATACTCTCTCTCTTCTTATTGCTTCCTCTCTTCACTGGTTTTCTTCAAGTTCCAACTAAAATCCCACTTTCTACAAGAATCCTTTTTTAATCTTTCAGCTTCAATGATTTCCTTCTGTTGAATATTTCTATCTTATTTTCAATGAAACTTGCTTGTATATTGTTATTTGTATGATGTCTGTCTTATTAGATTGTGAGTTTCTCTAGAAAAAGAACTGGATTGTTGTTTTTTGTTGTTGGAGGTGGTGGTTGTGACTCTTTACTGACATATAATGGAGAAATTTTCTTGCCAAATGCAGTTGGAATGGATGGTCTCTGAGTCTTTTTCAAGAGGTGATAATTTGTGATTCTGTAAAGAGAGATATCTTTGGCCAGAGCAACTGTTAAAACACTGTAGGAATGAAGGAAGAGAGTGTGATCAACTCCAGAAGAGGGAATACTTACATTAACATCTTATCTTTTGAACAATTAAATTGAAGAAAAGCAGTACTAATGTGTGCAAAATGCCTTTATGTTTTTGAAAAATTGATACTATAAAAACATATTTAAAAACACATACATTTTATATTTTTATGCTGATCTTATTTCATCAAAATATATACATACACTGCACTAGACCACAGAGGAAAAGAGGAATGAGAGAGAGAAAAGGAAGGAGGAAAGAAAAGAGAAACAGAGAGATGGATGGAGATTGAGAGGCAGAGACAAAGACAAAGAGAAAGACACAGAGAAACAAGAAAGAGAAGAGAGACACGAACAAGGAAACAGACAATGAGACTGAGGCAGATACAAAGAAAGAGACAAAGAGAGAGATATTGAGAGATGTGCATAGAGAAAGAGAAGAAGAGAGATAGAGAGACAGAGACAAAGAGACAGAAAGACAGAGAAAGAAACAGAGAGACAGTGAGGGAGAGAGAGAGAGAGAGAGAGAGAGAGAGAGAGAGAGAGAGAGAGAGAGAGAGAGAGAGAGAGAGAGACTGAGACTGAGACAGAATGGATTCTGGCACAAGAACAAATTGGGCTATGGCAAATAGAATAATTTATTTATATCAAGGCAAGAACTGCCAAGATGTGACTCCAAAGGCCTATCTGTACCCATATTATAATCTGAACACACCCTATATCTAGAACTTTCCTGGATGCCCATCAGACACACTATAAGAACCATCCCACGACAGAACTAGTTTTTTTTTTTCAGTGACCATATTTTTTTTCAACTGTTTCCTATATTTATTATTTTTTAAACATTTATTAATATTCATTTTTAACATGGTTACATGATTCATGCTCCTCCTTTCCCCTTCCCCCCCCCC
>NC_058132.1:88592295-88667759 GCF_016433145.1 Gracilinanus agilis
ATCTCTGCCCTCCTTAATTTGTTAATATATGCACTCAAGGATATAAATTTCCCCCTGAGTACTGCCTTGGCCACATCCCACAGAGTTTGGTAGGATGTCTCATCATTGTCATTTTCTTCAATGAAATTGTTGATTGTTTCTATGATTCCTTCTTTGACAAATTGGTTTTGGAGAATCATATTATTTAATTTCCAATTAGTTTTTGATTTTCCTGTCCAGGAGCCCTTAATCATTATTATTTTTATTGCATTATGATCTTTATTGCATTTATTATTTCTGCTCTTTTGCATTTGTTTGCAATGATTCTATGCTCTATAACATGGTCAATCTTTGTGAATTTGCCATGTGCAGCTGAAAAGAAGGTGTAGTCCTTTTTGTCCCTATTTATTTTTCTCCACATATCAATTAGATCTAATTTTTCTAGGACTTCATTCACCTCTCTTACCTCTTTCTTATTTATTTTTCGGTTTGATTTATCTAGATCTGACAGAGGAATATTTAGATCTCCCACTAGTATGGTTTTACTATCTATTTCCTTCTTGAGCTCTGCCAGTTTCTCCTTTATGAATTTGGGTGCTATGCCCCTTGGTGCATACATATTGAGCAGTGTTATTTCCTCATTGTTTATACTGCCTTTAATCAGGATGTAATGACCTTCCCTGTCTTTTTTTAATCATACCTATTTTTACTTTGGCTTTGTCAGAAATCATAATAGCCACTCCTGCCTTCTTTTTCTCATTTGACACCCAAACGATTTTGCTCAAACCCTGAACCTTAAACTTGTGTATGTCTACCTGCCTTATATGTGTTTCCTGTAGACCACATATGGTAGGATTTTGGTTTCTAATCCACTCTGCTATTTGCTTCCGTTTTATAGGCGAGTTCATCCCATTCACATTCAGAGTTATAATCATCAGTTGTGCATTTGCTGACATTTTCGTTTCCTCCCGTATTCCTAGCCCCTTTTTCCTTATACTTTTTCCTTTTAAACCAGGGGTTTGCTATTGAGCAGCTATCCCTTATCCCCTCCCTTGATTAACTTCCCTTTCTACCCCCTCCCTTATTTTTCCCCCTCTTTTTGTTTTTAAAGGCCTTATGAATTCCCTCCCCCTTCTTCCCTCCCATTTTTTGACCTCCCCGCTCCCCTGTTTCCCTTGATTTATCCCTTCTGACTTTCTCAGAAGGGTTAGATAAGAGTTTTATGTCCCAATAGATAGTATAGCTACTCTTCCCTCTCCGGGTTGATTACTCTGAGAGTAAGGTTTGATTATTACTTCTTAATGCTCTCTTCCTCTCCTTCTTATAATAGTGTTTGTCCCCTCTCCCTCCCATGCCCTCTTTGTGTGTAATAGAATATCCTATTTTTCTTATTCACTCAAGTTTCTCTTGGTGTCCCCTGCTATTCACCCCCTCTTTCCCATCCCCCATGTCATCTTAGATTATTTAGTGTTCCACCCTCACCCTGTGAATTATTCTTCTGATTACTATAATAGTGAATATTATAATAGTGAATAGAGTTCACTACAGAGAATTATACATAACATTTCTCTACATAGGAATACAGATAATTAGATCTCACTGAGGCCCTTAAAAAGGCAAATTTAAAAATTATAAGTTTTCTTTCTTTCCCCTCTGTATCTTATTTACCTTTTCATGTTTCTCTCGATTTTTATGGTTGGATATCAAACTTTCCATTTAGCCCTGGTCTTTTCTGTGCAAATACTTGGAATTCTTCAATTTTGTTGAATGCCCATACTTTCCCCTGGAAATATATAGTCAATTTTGATTGGTAGTTGATGCGTGGTTGCAGGCCCAGCTCTCTTGCCTTTCTGAATATCGTATTCCAAGCCTTGTGATCTTTTAGAGTGGAGGCTGCCAGATCCTGTGTGATCCTGATTGGTGCTCCTTGATATTTGAATTGTTTCTTTCTGGCTTCTTGTAAGATTTTTTCTTTTGCTTGGAAACTCTTGAACTTGGCAATCATATTTCTGGGTGTTTTCTTTTCTTGATCAAATTTCGCAGGTGTTCTAGGAATCCTTTCAATGTCTATATTGCCCTCTTGTTATAGGACTTCAGGGCAATTTTGCTTAACTATTTCTGTTAGTATGGAGTCCAGGTTTCTATTAATTTCTTCTTTTTCTGGAAGACCAATTATTCTCAAATTGTCTCTTCTAGACCGGTTTTCTTGGTCTGTCACTCTCTCATTGAGATATTTCATGTTTCCTTCTATTTTTTCAGTCTTTTGACTTTGTTTTATTTGTTCTTGTTGTCTTGAGAGATCATTAGCTTCTAATTGCTCAATTCTATCCTTTAGGGATTGGTTTTCGGCTATAATCTTTCGGTTTTCGGCTATGATCTTTTGGTTTTCGGCTGTAATCTTCTGGTTTTCGGCTGTAATCTTCTGGTTTTCGGCTATAATCTTCTGGTTTTCAGCCATAATCTTCTGGTATTCCTTTTCAATCTGGTCATTTCTGGTGTTCAATTTGCTTATCAGTTCATTTGGTTTCTGAGCCTCACTATCCATTTGCAAGTTTCTACCTTTTAAACAGTTATTTTCTTGCCAGATCTCTTCCATTTTCTTCAAAATCTCAGTTTTGAACTCTTCCATAGCTTATGAGGAGTTTTCCTTATTTGAGGAGGGTCCGGATTCTTGTTTGTTCTCCTTCTCTGTTTGCTCTGTTGTCTGGATTTTCTCTGTGTAAAAGTCGTTGAGTGTTAAAGACTTCTTTTTCTTGTTGTTAATCTTTCTCTTCTGAACTTCCTGAGTCTGGGTAGCCATCATTAGCCCAGCAGCTTCTCAGCTTTATCCTTGCGCTCGGGGTCTGTCCATGGTCTTTTGGCTCTTGAGGTCTGAGTTCTGGTTTTTTCCAAGGTCAAGCCCCCTGGTGGACCCCCTTGCTTGATCCTCTACTGGAGGTTTCTTTACAAGTCTCAGGGCGCTGCTTCCACAGTCTTATACCCTTCTGCACTGGTTCCCCACTCAGGGTTTCAGAGCTTTAGCTTGTGGCTGTGTCTGCCTCCACCCACGCCTGCGCTCTGAGCCTGCATTCTGTTCCCGTGCTCAGGTTTGTGTGTTTTCTTTAGCTTTTTGGGGTCCTAAATCTTGCTGCTCTCAGGAACAGGCCCCAGAGCTGCCAATGACTCGATGGGTGCCCCAAACTTGTTCTATTTCTTTGTAGCTGGCTTTGGCGCTATAGGTGTTGTGTATGGAGTGGGTGGGGGTGGGGTGGTTGCTCAGCCCGCGATTTTGTGAGAGCTGTTTCACCCCTTTATAGCATAGAAATGTCCCAATTCCACGTACCTTCCATGCTGTGCCCTGTTGTGGGGTTCTTCCATTCGTCTGGACTTGTTTTTATGTCCCCTTGAGGAGTTTTGTGTGTTTTGGTCAGGAGAAGTTAAGAGGTGCTTCTTACTCTGCCGCCATCTTAACCCATAAAATCCAGAACTAGTTTTTTCAAGAACTAGTCCCACTAGGAGTTTTGGTATTTGCCTTTAGTAGCCCTGTTCCTAGGGGAGCCTGAAACTGGTGGATTGCCAAATTTGGGAGTTCTGCGCTTCAGTGTGGGAATTCTGAGTAGAAGCTAAAACCAATCAAGTTTTCACACTGAATCTGACACAAATATAATGGGCCTCTGGGAGGAGGGGTCACTAATCTTCATAAGGAACAGGTAAAATGGCCCTGATTGGAAATAGAGCTGATCAAAACCCCCATACTGATCAGGCTGGGAGTGACTATTCCAAGTTCAGCTTGGATGAGAACAGGAGACCACATTTAAAAAAAAAAAGGAAAAACAAGAGTTAGTTCCCTTTCTTCCTAAGGAGTTTCTTATAGGTTCTCCATGCATACAAGTGGAATTGGTTTAGTAACTTCTGTCACACTTAAGAAATGGGGTCTCACAAAAAAATGGAAAATGAGGAGATGCCCTTTGATTGAGGAATGGCTGAACAAATTGTGGTATCTGTTGATGATTGAATACTATTGTGCTCAAAGGAATAATAAACCAGAGGAAATCCATGTGAACTGGAATGATCTCCAGGAATTGATGCAGAGTGAAAGGAACAGAACCAGAAGAACATTGTACACAGAGACTGATACAAACATAATGGACTTCTGTACTAGCAATAATGCAATGACCCAGGACAATTCTGAGGGACTTATAAGAACACTATCCACATCCAGAGAAATAACTCTTTTGGGAGTAGAAATACAGAAGAAAAACAACTGCTTGATCACATGGGTTGATGGGGATATGATTGAGGTTGTAGACTTTAAATGATCACTATTGCAAATACTTTTAATATGGAAATAGGTCTTGATCAGTGACACATGTGGAATTGCCTGTTGGCTATTGGACGGAGGTGAGAGGAGGAGAGGGAAAGAAAATGAATCATGTAACCATGGAAAAATATTGTAAAATAATTTAATAAATAAATACACTTAATTAAAAAAAAAGAATGGGGCTTCAGAGTGCTGCTTCTATTATTGATGACTCATATGAAGAGAAATAAGATACAAGAAGGGAGGATGTCATCTGCTCATGAAATGTATCCCCAAATTTTAAGTGAGGAGAGATGAGACAAACAGTTTAAGTATTCCTATTTAGTTAAACTTAAAATATTAAGACATAAACTTTTTTTTTTCCCCCTGGATATAGTCCTTTCTAGAATTACCTGGAAGAAAACACTTATAGTACCTAAAATTCTCTAGGAACAATTTCCTCCACTAAAATCTACTAAAAATTATTGATTATGTTTTCTTTGGGGATTAAATTTCTAAAAGATTTTATACTAGAGAAATATTTATTTCCTTAAACTTTTTCAATTGAACTAAAATTTTGATTTTGATATGCTCACAACTAGCTAAAGAGACCCCTCTAAGCAATCCCAGCAGTTTTCCCAGCTTTGTTCCAACCCCACCTCCCAGAATCTGTACCTTAGCCAAAATCATTGGTCTTCAGAGATCTTAAAGAGAGGGGTTCTAGGGAAGAAATAAAAGTTAGGAAAATATAATCCCTTAGGGATTCTGTATCTTTGCAATCCAAAGTTTTATACACAGACACACACAGACACACAGACACACACACATATATGTATATATATATATATATATATATATATATATATATATATACATACATACACATATCTCCTTTGCCACTGCCAAACTATTGCTCAAAAGCAAACTTACAAAGGTGGCACCATTCTCATGGTAAGAGGGTATTGGTCTCCTTTGGAAATGTCATCCAAAACCCAGATAATTTTGAGGGTAATTTTGTCAAATTGAGTGATCTGGAGAGGAACTTGGAACTTCAGGTTAAGGTCTATAGAGATTTCTTTTACTACTTAAAAAATCTACAGTAGGTATAGCTCCCTTTCCAAGGGTTCCCCGGGTACAGTACAATATCTCTTCAGAGGCCTTTCAGCAAAGATGACAGAAAGTTTGGAAGTATCACTATGGGAAGAGCAAGGGAGCTAAGGAGGAAAGGGATGTCTCAAAGCAGAACTTCAACCGAAGAGGAGAAATTTAACAAGAAAGCAGATATAGAGTCAATATCAGGAAGAATAATATAAATTTTTGACCTTTCCAGCAGTGGGGTGAGCTGGCTTGTCCATTACTCAGTCTCAAAATAGCATCTGGATGACGAAGGGTTAGGAAGTTGGACTAAGTAATTTATGGAGTTCTCTACAACTCTAAGATTTTATAAATATATGTGGAAACAGGGTGGAAGTTTGAAAGGAGAGAGAAGAAACAATATAATTTTTTCTGAACAATTATTGTAAATGATTATTTCACATAAATCTGTTGTCTACAGACCCCCTGTAGCCTGAAACAATGAACTTTGAATCAAGATACACACACACACACACACACACACACACACACACACACACACACACACCAAGTGAGATTACACAAATTCAGTTCAGAGGAAGTCTGCCAAGTAGGGTATTTCTTGGTGAAAAGGTTATTTTTTTTCCTTTGAAGATATGGTACCTTCTTGATGAGTAGATTTGAGGGTTTTTTTTCTTGTTTTTTTTTTTCTTCAAGAAAGTAAGATCTTTCTGCCATGACCGGACACACTTTGTAAGATCTGAGTTTTTTCTTGTCAAAATGGTCTTGTACCCCTGAAGCAGCAACATTATGAAGGCAGGGAGCTATATCTGGGAATATCTTTTATTAAAAGGAAAAGAGATTATGATTGAATAGATACTCTAACACCTGTGATTTATAAATGTGAGGAAAAAAAGCACACACATACTCAACAAAAACAAAAAAGCAGCTATAAACTAATCTGAGAAAAATGGATGGGATATGAATATTTCCCTCTTAAATAAGGTCTGACTGTAGAATTTTGCTCACAAGGCCTCTGCCGTCCTCTGTCTCTTCCACAACTCCAAGAGAATGAGCTGGTACTTGCAAAGTACCTCAGCAAAGAGTTCACTCCTGCCATCTGGCAGAAATCTGTGGCTGGTGTGGCTCTGAAACATTGCTCCTCTGGAGAGATGTTGGAGTGGTTTTATTTTTATTGAGGACTCAATAAACTCCAGAGCCTGTAGTCTATATGTGGACCAAATATTGCCTCCCAAAACTTGACCAATAAAGAATTTTTATTTATTTATTCTATTTTACTGTCTTAGAAACCACACGAAATATTTGTTCCAAGGCAGAAGAATGATAAGGCTAGACAAATGGAGTTAAGTGACTTCCCCAGGATCACAAAGAGAGGAAATGTCTGAGGCCAAATTTGAACCTAGATTCCACCAACTCCAGGCCTGGCTCTCTATCCACTGTGATACCTAGTTGCCCTGGAAATATTAGTTTTAAGAAAGTCCATTGATATTTCCTCTCTGCTTCCTTCCCCTAAGTTATGCCCCTAGTCCAAAGCCCCCACCCTTCTATGAAGTCATAATGATCTGGTACTTTTTCTTTGACTGACCAGTTCTCTCTGTACTTCTAGGGCTCTTCCTGGAGTTGGGGAAGGGGAACAGAAATCCTTACCCCAGGACTAACTCCACCACCAAACACATGTTGATGCTCTGGGGCTCTGGCAACTGTGAGCTTTACAGCCTCCTCTGTTAAGTTAGGAAGGTTCCTGTCCCGAGAATTAGAAATAACCTGAAGAGGAGGAAGGAAAGAGATAACCACAGTGTTAAGTTCTCTTTGTCCCCTTTTCCCGTAACTGAAAACAAAGAACTGAAGATACAAATAATCTTAAATACACACTCATACACACAGGAGTCCAGAAAATCTTCCTCAACTGTCCACTTTTCACCTTCTGTCCTCTTCAGGGTCAAATATCAGGATATATGAATTACCTGTGGTCAATCTGATCTAACCTCACAGGGGATTAGGAGCTGTGGGATGGGGATCCATGTAGCACCATTGACTCATACTGATTTATAATTCACTAAAAATCTAGAAAAGGTGGACCAAAGATATGTGTCACAGAATAGGGAAAGGATATCTGGTGGCAGAGAGAATTCAGTGAAATTAGGGAAGAATATTTTTTTTAACATTTGACTTCTTATTTTAAATTTCAGTACTTAGAAAATGAAAAAATGTATTTGACTCTATATGTGAATATAGATTTTTTCTCTATCAGTCTGATGGCACCTTCTGTCTCCTTTGCTGGCTCCATCTCCAGAGCATGCTCTCTAACTGTAGGTGTCTCTCAGGGTTCAGTCCAGCAGCCCTTTTGTCTTCTCCCTCCATACTACTTCACTTAATAGGTGATCTCACCAGCTTCCATGACTTTATTATTTATTGTTTGATTTTCTGAAAATTTTAGGTTATTGATTAGATCAGGGGAGAAAGAGCACAATAAGGGATATTTTGAGAGGACTAGAACAGGAGAATTGTCCAGTTTTAAGTTGTTTACACAAACACTCCCAGGGCCAAAGCCTTCTTCTCCAAGTGACCTAGGTTGGGAGGAGTCAATGGATCAGCAAATATCATTAAACCAGGCACGGTGCTTTGGTACTGGGGATACAAAGATGACAAAGAAATATCCTGTACCTACAGGGAGGTTATATTCTATCAGGGAGATAATAAGTACATATACAAGTGTATATAAGACCTATAAAAATGCAGACATAAGGCAACCTTGGATGGGAAGCCATTGGAAAGAAATCTTGAGAATAAGAAAAGTGTACAAAAATAATTTAAAGTAGTATATATGATGGGACAAAGAAGAAATCTAGATATAATGCTGAGATGTGTGGAGGGTACTATTCTCCTTCCAATAGGGGTGAAGAGAATCTATGGTCTTTTCCTTTAAAGTGACTACTCTTAATTTATCAGTTACTTTCCAGGCATCCATTATCTTTCTAATCACTACGTTTTGCACCCTAGAAATTTTTCTAACTCTTTCTTCTGCCTCATTACCTATTTCTAACTACTGGCTAAAATTTGTAAATTCTATTCCTATGGGTCCCTGCTGTTCAGATTCCTTACAGTGTATTAGTTCAGGCACTTGTCCCATTCTTTCTGGTCAAACCACCACCACCTTCATCCAGGGTTTTCTTGTGTCATATTTAAAACCATAATCCCCACAATTATTAGTGATATCCTTAATTTTGCAGTTGTTCCTTTACTCAAAAAAAATTGTAGTCATGCTCAATTGCCTCTCAGATAAAAATAGAAACTCTTCTGTTTGTTATTTGAAGCCCTTAACTCTTGTTTCAGTCCACCTTTCCAGGCATATATGTTTTTAATGAACTCTACCTTTCAACCAAACTCAGTTACTTGTTATTTTTCACCTACAACATTCCATCTCCTGTGTCTCTGTTTTAGTATATGTCAGTCCCTTATATGTGGAAGCTGCTGCTTATTTACCTATGCTCCTTAGCATCCCTGGCTTCTTTCAAAGCTGAGCTTATGGGCCATTTCCTATAAGACCTTACAGGATTTCACCAGCTTCTGTCTAATCCCCTCCCACCTCCAACCTCAGGAAAGTACATTGCATTTATTTATTTTTTAAACCAAGCTGTATTGCTTGATGCTGATAAATCCTCAGAACTACCCAAGTCCAATCCAACTCCTGTGTCAAAACTTTGGTGCTTCATGATAAGGTTTCTACTGGGTAAACTCACTATTTTTAACCTTTTGGTCTTCCTAGTTTCTTAGCCCTACCAAAAAAAAGTCCCCTAATAATATTTCACAACTGATTTGGCAGACCTTAAGGGAAAGTTTTTATATTCCAGATGTAATTTCCCTAAGAAGACAGTCCAGGGCAGGAAAAAATGCATGGTTTGTAGATAGGAACCTGGAAAAATCACCTTGTGTGTCAACACAGGATTAGACAAAGACAAGAGAAAGATCTGGGTTCAAATTCTACCTCAGGGGAAAAAAACTCTCTGTATGGCTGTGGCCAAGTTGCTCAACCTTTGTAAGCCTCAGTTCCTTCAACTGAAGAATAGAGCCCATATTATCTGTAGCACTAATATCACTGAGTTGTTGGTGGCGAAGTAATAATAAATTTCATGTAAAGTTTTTTAAAACTTTAAAACACTATGTAAATACCAATTATTATTATTATTTTCTTGGCTTTAGCATGAGATACTTGAGTGAACTTAAGCAAGTGTTTTCTCCTTTCTGGGTCTCAGTTTCTTCATCTACTAGGCAAGGGACTTGCATTAAAGTATTATACATTTGACAGTCACCTTGGCAGATTAAAAGAATCTACATGTAGGGCCCCATGTAGGACAAGGGTTGCAAACTCAATGGAAACCCAAAGTCTCACATACATAGACTCTGATCTCAGGGTATCCCTGCCAGAGGACACAAAGACTCTGCCCTCAGGATTGCTCAATCTGATGCAGCTATTTAGACCCAAAAGAAACACACTCAAGGTTTACCTTCAAAGGTGCCAGTATGAAGGAAAGATGCTAAGACATATAGCCAAAATGTTATAGTGAATTAATGATGAATGAACATAGTAAATAATTATGGAAGAGCAAGTTGAGTAGCTATAGTTTGTGGGAGGGGAGTTATGTGACTTTCCTTTTTAAAAGGAGAAAAATAATGTAGTAGGCAGGGGAGGGGAGGGTGATCACTTTTCCTAATTAGTAATTTAAAAAAATAAAATGATTTCTTGAGGAGGTGGGATTCTAGATATGATGACACTGTTGGGAACAGAGAGGACTAAGTCAGCTGGGAGGTAGAAGGAGCTTCCCTTGTTCTAGGCATAAGGATAGTCTGGGAGAAAGAAGGCTCAAGGCTAATTCAAGCCTTATGGTCAACTGGAAAATGTTCTAGAGTCAGGAGGCAAAAATTCGTAGAGTAAGAAAATGGACCTGAATATTTGTAGATATGTGTGGTCTTCTGCATGTGGCTGTGCACTTACGTAGAGTCTATTATACTATTTATAAGATCAGGAAGCTCATAGTGCCTTCCCTGGCCTGGGTATTTGTGGAAAGGGGAAGGGTGCTTGGCTCAACCACTTTGCCTGGCCCAATGGAGACTATAAAGTTTCAAAGGAGAAAGGGTCTTTGGAGTGAGCTTGTTCACATGGCAGACTCCATTGCAGTTGGTAAGAGGGAAAGGAGATAAAGCCTGAATAGAAAATGGTTTTAAGTTAGAAAAGAGTTATCAGTCAGGCTATAGGGGGGAGAAAAGGATTGTATTGAAGGGAAAGGAGAGAAAGAAACCTTTTCAGGAATCAGGGGAAATGCCTCAAAACCTCTGGGAAGTAGAATGGTTTGAACAGATCAAATGAGGAGTCTACAGTGTTTTAAATGTGTGAGGACATGTAAAACCCAGGGGAATTGCTCATTGGCTTAAGTGAAGAGGGTGGGAAGAGGGGAGAGAAAGAACATGAATCATGTAACTATGAAAAAATATTCTAAATTAATTAACTAAATAAAAAATTTTAAGTTAAAAAAAGGAAAAAAAAGAAATGTGTGAGGAAACAAGTAAGAATTTAACAAATTATCCACATGGAATTATCTTCCTGGAAAATATTGTGACTCTCATGTAAAACACAGTCCAAACTTAAATAGATTTTCCATATATTTACATATATTCAGACAACTAAAGAATTTTAGTTTCTTCTTACATGCTCAACACAAATGGCTGAAATATATTTTACTATCCATGTCTATACTTGAAGGGTACAGGAGATAAGGGGAGAGTCATGTCTCAGGTCAAAACTTCAAGAGAGTCCCAAATCTTGAGGTGATGCCAAACTAGCCTGGTGACTGAGTAGTCAGAGAGGAGTCCATCTCCTCCCAAACAGAACTCCTCCCAACCCCTCCACCTCCCAAAACATGCACCACCCTCTCTTCCACTGGCCTCATTCCAGCTTAGCCGCACCCCAACTTTAGCCAATAGACAGCCAGAAGCCCAAAGGGCAAGGTTTGGGGGCCAGGGATAAAAGGCAGAGCTGGATTAGTTGCAACATCACACTACTTTTGACACATCTCTGTGTTCACAAGTAAACTTTCAAAATGGTGCACCTGTCTTCGGATGAGAAGAACTGTATCACCAGCCTCTGGTCCAAGGTGGCAGTTGACCAGACTGGTGGTGAGGCCCTTGGCAGGTAAGTACCAGGGGCCACGAAAAAGGGGCAGTGAAGAGGGACAGGGAATGATGACAGCAACTAGTCATTGAACAGTAAAAAAAAAACCAACTTGACTACCTCCTTTCTATTTCTTTCTCAAAGGATGCTCGTCGTCTACCCCTGGACCACCAGGTTTTTTGGGACCTTTGGTGATCTCTCCTCTCCTAGCGCTGTCATGTCAAATGCTAAGGTTCAAGCCCATGGTGCTAAGGTGCTGACCTCCTTCGGTGAAGCTGTCAAGCATTTGGACAATCTGAAGGGTACTTATGCCAAACTGAGTGAACTCCACTGTGACAAGCTGCATGTGGACCCTGAGAACTTCAAGGTAAGTTCTGGGGTTACTCATTTGAAGATGCGGAATAGGGGGATTGCTACCACACAAAGCTCTATCAAGGGCATGTAACAGAGCCTTTTCCCCTTGGCATTGATATTTAAACAGCAGATAGATTAAATATGTATAATTCCTTCCATCAGGTAGAAACAACTGAGTTTGGTGCTTAGTTTGCAAGAGCAATTAATTATATTAGGAAGCTACCAGAATGCAGTGTTAATTTTTATTGATCACTTCTCATATTATTTTCACATCATGAATTACAAGTTCACAGACTCATAGATTTAAAGTCAGAAGGAACTTCAGAAATCTGCTTTTATTTTGCATATGAAGAACCTAAGGCCTTGTCATGATTAAATAAATTGTCTAAGGCCACAGGGCAATGAATGACCAATATGCAATTTGAATCCATGTCCTCTGACTCCCAATCCAGGGCTCTTTCTAATATACCACACTAAAACTGTAAGATGAGCTATTTCCCCCCTCTATACTACCATCCTTATCAAAATTACTAGTCAGATCTTTACCTCCATAGGAGCCTGAAGAATTGTTAGTGGCTCAGGAGGAAAGTTTAGGAGCAGAACTCAGGAAGAGATCTATGGCCCAGTACTTAGGGACTTCTGAAAAGCTTATATTAGCTTCCTGTGCTTCTATCTCTCCAGATTTTCTCTTTTTTTCTCTCTCTCATCTGCCTGTGCCCTTCTTAGTTCACATTATTTTTTTTCTCTCAGTTTTTAAAAATTTCTCCTACAGCATTCTTTTTTATATTCTAATATCTCTCTACATCCTGCCTTCTTATTTCATCTCCTTTATTTTCAACTTTTCACACTCTCCCCATAGTTTTTTTTCCTATGCGCCTCCTATGCTCTTTCCCTCTCTACTTTCTTCTTTTTAAGGTGTCCCCTTCCTTTATTTTGTTTCCTTCCCTAATTAAATTCTTTTCTCTTTAATTTTTTCTTCTCTTTCTGTCTTAATTCTCCCTTCTTTCTCCTTTCCCTCTTCTGTTTCCTTGCTTTCCTTTCCCTAGCTAGTTTATTAAATTTACTAGATTCTTCAATTTTCCCTTTAATTCCTTAACTCTTACCACTAGGGTTCCTGTAGGACCCAAAGACTCCATTTCCCTTTGTTGAGGGACAGAAAAATAAAGGGAGAGAGGTAAGGGAAAACCTTAGGAGAAAAGAAAGGAGAAGAAAAGATACTTAGGTGAAAAATCAAATAGTCTAATGATTCAATAACATCAGGAGAAGAGTAGAAATGTAGGAAATGGAAGTTTGGGGAATTCAGTGGGGCATTGTGAAGAAAAAAGGACCAGACTCTACAGTTTGAGTATTGGGTTAATGTGACAGGAAATAAGTCTGGATATGGGGATGAGGGTGAATACAGATAAGTTGCCTAGGAGGTCTGGATATAGCCCTTTTGTCAGATATTCATTTTGTGTCTTTCTATTTCTTTTATAGATGTTGGGAAATATCATTGTGATCTGCCTGGCTGAGCACTTTGGCAAGGATTTTACTCCTGAATGCCAGGTTGCTTGGCAGAAGCTTGTGGCTGGAGTCGCCCATGCCCTGGCCCACAAGTACCACTAAGCCTTGCCCATCTGGTGGTTTTCATTGAGCTGAGTCCACTATGTTCCATATAGTTTACCTTCTGCACATGGAATGAATAGGGTCTGACCCTATGGGCATAGCCCCTGACCAATAAACTGCATTCCTTCCAGCAAGCCTCATGTGGTTTTCTGTCCCCTCTCTTTGTTTGTTGCCTTGGTTTGGGGGAGTGGGTAAATAAGAGTAGATGAGAGAGAAAAATTGGAAGGGATCTAGAAAGATCTAGAAATCTGGGGTATGAGAGAACCAGAGAGCATGGGGGATAGAAACTTGTGGAAATTAAGGAGACAGGGACCTTAAGGGAGAGGGCAAGAGATATCTATTTACCCTTTCTGATTTTTATGCTCAAACCAATGGTTCCAGTTCACTAAACCTGGTACAGGGAATAGAGTGTGATGATTCCTGGTAGAAAACTCCTAGGAGAGGCAATTCCTAGTTTTATAGCCCTATGGGCACAATACCTCTTCCTTTCCAATAGTCTTTCAGGTTATACCAAAGGAAAAAGCCCTTGCCTATTAAATATTGCTTGAATAAGTAAGGCAGTCAAAGAATGAATAAATAAAGGAATGAAAAACTAAAAAATATTTCCCATCACCCATGTAAATTGCATTCTCAAAGTGATCCAATCTAAAAGAGAGTTTTTAAAAAATCTTCTGGTGCTCCCACCAGCCAATATCTCCACCTTCTTCCCAGAGTATCTGGAACTCTCTCTTCTCTCTTATGTTGATCGGCTCTTACTCAGAGGCAGTGGGAGGGAGTAGGGAGGTAGGAACTTCTCAGCTCATGTGGCCCATACCTAGTTGCCACCACTAAATAGCTTCTGGTAGCTTTAGGAGCATGGCTTTGTTTTTCTCTTTCCTTAAATCTTTTCCATAGTCCTCTGAAGTATCCTATCACCACAATGAAAAAAAAAAGGAGTTAATCAGAATAAGAAAAATACCGCTTTTATTTCAGGTAGCTTGTCTCCCCATTTCATTTACCCCCTTCTCTTTTTTATTGCCTCTCCATCCCCTGTTCTGCCTATAGTCCCTAAGCAACTGAAAAGGGTAGATGGAGGGTGTTGTGAGGCATCAAGTCTGAGATGGAGGGAAGGAATACATCACAAGCAACTCCAGGCAGGCATGCTTTAGAACTTCTGGAAGGTAATCTAGCCCAACACCCATCTCCATGCAATCCTTTGGATAGTGTCACTCCTTTCCCATGGTTATTTCCTTCTATTATGGAGGACAAAGGAAAACTGTTCCCCCTTTTTGGATATTTTAGCCCCTTATCTTTTTTATGGGGAATTGCCTATCTTTAGTGCAACGGTTTCATCCATTGGGGAATTGACATCACATAGATTGTGAGGGTATAAAGACATGTACATACATATTTTCTCATTTTCTCCCTTTTCCCTTCATAAATTCTTTCCCATCTCACAAATCACAATCACTGCCTCTTTCCATTCTCCCCCAACAGCCAATGACCTAATATCTCTCTTTTATCTTCTTCAAAGACCCCATTTACCATCTAGCGCCTAACTCAGAATTCCACCTCTTTCCTTAGTTAGTGGGATGTCATTCTTACTGGTGGATTTGTCCTACCATCTATCTTATATAAGATAAAGGTCTGAAGAGGTTACTTTGTTCTTCTTTATCTTCCATTACAGAATTAAATATTCAATCAATTAAAAATGAAAATTAAATTTAGGAATCAGGAGCTCTCAGGTTGGCAAAATAACCTTGCCCCCAAGATATTCACTCTGATACAACCACAGAGTCCTAGGTGGATAGTAAGTAGATGTATAGTAAATAAATTCTTATTGAATAAAGAAAGCTAATAAACAATAGCATAAAAATAGGACCTTCACATTTTTGTGTAGACTGAGAGGAAATTGAAAGGATGGACTAGTGTGAGAAAGTCTGAATTTTCCTATCTGGAGGTGGTAGAGAGAGAAGAGGCAGCTGGAGTTTAATTTTTTTAAGGTTTTAGGACAGTCTTGGTCAGATACGAATTGTATTAGTTAGCCCCTAAGGTTCCCTTCAAATTTCATATGTAAGTTCCCCTTTGAGAGACCAAAGTATCATGAGTTGTGGAGATTTGACTTAAAGGGGAGAAAGGGAGAGTGGGTATCTCTCTACAGGGGTACAGGGGTACTTTTCTCTGACATAGATGAAGCATCATGGCATAGTGTGCCTCTGAGATGCTTGTTCATAGCATAATGGAAAGAAGATATTGCAGAGGCCATCTAGTTCATTTCTTTTCTAATTCATGACCCTCTTTTGCAAAGTTTCTGGTTAGTGGTTATATAGCCTCTATTTAGTAAAATATAATGGTAGAGTTCTTGATTCTTCATGGTAGCATATGTTATTCCTCTAATTGTTGGGGTTTTTTCTTCTTTATATTTCCACAATATTGTCTCTTTGCAATGTCCACCTGCTCATACCCTCTGAGGTCAAGCAGAACACTTCTGATCTCCTTTTCACATGTCGACCCTTCAAATAGGTGAAGACAGCTGTCTTACCTACTTTTGGCCTTCTTTTCTCCAGAATAATCATCATTATTCCCCGAAAAAGAGTCATTTCAAGTCTTTATTCAATATCTTTATTACTATGCCTTCCTCCTGATAGATTCTAGTCAATATCCTTTCTTAAGTATGGTGTCCAAAAGTGGACATTCCACTCCAGATGTAATTTTGAATAATTTAACAGGACTCTATCAGCTCTTCCTCTCAAAATTCTATGTCTCTCTTCATTGAACCTGAAATCATATTTAAATCACTGTTTTAAAACTCCTGCTTTCTAGATATACTTTTTTCACCCTATGTATCACAGATTTAGAGACTCTCCTAAGTGGAATGGGCCTCAGAGGCCAGCTGGTCCAGTTCATGCTGGAAAAAGAATCCTTTCCATAAATGCATCCAAGAAGTTTTTTTTTTCCTAACCATTGTATAAAAACTTCAGGGACACAATGCCATTGCTTCCTAAGCCAATGTACTTTTCTCAGGGTAAGTTTAATGGTTAGTAACTTTTTTCTTGTATAACAGAGACTAAATCTTTTATCTATTTGTCCTTGATGGGTCAACATGGTCTCCTTTCCCTTATCATGTATGACTGGGCTTACTTGGACAAGGTTTGATCCTGGGGACCTGATATCAATGTGGAGTCACCCTTTCTTGGATTATATCCCTACCTGAATTGCTTTAAAACAGCAATTATCAAACTTTCTTTTTTCAGGACCCTAATTCTCTTAAAGATTACTTAATATTCCAAAAAAGCTGTTGTTTAATATGGATTATATCTATCAAAAATTGCTATATTGGAAATTAAAATGTATCATCATTTTCATCTTCATCATTATTATTGTTTTGACCTCTCAGATTACCTGGGAGAGATTCAGAGATCCCAAGGGGTTCTCAAAATATAATTTGAGAATTATTTCCCTAGCAAAGCTCTGAAACAATTTAATTATAGCCCATGCTTAAGGCTTTCCCAAAAATGAGTTAAAAAGCACTCCAACTCTTATAAAAGTATACAAGTAAAATATGAGTATCATTTATAGCAGTTTTATTTCATCTATCATATAAAAATCAAAATTTTCAAAGGCTCACAGGTAAATGTAAGAAACATAAAAGACTCAAATAAACAATTACACTTACTATTCTCTCCCCTAAGAGTTCAAGACACTTGTGAGACCAAAGAATAGATATCTCCCATTCATGATGAATTTGTCCTGCATAAGCAATTCAAAATATCTATGAGGTTTCCTGGTCCCTTCTGGCAAGGCTTTAATCTTCCAACTGCAGGATCTTCCTGTTAGTTGGTCCCTTTATCTTCTGAGGATCACGTTATTAAGGAAATCACTCTCTTGCACAAAACTCAGGAACATTCAGTCTCTGGAATTCTTGAATATGGGATTATCCTCAAGGTAACTCCAAGACTGAAAATGTTTAGTCTCAAAACCCTTAGCCTTTTCCCTGTGTTCAGAAAAGGAAACAGAAGAGGAGAGTACATTGGGCTGCACTTAGATATTCAGGATTTTAAGTCTCATCTCTATTTAAGCAAGTACAAACTATATACTCTGAACTTCTTCTATAAGTAGATTTTTTTTATTCTTGGCATTGAGGATCACACTCTTGTAGTATTATGAATTACAAGTCCAAGGGAGAGAGAAACTGTGAAAGGATAAGAGAAAAAAGAGATGGACCATTTTACAGCTCAGCTCTTATAAGACAACAGGCACATTCGTCTGACCTCTGGGCATCCTCAGTCCCAATCACTGGAAGTGACTTGAGAAATCCCATATATTCTCTAGTGCAAGAGATTAGGTTTCATGTGCCCTTCCTGACAAGAATCATGTCCTGCAATCTCTTGAAATTGAATGAGGTTGTCATTAAACTGACATGTTCTTTTCATGTAAATTCTCCCTATTGTTCCTATCTCTGAACTCTAAGATCTATTGATTGTCTATAAGAATACACACATACATACACTGGTGAACATGCACAATTAGATATGTGCATACATATAGACAAATAGGTGTATATATAGGAATTCTGACATGCAAATATGTCTAAAGGAAGAAGCATTCCATCATGACAGCCCTTTTGTTTCAGTTGTATTTTGATTTTCAACTGAAAGACAGTAATCTACATTTATTTCAATTACTAAATTTTAATTAAATTTATTCTATTTTAATTAATTTAATTTAAATTTATATTATGTTTATGCAATGTTACCAGGTAAACAAGAAATTTTAAAAGCCAATATATTAATAATGATAAAATCATGATAATAACACTAATAACAGATATTTATTTAGTGCTTTAATTTTTGTGAAGCATTTTATGTACATAGTTTCAATAGAGCAATATGACAAATCTGTGAGTTGTCGTGGGATATAATTAATACCATATTAATCATGAGGCAGTAGAGACTCAGAAAAGTTAACTGTCTCTCAGCCCAGAACACTAGCTGCTGCAACACATGACCAGTTAAAGAAAAAAAGATATATATACATATATATATACAATCAATCACTTAAATTATCCTATCCAACATTGTGTCACTTACAAATTTTGTAAGTCAGTTATTTATACATCTATCTCAATCACAGATAAACAATGTTGGACTGAACATTGTCAATAATGAAGTCCCAAGACATTCTACTAAAGATTATCCCCTAAGTTAAAATAGATCCATTAGTCAAACTTTTGGGGAAGTCAACATATGAGGAATGGGAAATTCCTAAAAATAAAACTCCAATGACAGATAGGGAAGAAGTTCCAAAAAGGAGGAAAAATAATAATTATTTAAAGATATCAATGTCTAAAGAGACAAGTTACATCAGGAAAAGCACCCTCTACTTAAAAAATTCACACTCAGTAGATGTAAGCAAATAGGTGATAGCACATAAACAAAAGCATGACAAGGTCTTGAGATAATACTATTAGGACATCTAAAATGTATGGTGAGCTAACTGAAGTTAGCAAGAAATGCTCAGAACAACAAAGTAGTGAGGGATAAATACATAGATACATAGATAGATATATAGATTAATATATGGGATTGCTGCTAAAACTGGATAGGATAAGGCTCATTGGCAATAGAGAAAAACAATTCAGTGAGCTACTGTTTTGTGTCCATTTTCTCTGCTGAGGAGCACAATTTTTGGATAGAAAAGGAATGAACAAATATGGGAAAAAAGCAAGCTGATACTTCAGATAAGTAAAGACAGTAAAAGAAATAGCCCCTGCCAGCATATGTCAAAAAGATATCTGTGTGATCCAGAAAATATTTTCTCTTTTGGTCCTCAATGAATGGATAAATTTAAGTGCAATGCCTGTGATTTATGAATGTTCATGGAAAATAGGAGACATAAAAATGAATGAATAAGGCCAATGACCTAATTTTGAACATCTGAATCCATATACCATGCATCAGTGAGCTTGACTTTGATTTTTGGCAAAATTCTAATAGGTATTAATTAGGAGATGGTTAAGGAACATCTAGTCAAAAAAAGCTGGTGTGTCTTTTTCAGAAAAGGCCATACCAGATTAACCTTTGTTTTATGACTGGGTTTCTAAACTAGTGAATGAGGGGATTGTTGTGCATATAGTTGATCCAGATTTTAGCAAAGCATTTCATAGTTTTTCTTTATTGAGAAGATTGAGAAATGTGGGTCACACAATTAGATAAGATTCAGACCTGATTGAATAGTTTAAACCTAGAGAAGTCATTAATCAACAATGTCAATGTAAAAGGAGTGCTGCATTGGAATGCCCCAGAGAATTGTACTTGGTGTTTAACTGCTTATGTAGAGAGAACATTGAGAGGCAGGCTGTAGTTTTTTTTTTTTTTTTCTGGAAGGAAGCAAAGTAAAAGTCATCTTTTCAGTCTTCTTTTTGCTTGTGTACAATTAAGCATTGTCATTTGAATTTTTAAAAAATGAGGAACATAATGCGTAAGATTAAAAGCCATTCCTTACAATTTCATCCAGATCCTTATGAAAATGTCTAAGAACTCTAAAGGGTACCTAATAAGCTGGTCTGGAGCTGAATTGTGCAACTCATGGGAAACAGAAGAACAGAAAAAAGTTTACATTCAAAGTTCAAATTCAAAGAAGGTTTTTTTAAAAAGGATGCAATTTTAGTCTGGGCACATGCTACCTTTCATAGCAAATTGGTTAAGAAGATTGTTATTAGCCTTTGGTTGCAAGAAGTGAGTAAAGGGATAGGTAGTATTCCCTTGAAAAGGGATTTACTAACCATTGTACAAGATATAGGAGAGAGTTGTAGGTAGTACTCAGAATGGCACTTCAGTTGAAGACTGTAGCTTAGGTCCAATGAGAACCTGAAAAATCTTCCAGAAAGAGTAGACTCTCCACACAAAGCAAAAAAAAATGAACAAACAGAAACAAAAAATAGAACTCCACAATGGATGAAGTTGGTTCAAAGATTTAATTAACAGATCCATAGTGTCTTCTGCAAGCTTCTTCTTCTTGCTAATCTAAATAGTCTAGATCTTGAGGTTGGATGGACAAAAGGTAAACCTGAAAACAGTAAGAGAGCTGAGTAGCAACTATAGCCAAAATGTGATGCCCAATCAAAGCAGCAAAAAGCAGTGACAGATAGGGAGCATACCGAGAAGAGAATAATTCAAGGAAATCACTAGAAGACATCATTTAGTTGCTAAACAATGTGAGAAGCATGGAATTTCTATCCATTTATGTGGCCAATATATAGGCATTCCTTCAAACTAGCTCTTTGTAGGTATATTGGATTCATTTGTTACCCTCTTCTTAATAAATGCATCTATATTGTGGAAAAATGTCAAGGTTTTATGAGAAAAATTTCCCGTGCTTTTATTATTATGGTATTTTACAAATGACTACAGGGAAACACATTCTCTGAGCTAAAGAAATATATCTACAATTATCTGGCTCGTCCCAGAGAGATGACTCTCACAATAGCCTTACGTATCTGTTGGGTCTTGATACTGTAGATGACCGGATTCATGAGAGGTGGGAAGAGGACATACACATTGCCCATAACGATGGGAATTATGGGTGAGGAGTGCCTAGCAAACCGGTGCACAATGGACAGGCCCAACACTGGGATATAGAAGCACAGAACAGCCAAGATGTGGGACACACATGTGTTGAGGGCCTTGAGCTGCTCCCTCCGGGAAGCAATGGCCAAAACAGAGTGAAAGATCATGGCATAGGAGAGGAGGATGAAGAGGAAGTCTGACCCCATGGAGAGTAAGATAACGGTCAAGGCATAGAAGCTGTTGAATCGTGTATTTGAGCAGGAGAGGCGGATCATGTCCTGGTGCAAGCAGTAAGAGTGGGAGAGGAGGTTGTGGTGGCAGTAGGAGAAGCCGAGCAGCCGTAGGACCGGAGGAATGATAAGCAGGGTGCTGCGGAAGCCTAGCACCACTGTGATCTTCACTACCCGAGAGCTGGTCAGTATGGTGGGATACCTAAGTGGGTTGGTGATGGCCACAAAGCGGTCATAGGCCATGGCAAAGAGCATGGCTGATTCCATGAAGGAGAAGGAGTGCACGACATAGAGTTGGAGGACACAGGCATAGAGGTGGATGCCACGGAAATCAAGCCACAGGACCCCCAGCACTGTGGGCATGGTAGAGACACACAGGCCTAAGTCTGTACTTGCCAGCATGGCCAGGAAGTAATACATTGGCTGATGTAGGGAGGGGTCAGTGCGGACAATGTGAAGTATTATGGCATTGCCCAGTATGGCAGCCAGGTATACAGAGAAGACAGGGATGGAGATCCAGTGGTGGGCCCACTCCAGGCCAGGGAAACCTGTAAGCAGAAAGTTAGAAGAACTAGAATTGATACCCAGGGTATTGGACATGATATCAGAATTATGGAGGAACCTTGCAAATATCTACTTCTAACAAAGGATATAACTCACAATCACAAAAACTCAGAATTAAAAGGTGTTTCAGAAGTTATCCTGTCCCACTTGCACCATGTCAAGAATGATCTCTACAGTGGGAGACAAATATCCATCCAACCTATGATTGGAACCTTCCAATGAATTCCCTTTACCCTGAAGCATCCTCTTCTCCATTTAGGTGGCTCTTATTATTAGCAAGTTTATTCTCATGTCAATCTGAAATCTGCCTTTCTGCTGTTTTTCTCTAGCTCTTAATTCTTTCCCTGGAGGTAAGGAAGAAGAAGTACAATAATTTTTGCACATTACAATCCTTTAAATACTTGAAAGTGAATAAATATAATGAGCATGTTCCTCATTTAATATTTCTAATAGACAAAAGTAGAGGAAAAGTGGGTGAAATTCGTGACATCAAAAAGCAGATGTGAACTTATCACAGATGCTAGTAGAGGGTGTCCTTGTGCCTATCACCCTGATGCCTGGAGGTGTCATTGAGCCTAAAATGGTTTGTAAGGAGTAAACCATAGCTAATTGGAAGAAAGGAGTCCTGGGGCTGCAGATATGCACTGACTGGCAGGGGTAGCTGGGGCCCTATGTTTAGATTTTATATTGCTAGTCAGGGTCCCTTCACAATTGGAAAGTCACATTTTTCAAGTCTACCCCCCAGGAATATGTATCATCTTTCTCTTCAGTCTTTTTATGCAATATTCAAGACTAAGTCAATATCTCTTCTACAGGGTTGTGGTGATGCCCAATTAGCCCTGAGACCCAAAAGGAACAAAACAAAGAGGAAAGTGAGCTATGGAAAAGATTTTGGACTCAGAATTCACAAAGTTTCTTGAAAGAAGGCTGAAAGAGAATTTAAACCAGGATGTCATTAATGAAAATATGTCCATAGCCAGTGCCTTGATGAAGTGGAGGACAAGACGGGGAGAGCTGGTGACAGATTCATCCAGTAACACCATCTTCTACCTGGAGCCTATCTGTGATGTCTTCTCAGAATGAGCCCCTGATGGAAGAAAGATAAATTCATAACTCTATTTTTATTATATATTAGGCCTTTCCCCTTCCATGGTGTCTTCCATGAGGTAAGTTCAGCTCCTACCAATATTGTCTTCCTTCATTACCCTTGTACAACAGGACTTCAATCTTTAGCACTTTAGCTTGGCCTGATTATTCTCCTTTAGAAGCATTAGATGGGCCACTACCTTCCCAGGCTTGTAATCAGCTACTCTCTCTCGGAGTCAATTTTTTCCCTTCAATTTGCAAGTGGCTTGCTACTTTCTTTTTGTCATCACCTCTAAAAACTCCCTCCTCATCAAGTTTGTATTGTTTACTCCTAAGCCAGAGTGGAGTTACCTTTTAAAACCTAGAACAAAGACAAGTAGAGAGAGAGACAAAAGAGGTACCTAAGGAAAGAATAATGATGAAAGGGATCTAATTAGAATGGAACTGATAAAGAAATACCAGCTAAAGGAAGGGAGGAACAGAGATCCTTGGGTTTACTCCTGTGCTAAGTAAGAAAGGCTGAATTGGGAAAGGGTCCTTCATGGCAAAAATTAGGTGGCACAGTGGATAGAATGAGGTCTGGAGTAAAGAAAACCTTTTTAAAATCTGACTTGAGACACTTACTAGCTGTGTGACTCTGAGTAAGTCACTTGCTTCAGTTTTCTGTTATGTAAAGTGAGCTGGAGAAAGAAATGAAAAACCATTCTAATTTCTTTCACAAGAGAACTCCAAAGGAGGTTACAAAAATTCAGACATTACTGAGGTGACAGAATAACAATCACCTTGAATGGATATCAGTCCCATGCTCAGTCCGGTCAAGTCCTCATGAAGGAAGCTGACTTGATCCAGGGCACTTAATCTGAGATGGACAGCAGAGGTTATGTCTTGGACTGACTTCTAGAGTCAAAGAAGTATAGCCTCCCTGGGGCAACAGAATTGATGAAATATCAGAGGAGAGCTCAGAACTCCAGAGTGAAGGGAGATAGGCTTAGGTTAGTGTACTGAGAAGAACCCAGAGGATTACTTTTGTTTTCCCATCTGAAAATTTCCATGATGAAGAGGATGCTGTGCTGGTCATGGAGTCAAATGTATATGATGTCATTTCTTACCAAAAATACATACAAGTCAAATGACTGGGAAAGTCCTTTAATCTCTCTCAGCCAAAATTTTCTCAGTTGTAATATTGGAATAATAATAGTATCTACTTCACAAGATTATTATGAGGGTCAAATGGGATAATAAATGGAAAAGATTTTGCACACCTTTCGAAATTTATGAATGCTAGCTATCATCACCAGTACCACTACCATCACCACCATCTTCATCAACCACAGAGCAATCAAGTTAGACTAGTACACCACTACCTAGAGAAAGACCTCAACCAGGGCATCTTTCCTACAGAAATGCAAGAAAGGGAACGGAGTTTGGAGAGCAAAGAGAAACATGCAGCAGAACTATGGGGCAGTCATAAAAGAGAATAGATGATATGGAGGCTCATAGGCAGGCAAAATTGTTTAAGAAAGCAACATTGGGAACGATATTCATCTAAGAATTGTAAAAATAAATCTTCTCAACAAGACACTAAACAATGCTCTTTATTTCCACTCCCTGCTTTCATACCTAGGATCTTCCTTCAAAGATCAGGAAGATAAAGGAAAATGAGTAGCAGCTTCCACTTCCAACTCAAAGAAAAAGCAACCCTTTGTCGATTAATCAATCAAAGAATAACCCAAATGAAAAACATCAGAATTCAAAAAAACTGAAAGATCTTTTTTCCAAATTCATTTTTTACAGATGCTAAAAATGGGTAAGAGAAAGCCTGTGAGTTATATAGGGTGTATAGCTATTAAGTAAGAGGTTGTTTTCATTCTACTAGGCTTTTATTTTTCAGGGAGCTGGGGAAACACAGCTAGATAGCACAGTGGACTTTGAATCAGAAATCTTCATCTTCATGAGTTCAGAAACAATCTTAGAAACTTATTACCTGTGTGATCTTATACAAGTCCATTAACTCTCTATGCCTTATTTTCCTCATCTATAAAATAAAATAGAGAGGATTTGACAAATCATTACAGTATCTTTGCCAAGAAAACCAAAAACAAGGTCAAGAAGTGTGACATTTCAAGGTTGAAATGACAGAAAAACAAAGACTTTTTCACCCCCAAAGTAAGGAAATAAGGGATGACTCAAAGGTAAAATTTTTTCCTTTCCCCCTCTCCCCACTCTCCCCATCCCTTCTCCCTTGCCTACCTCATCAAGTAAGACACTGACCTGCAGAAAATAGCTCCTCAATCTAAAACCCTATATTCCTCCTCAAAAAATCCCTATTACTACTAGGGCCAGCAAGTCTTGTAGTCAAGGCTGACTTTCTGTTCCTCAGAAAACTCACTCTGAAATTCTTAGGGCAGCATCCTTCTCTGCTTTGCAGTTACAATTAAAGAAATGATGACATGGAAGCAGCAGGGAATATTTATCTAAGAGTGCTCTGTGCCTAGGATTGTCCCTATGGGGGACCTCTCTTCCCTCTCTCTGCTCCAGAGATTCAACACAGGCACCGAGTTCCCTGGAACTCCCAAGGGGATGCTTTGACCTGCCCTGCCAGTTTCAGGGGTTCACATTGCTCCTTTCCTCTCTTGGCCATGGTCATGGTCACCTCTCAAAGTACACAGACAGTTAGGCAACTCACTGGCCTTCCACCAGATCTCTTTTCTTCCCAGTGCCTGGCCCAGTTTCAAAAATAGTAAAAAGCACCAAGTGGTGTAATGGGTAGAGTTCTGGACCAAGAGTCAGAAAGATCAGAGTTAAAATCCTGCCCCAGACACATATTAGCATTGTGACACTGAACAAATTATTTGATCTCTCAACCTGAGTTTCCTTATGTGTAAACCAGAGATAATAACACTTCCCTCACAAGGTTCTTGTGAAGATAGAATGAGAAAACATATAAAGTATTTTGCAAACCTTAGAGTACTATAGAAATATTCACTTTTTTGTTAGGAAAGATTAATAGTAGAAATTAGAGAAGAAAAAGAAATTGAAGGGATTAAAGTAAGCAATGAGGAAACTAAACTGTAACTCTTTGCAGATGATATGATGATCTTCTTAAAGTATCCTAGAAAATCAACTAAAAGGCTAGTGGAAATAATTAACAACTTTAGCAAAGTTGTTGGGTACAAAATAAGCCCGCATAAATCATTGGCATTCCTATATGTTTCAAACAAATCTCAGCTGCTAGAGGTAGAAAGAGAAAATTCATTTAGAGTCACTCTAGACTATATAAAATATTTAGGAATCTATCTACCAAGACAAATACAGAAATTATAAGATCACAACTATAAAGCAGTTCTCACAAAATTAAAACTGGAACTAAATAATTGCAAAAACATTAATTTTTTCATGGGTAGGAAGAGCAAATATAATAAAAATGCCAATCCTCCCCAAATTAATTTACTTATTAAGTATTATACCTATCCAGCTACCAAAAAAGTTTTTTTATAAAATTATAAAAAATTATAAAAAATTCATCTGGAAGAACAAAAGATCAAGAATATCAAGGGGATTAATGAAAAAAAATGTGAAGGATTGTAGCCTAGCAGTACCAGATCTTAAAATGTACTATATAAAATAGTGGTCATCAAAACAATATGATATTGGCTAAGAGAAAGAAGAGGGGTTCAATGGAATAGATTAGTGGTAAATGACCTTAGGAAGATATTGTTCGATAAATGCAATGTTTCCAGCTTTTGGGATAAAAACTCACTGTTTGACAAAAACTGCTGGGAAAATTGGAAAATAGTATCAGAAAAATTAGGTCTAGATCAACATCTCACACCCAAATCAAGATAAATGCAAAATAGGTAAATAATTATGAAATCATGAAAAAATTAGGTGAGCATAGAATAGTATACCTGTGAGATCTGTGGGAAAGGAGGGAATTTAAGATTTAGCAAGAAATAGAGAACATTACAAAATGTAAATTGAATGATTTTGATTACATCAAATTAAAAAGGATTTGTACAAACAAAACCAATGTAACTAAATTAGAAGGAAAGCAAAAAACTGGGAAAAAATTTCATAATAAAATTATGTGACAAAGGTTTAATTTCCCAAATATATAAGGAACTAAGTAAAACTTACAAAAAAATCAAGCCGTTCACCAATCAACAATGATCAATGGATATGAAAAGGCAATTTTCAGATGAAGAAATCAAAACTTTCAATAATCATGTGAAAAAAGTGTTCTAAATCCCTCCTCAAAAACAACTCTGCAGTACTTCCTTACACCTAACAGATCAGCCAATATGGCAGCACAGAAAAATAAATCTTGGAGGGGATGTGGCAAAATTGGGAGAGTAATACACTGTTGGTGGAGTTGTGAATTGGTCCAACCATTCTGGAGGGCATTTTGGAACTATGTGCAAAGAGTTTTAAAAGACTGCCTACCCTTTGACCCAGCCATACCACTGTTGGGTTTGCACCCAAAAGAGATAATGAGGGAAAATACTTGTACAAAAATATTTCTAGGTACAGTCTTCGTAGTGGCAAAAAGTTGGATAATGATGGGGTGTCCATTGATTGGGGAATGAACAAATTGTGGTATCTGATGGTGTTGGAATACTATTGTGCTAAAAGAAATGATGAACTTGAAGGTTTCTATGTGAACTGGAAAGACATCCAAGAATTGATGCCGCATGAAAGGAGCCGAATCATGAGAACAATTTTTGTAAAGACCATTTCTTTGTAGCACAATTGAATGAAATAGACTTCTCTATCAGTAGCAATCCAGGACAATCCAGAAAAACTTATGAGAAAGAACACAATCCACATCCAGAGAAAGAACTATGGAAATAGAAATACAAAAGAAAAATATTTGATAGATCACATGATTTGATGGGGATATGATTGGTGTTTTGGTGTTAGGAGATCACTCTACTGCAAATATGAATAATATGTAAATAGGTTTTGAAAAATGATACATGTGTAACAGTGGAAATGCTTGTCAGCTCAGGGAAGGGGTGAGGGAAGAGGGGTGGGAATAACCATGAATCATATAACCGTGGAAAAATATTCTAAATAAAAAATTATTAAAATATTTACATGTTAATGATATGTCTATAATATGTTTTAAAATTATCCTTTGTTACATATTTCCATTCTATTCATTGAATCTAATTTTTGCTTTTGAAAGACTTTATAGGTTCAGTATTTAAGAGTGGAAGAGATTTCAGAGGTCATTTAATCCTATTCATATATGTCATGAATCTTCCTAATATACCCAAGAAATGGTCATATGGCCACGGATTCAAGGTGTCCAAACAAATTAAATTCATGATTTCTCATAAAAAAGCAGTCCATTGTACTTTTGGACAACTCTAGCGACTAGGGTTTTTTCCCTTTTGATTTCAAGCATATATATAGCAAAGTTCTTTTTATTATAGACTATACTGTCTGAATTTCTCCACCACTTCCATTTTGACCCAAATTAATGATTTATTTTTCTCTTTATGAATGGAATCAGTTAATGGAGATGATCTTGTAAATGTGACCCATGGAGTTATTGTGACTTTTGCTGCAGGGTTGTGCATCAGGTGGAAGGTGCTGGTTACACTAAAGAATAACAGTGCAATTGAATGTTCTTTTCTCTTGCGTTCTCCCCTTCCTTTTATTACTATAATATATGTATTGGTTATATGTTATGTTCTTATATTTAGACTACAATTTCCTTTTGAGTATCTCTTCTGGTCATCAACTATATGACTTTGCATTGGGCAAGTGACTTCATTTCTTTTGAATTCAGTTTCATCTTTTGTAAAATAAAAGGATGTTATGTGTTGGTCTCTGAGAACCTTTTCATCTTTAAATCCTATAGTTCCTGTTTCCCATCTAAGTATTCACATCAAGTGGCACAGATGCTCTACATATTTTTGTTATTTCTTCTTGATGTATTGAGATATAATGAAAAGATGAATAATCATTATTCTAAAGACAGATGCCAATGTGGATATTGATTGTATTTTTCATAAAATAAAGTTTATATGGATACAATCATTACTGTTTCATGAAGTACGGTAACTAAGGGACATTAAATCACCTTAAAGTCAAAAGATATAGTTGATTTTTATTTTTTATTCATAGTGAACAACAGTAAACTTCTTAAATTCAATATCACAAAAGAGAGTAGAAACGAAGAATATAAAAAGTTTCAAAAGGTATTTAGATAAATTAATGAACTAGAGATAGCCATAATGTTTTCATGAGAAAAGTTTTCTTGTTCATGAGTATAATTTTAATTTTTTTCAGAGGTTGGAAGTAAGAAGAGTATTAGAAAATATTCTTTCCTGTGGGTCAGATATTTTAGGAGTAGGAAGATAAAGAAGGAATACACAAATAAATATTTGGTTTTTGAGAATGGGATCATTACACATGGGATATACAGACAAAATTTTTTTGTGAAATAGGAAGAAATCCATTGCCAGCTAGAGACATCAGGGTAGACTTTTTGGAGAACAGGGCAATAATTGACTCTGCTTTAGCTCCAAACCAATAATTCATATTACCTATAATGTCAAGTCTTCTCTACCCTAGGTTAAGCATTCCTTATTTTTATAGCAAAGTAATGTATATAAAATGCTGATCTTCAAGCATCTGTCACCTAGAGGAGTAATCTATCCATTTTATTTAGCCCCAGAGGACAGAACCAAAAACAATGGATAAAAATTGGTAAAAATTTCTGTAGGCTTGAAGTTAGCAAAAACTGCCTGATAATTAGCACTATTAAAAAGGGGAAAGAGTCCTAGGGAAATAAGTGTGTTATCTTTCATTTCACATCTTCAAGATATGAAGTATACTGTATGGCCACTGAAGTTCCTTCTAACTCTAAAACTATGCAATTTCTTTTGGTGTGTCCAGAAGAATTTTTGTTTATATTTAGAATGACTTCCACAACTATTCTGTTTTGTCTCTATCCCAGCAGACATTCCTTCTAAGTTGTGTTTTCTGACAGCTCATAATAAATCGAGTTTATGGTCCCTGAGGAGATATGGATTGATGGATAGGGAGTCAGGAGTGGGAAAACTGGGAAGAAGGAAAAAAAAAGATAAATGACCAAAATACTTATGGAAAGGATTGGAAGAAGGGAATCATATCATGCTACATTGAAATTATGTCCCATTTTCCAAAGAAATTTGCCTTCTTTATAGATGATAAGAACTTGTTTAAGCTACAGAGGCTTTATGATTGTCTGCACCCTTTCAGAGAAATAACGCGGATTATTGCCCTACGGATCTGTTGAGTTTTGATGCTATAAATGAGAGGATTCATGAGAGGTGGGAAGAGGACATACACATTGCCCATAACAACGGGGATTATGGGTGAGGAGTGCCTAGCAAACCGGTGCACAATGGACAGGCCCAACACTGGGATATAGAAGCACAGAACAGCCAAGATGTGGGACACACATGTGTTGAGGACCTTGAGCTGCTCCCTCCGGGAAGCAATGGCCAAAACAGAGTGAAAGATCATAACATAGGAGAGCAGGATGAAGAGGAAGTCTGACCCCATGGAGAGTAAGATAACGGTCAAGGCATAGAAGCTATTGAATCGTGTATTCGAGCAGGAGAGGCGGATCAGGTCCTGGTGCAAGCAGTAAGAGTGGGTGAGGAGGTTGTAGTGGCAGTAGGAGAAGCCGAGCAGCCGTAGGACCGGAGGAATGATAAGCAGGGTGCTGCGGAAGCCTAGCACCACTGTGATCTTCACTACCCGAGAGCTGGTCAGTATGGTGGGATACCTAAGTGGGTTGGTGATGGCCACANGAGAGAGAGAGAGAGAGAGAGAGAGAGAGAGAGAGAGAGAGAAGCAAGAGAGGTACCTAAGGAAAGAATAATGATGAAAGGGTGCTAATTAGACCGGAATTGATAAAGAAATACCAGCTAAAGGAAGGGAGGACCAGAGATCCTAGGGTTTACTTCTGTGCTAAATGAGAAAGGTTGAATTAGGAAAGTGTCCTTCATGGCAAAAGTTGGTGGCACAGTGGAAACAATAAGGTCTGGAGTAAAGAAAACTTTTTTTTTAAATCTGACTTCATAGACACTTACTAGCTGGGTGATTCTGAGTAAGTCACTTGTTTCATTCTTCCCTTCTGTAAAATGAGCTTGAGAAGGAAATGGCAAATCATTACAATTTCTTTGCCAAGAGAACTGAAAATGGGGTTACGAAGAGTCAGACATTACTGAGATGACAGAATAACAATCACCTTGATGGATATCAGTCCCATGCTCAGTCTGGTCAAGTCCTCATGACGGAAGCTGACTTGATCCAGGGCACTCAATCTGAGATGGACAGCAGAGGTTATATCTTGGACTGACTTCTAGAGTCAAAGAAGTATAGCCTCCCTGGGGCAACAAAATAGATGAGATGTCAGAGGAGAGCTCAGAGCTCCTGATTGAAGGGAGATAGGCTTAGGTCAGTGTACTGAGAAGAACCCAGAGGACTACTTTTGTTTTCCCATCTGAAAATTTCCATGATGAAGAGGATGCTGTGCTGGTCATGGAGTCAAATGTACATGAGGTAAGTTTCTACCTCAGACACATACAAGTCAAATGACTGGGTAAGCCCTTTAATTTCTCTTAGCCAAAGTTTTCTCAGTTGTAATATTGGAATAATAATAGTACCTACTTCACAAGATTATTATGAGGGTCAAATGGGATAATAAATTGAAAATATTTTGCACACCTATCAAAGTCTATGAATGCTAGTTATTTTCATCATCACCACCACTGTCATCTTCATTATCAAAACAGCAATCAAGATAGACCAGTACACCACTACCTAGAGAAAGACCTGGAACTGGGAATCTTTCCTAGGGGAATGCAGGAAAAGGAATGGAGTTTGGAGAGTAAAGAGAAACATGCAGCAGAGCTATGGGGCAGAGAGTCATAAAAGAGAATAGAGGATATGGAAGCTCATAGGCAGGCAAAATTGTTTAAGAAAGCAACTTTGTGAACTATTTTCATCTCGCAGAAATGTAATAAAAATAAATCCTCTCAACAAGACACCGAACAATATTCTATTTCCACCTCCTGCCTTCATCCCTTGGATCCTCCTTTATAGATCAGGAAGATAAAGGTAAATGTTTACATCAAGTTGAGTAGCAAGTTCCACTTCCAACTCAAAGAACAAACAAGTCTTTGTTGAAGGGTAAGTCAAAGATTAACCCAATAGAAAAACATCAGAACTGGAAAAGATTTGAAGGATCTTTTATTCCAAATTCAATTTTTACAATGCTGAAAATGGATAAGAAAAAGCCTATGAGTTTTCCAAGGTGTAAAGTTATTAAGTAAAATGCTGTTTGTATTCTACTAGCCTTTTTTTCAGAGAGGTGGGGAAAAACAGCTAAATAGCACAGTGGACTTTGAATCAGAAATCTTCATTTTCCTGAGTTCAGATACAGCCTCAGAACTAATTAGATTCATGATCCTGTACAGGTCACTTATCTCTCTATGCCTTACTTTTCTCATATATATAATAAACCAGAGAAGGATTTGACAAATTATTACAGTATCTTTGCCAAGAAAACCACAAACAAGGTCATGAAGAGTGACATTTCATGGTTGAAATGACTGAACAACAAAGTCTTTTTTACCACCTGCCCAAAAGTAAGATAATAAGGGATGACTCAACGGTAAATTATTTTCCTTTCCCCCTCTCCCCGCTCTCCCCATCCTTTCTCCCCTACCTGCCTCATCAAGTAAGACACTGACCTGTGGGAAAGAGCTCCTGGGTCTAAAACCCTATATTCCTCCTCAACAACTCCCTATTACTACTAGGGTCAGCAAATCTTGTAGCTCAGAAAACTCACTCTGAAATTCTTAGGCAGCATCCTTCTCTGCTTTGCAGTTACAATTAAAGAAATGATGACATGGAACCAGCAGGGAATATTTATCTAAGAGTGCTCTGTGCCTAGTATTGTCCCTATGGGAGACCTCTCTTCCCTCTCCTCTCCAGAGATTCAACACAGGCACCGAGTTCCCTGGAACTCCCAAGGGGATGCTTTGACCTGCCCTGCCAGTTTCAGGGGTTCACATTGCTCCTTTCCTCTCTTGGCCATGGTCATGGCTATTTCTCAAAGTACACAGACAATTAGGCAGCTAACTGAAATCCCACCAGATCTCTTTTCTTCCCAGTGCCTGGCCTGATTTGGAAAATAGTAAAAAGCACCAAGTGGTATAATGGGTAGAATTTTGGATCAAGAGTCAGAAAGATCAGAGTTAAAATCCTGCCCCAGACACATATTAGCATGCTGACACTGGATAAATTACTTAACCTCTCAACCTGAGTTTCCTTGTGGATAAACCAAGATAATAACAATTCCCTCATAGGGTTCTTATGAATATAGAATGAGAAAAGATATTTTGCAAACTTTAGTACACTATAGAAATGTTCTCTTTTTTGTTAGGAAAGATTAAGATGAATGCATGAGGAGAGACCAAAGCAATGTCTGCACGATTTATTTCCATCACTAGACTTTTTTGGCTTGGGTGTTCCACCTAATTATCGTCTTAGCTGTTCCGTGATCCCATTTTGTGTCACCAGAGTGGGGAAAAAATCTTCCTGAAACAAACTACATATACCAACTTGAAAAGCTCATCTGGGCCCTCACAGTAAAGAATTTTGTCCCAATTTCTAACTTCAATCCCTTCTGAACTGGTATAATCCAGCTTTTTCAGTGGACAGAGATGATTCATTATACTATGCCATAAAAGTAATTCTCAGAACCTCTAATCCATAGTCAGACTTCCAATTTCTGCACAAAATTCTGGTTTATTTATTATATTTTTTCAGAGAAAGGAATTTCTTTTCATCACTTGCTGATCATCTTTTTTTTTCCTCAGTCCTTATTGTGAGGTATAAGCTCATTCAAAGAAGGATGATCCTCAGTGGCCATGGTGGCCCTCACATACAAGAGGGAGAGTAAAAGGATTGTTGTGAGAGTCAAATGAAAGAACATATGTCACATACTTTGCAAACCTTAAATGCAATAACAATCAATCAATCACTATTTCTTAAGAGACTACTATGGGCTAGGTACTGTGCTAAACCCCAGGAAGGTGAAAAGAGGCAAAAGATATTCTACTCTCAGAGAATCTATAATCTATGTAAAGTCTAGCTACTATTTGTACTAACACTGTCACCACCACCACCACCACCACTACCACCACCACTACTACTACTACCATCTGCAATGGGGACAAGTTAGAAGCTTTCCCAATAAGATCAGGTGTTAAGGAAGGATGTCAATTATCACCTCAATTATTTAATATTGCTCTAGAAATGCTAACAGTAGCAATTAGAGAAGAAAAAGAAATTGAAGGGATTAAAGTAAGCAATGAGAAAACTACAGTGTAACTCTTTGCAGATGATAAGATGGTCTTCTTAAAGAATCCTAGAAAATCAACTAAAAGGCTAGTGGAAATAATTAACAACTTTAACAAAGTTGCTGGGTACAAAATAAATCCACATAAATCATCAGCATTCCTATATGTTTCCAACAAAATTCAGCTGCTGCAGGTAGAAAAACTCCATTTAGAGTCACTCTAAACAATATAAAATATTTAGGAATCTATCTATCAAGACAAATACAGGAATTACGTGAAAAAAGTATTCTGAATCCCTCCTGCTTAAGGAAATGAAAATAAAAACAACTCTTATGTACTACCTTACACCTAAAAGATTGGCAAAAATGGTAGCACCAGAAAGGGATAAATGTTGAAGAGAATGAGGCAAAATTGGGACAGTAATACACTGTTGGTAGAGTTGTGAATTGGTCTGGAGGGCAATTTGGAACTATGTGCAAAGGGCTTTAAAAGAATGCCTACCCTTTGACCCAGCCATAACACTGTTGAGTTTGTAACCCAAAGAGATAATGAGGAAAAATATTTGTACAAAAATATTTCTAGCTGCACTTTTTGTAGTGGCTAAAAAATGGAAAATGAGGGGGTGTCCATTGATTGGGGAATGACTGAAAAAATAGTGGTATCTGATGGTGTTAGAATACTATTGTGCTTAAAGGAATGATGAACTGGAAGATTTCTATGTGAAGTAGAAAGACCTCCAAGAATTGATGCAGAGCGAAAGGAGCCAAACCATGAGAATACTTTAAGTAGAGACCATTTCATTGTAGCACCATGGGAGGCCAATAAGAGAAACAGAGTCTAAAAGAGATAAAAATCCAAGACTCCTCTTTTGACCCCTTTTATGACTCATACCTTTTCTTATTGGAAAAGCATTATAGACTTATTGAAAAGCTTTAAGTTCCTAGCAAACCATAAGGTACAGAGTTAATAATTTTTCTCCTTGATAATTAAGAAGTCCGAACTCCAAAAAAAATATATTACTTAGACAATCAAGGCCAGAAACAGACAAAGCTAGACAAGACTTTATCTGACCAGGTGCAATCCTGTAAATCAAGAGTACAGAACTCAATTTGTTTAGGATCTCTATGAAATATATTTCTGCTCCCAGAATTAACCTCCTACTAATTAGTGGTTGGAATTTGGCCTTTGATCCTGGACCTATCTCTCTACTTTTTAGACTTAAATGGGTTTTTGTATAATTTGTAACCCCTTCGCAGCTGTGATTCTTTCTCTGTGCTCTTTGTGTGACAACAGTATATATTAAACTCAAGACTCCATGGCAAGTTGGAGCAGTTATGAGCTAAGCATTTAGTCTGACTGTTCTCATTCCATTTGATGCCACTAAACGCCACTCAGAACCCCCAGAAATATAGAGCTGGTTCTCTATATAGCACAATCGAATGTAATGGACTTTTCTACCAGTAGCAATGCAATGATCCTTGACAATCCTGAAGAACTCATGAGAAAGAACACAATTCACATCCAGAGAAAGAAAGAAAGAAGTAAAAATGCAGAAGAAAAACACATGACATGATTGATTGCTTAGTTTGATGGAGATATGTTTGGAGTTTTGGTGTTAAAAGATAAATCTACTGGAACTATTAATAATATGTACATATTTTTTAAAAAATTATACATGTATAACCCAGGGGAATTGCTTGTCAGCTCAGGGAAGTAGTGAGGGAAGAGGGGAGGGAATAATCATGAATCATATAACCATAGAAAAAAAATCTTCTAAATAAATAAATAATTTAAAATATTTACATGTAATTGGGATATATTTAATGATATGGATATAATATGTTTTAAAATTATTCTTTAGTAGATTTTCCCATTCTATTAACTGAATCTAAATTTTATTTTTGAAAGACTTTATAGATTCAGAATTTAAGAGTGGAAGAGATTTCAGAGGTCATTTAATCCAATTCAGATATGTCATAAATCTTCCCCACAATATACCCAAGAAGTTGTCATATGGCCACCAATTCAAGATGTCCATACAGATTAATTTAACATATTTAACATTTCTCAAGGCAGCCCATTCTACTTTTGGACAACTCTAGTAACTAGGGTTTTTTTTTCCTTTATAATAGACATACTGTTTGAATTTCTCCACCCCTCCCATTTTGGCCCAAATTAACTATTCATTTTTCTCTTCATGAATGGAATCAGTTAAAGGAGATGATCTTGTAAATGTGCCCCATGGAGATATTATGACTTTTGCTGCAGAGTTGTGCATCAGGTGGAAAGTGCTGATTACACTAAAGAATGATAGTGCAATTGGACTTTCTTTTCTGCTGTGTTCTCCCTTTTCCCTTTATTACTATATTATATGTATTGGTTATATGTTATGTTCTTATATTTAGACTACAACTTCCTTTTGAGCCTCTCTTCTGGTTACCAACTATATGACCTTGCATTGGGCAAGTGACTTCATTTCTCTTGAATTCAGTTTCATCTTTTGTAAAATAAAAGGATTTGTTAATATGATATATGTTAATATGTTGGTCTCTGAGGTCCTTTTCCTCTCTAAATCCTATAATTACTATTTCCCATCTAAGTATTGTTATATTTAAGGAGGTCACTAACTCTATTTGATGTATATGAAGATGATATACAGAGAGGACAGGATGGCACTTCTCCTTTATAACAGTTGCCTAGGCAGGATCCTTTAGGTCAAAGTGATTTATCCCTTGAGGACCCACCTGGGTTAATTGATATTATTAAATTGGGCTCTTCAGCTGGGATAAAGTTGATAATCTGACTGCATTGGCTCCCTTCCCAAATAAACTTTGGAAACCAATTCAGGAAGGTACTTTAAACTTTAAATATATTTGGTAAGAAGGATAATGGTAAAGGATTGAGGTATTAGGAGATCCTACTTTAAATTGCTACTAATGAATCTCTAACTGCAGGCAAATGATAGCTTCTCTCTGGTACAGCCTGGCCAGGGCTAAACCAGAGTAGGCAAACTGCTGTGAAATCTTCAGCTTCTTCTTCTGTAGATCTTAAGCCTTAACAGTTGAGATACCACCCTTTCCACCCTCTTCTTCATCTCCTGCCCACTTCCCAGATCCCTCCCAGGCCCTGGGAAGCCTAGATACCTAAGATGATGAAACTCCTAATATCTAGGGCAGTAGACACAGAGATGGTGGTCAAGTAAAGATTGATAACGGTACAGGAAACACAGGAGGAGCTTGCAGGGTAGTGTTTGCGAGTCTCCATCTCCAAAGACCAGAATCCACACTGATCTCTAACCTCAGGGACAGGTAAAAGACCCCAGAACCTCTGCCAGGGTTCTCAACTGCCCCCTCCTGAGTCCCACATGTCTCTCTGGGAACATTCTATCCAACTGATTTATCTATTAATCAAAAGTGAACTTCAAGCTCCCAGAGATTCAATATAACATGAATGCCATTTTGTTTTTTGAAATTTCAACCTGTAAATTTCCAACTGTTCTTGTTCGTGGATGATCTCTATGCTATTCTAATTTTAACTATGTGTTCCTATCCCATTAACTATCCCTTCCCCCCAAAATAATAAATCCTACCTTATCTAATGCCTCAACTAACTAACTACCCTAAAGCTAATGACAAGGGTTTAGGATAGATTTCTCTGTGGGAAAGTGGGGGATTTGAATACAACAGTTTCATGAACACATCAATTGAACATAGACATAACATATGAACTTTATCATAACATTTGAGAACAATCATCTATGTTGTTTCCTAACCTAAGACAAAAAATTTGCAACAACTCTGTCTATATTTCTAATACCAACTTCAAACAACATTCCTAACTCATATTAAACTCTGAACATTTCTATTCCCTAATCTATAGTTAGAAACATTAATCTGTCAGTAAATCTTATACTATAGTTAATGTGTTAGTCCATTAGTTTTCATTTCTAACTAACCTACTCTACATAATGTCTACCTAACATTCTTTCAAACAATTCTATTTGAACATTTATAACTCTTTTACACTGACCCTATACTATCTGAAATGTGAACATTCCTACATCTACCTAACTACCTAACTACCTAACTAACCCTTCGGGTTAGTAGACTTATGCAATATATATTAGTAACAATATTACATATGTACAAGGTTTTTATGTGATGTTCTCATGAAATGACTACTTTAGACCTTGCAAGGAACCTCCTTAAATATAACAGTATTCACATGAAGTGGCACAGAAGCTTTACACATTTTTTTCATTTCTTCTTGGTATATTGAGGGATAATGAAGAGATGAATAATCATTATGCTAAAGATAGATGACAATGCAGATATTGGTTGTATTTCTCATAAAATAAAATCTATGTGGATAGAATCATCTCTGCATCCTGAAGTATGGTAACTAAGGGACATTAAATCATCTTAAAGTCAAATAATATGGTTGATTTATTTTTTATTCCTAGTGAATAACAGTAAATTTCTTAAATTCAATATCACATAAGAGAGTAGAAACAAAGAATATGAAAGATTCAAAAGGTATTTAGATAAATTAATGAACTAGAGAGTGCCATGGTGTTTTCATGAGAAAAGTTTACTTGTTCATGAGTATAATTTTATTTTTTCAGAGGTTGGAAGTAAGAAGAGTATCAGAAAATGTAGGTCAGATATTTTAGGAGTAAGAAGATAAAAGGAGGGATACACAAATAAATATTTGGTTTTCGAGAATGGGATGAATACACATTGGAGCTACAGACAAAGCATTATGTGAAATTGGAAGAAATTCATTGCCAGCTAGAGTCACCAGGGCAGACTTTTTGGAGGACATGGCAATAGATGACTCTGGTTTGGCTCCAAACAAATTACTCATATTACCTATAATGTCAAGTCTTCTCCTACCTAGGTTAAGCATTCCTTATTTTTATAGCAAAGTAATGGAAATAAAATGCTGATCTTCAAGCATCTGTCACCTAGAGGAGTAATCTATCCATTTTATTTGGCCCCAGAGGACAGAACCAAAAACAATGTTTAAAAATTGGTAAAAAATCCTTTAGGCTTGGAGTTAGGAAAAACTGCCTGATAATTAGAACTATTAAAAAGGGGAAAGATTCCTAGGGAAATAAGTGTGTTGCCTTTCATTTCACATCTTCAAGATATGAAGTATACTGTATGGCCACTGAAGTTCTTTCTAACTCTAAAACTATGCAATTTATTTTGGTGTGCCCTAAAGAATTTTTGTTTATACTTAGAATGGCTTTTACAACCATTCCACTTTGTGTCTATCCCAGCAGACATCCCTTCCAAGTTGTGTTTTCTGACAATTCATAATGAATTGAGTTTGTTCCCTGAGGAGATATGGATTTATGGATAGGTAGTCAGGAGTGGGATAACTGGAAGGAAGAAAAAAAGGTAAGTGACATAGATACTTATGGAAAGGACTGGATTGAGGGAACCATGCTATGTCGAAATTACGTCCCATTTTCCAAAGAATTTTGCCTTTTTTGTAGATGATAAGAACTTGATTAAGCTACAGAGGCTTTATAATTGTCTGCACCCTTTCATAGAAATAACTCGGATTATTGCCCTACAGATCTGTTGAGTTTTGATGCTGTAAATGAGAGGATTCATGAGAGGTAGGAAGAGGACACCCATAATGATGGGGATTATGGGTGAGGAGTGCCTAGAGAACTGGTGCAAGATGGACAGGCCCAACACTGGGATATAGAAGCACAGAACAGCCAAGATGTGAGAGGCACATGTGTTGAGGGCCTTGAACTGCTCCCTCCGGGAAGCAATGGCCAAAACAGTGTTAAATATCTTGATATAGGAAAGCAGGATGAAGAGGAAGTCTGATCCCATGGAGAGTAGGATGACAATCAAAGCATACAAGCTATTGAATCATGTATTCGAGCAGGAGAGGTGGATCATGTCCTGGTGCAAGCAGTAAGAGTGGGAGAGTACATTATTATGACAGTAAGTGAACCAGAGTAGCCATACAATTGGAAGTATGGTGAAAATTGTGCTCTGCAACCCTAGGGCCAGAATGATCATCACCACCAGAGAGCTGGTCAGTATGGTGGGATACCTAAGAGGGTTGGTGACGATGACGAAGCGGTCATAGGCCATGGCAAAGAGCATGGCTGATTCCATGAAGGAGAAGGCATGGAAAACATAGGCTTAGCACAGAACAAGGCACAGAGGTGAATGCCACGAAAGTCAAGCCACAGAACCCCCAGCACCGTCGGCATGGTAGATACACACAAGCTTAAGTCTGTACTTGCCAGCATGGCCAGGAAGGAATACATTGGCTGGTGAAGAGGAGGATCAGTGCAAACTATGTGGAGGATTGTAACATTGCCCAGTATGGCAGCCAGGTATACAGAGAAGACAGGGATAGAGATCCAATGGTGAGCCAATTCTAGGCCAGGGAAACCTGTAAGCAGAAAACTAAAATAACTAGAATTTCCATCCAGGGCACTGGTCATGATGTTAGAGAGCTGATTTTTAGAGAAACTTTGCTCATAGAGAGCATGATAACTTCTCAGAATTAGAAAAACTCAGACCTGAAAGACACCTTAGGAGAAATCTTGGCCAGCCAGTACCACACTAAAAATGATCTCTATTGCTTGTGGAAAGAATGATTATACAACCTCTAATTGAAAAATCTCTAGTGATGGAGAACTCATACCTCATAAAATAACCTCTTCTTCTTTTAGACAACTCTTATTTCTGTTAAGTTTTTACATTGAACTGAAATCTGCCTTTGCAATTTCTGTCTATATCTCCTAGTTCTTCTCTCTGAGGTAAGGATGAATAAGTCCAACATTTTTCCACATCATAGTTCTTCAAATATTTGGAGGTGAATAATAACAAGGAGTCATTTTCTCATATAATACTTCTAAAATATCAAAATAGAGGAGGAGAGGAAGTGGTCAAGCAGTAAATGCCTAGAATCCTATAGGTCAAGTTCTTGAGGGCAAAATGCTGCTGTGAACTTCATCCTGGTCAACGTAGGGGCTGCCCTTGTATACATCATTCTGCTGCTGGGAGATGTCCTTGAGACTACAATGGTATGTAGGCAGTAGCCACAGCTAATTGGAGAGTAGGAATTGTGGAGGGGTAGGTGTGTACTGTATAGAATGAGTACAAGAGAGCTATGGCAGTGGACTTAGCTTATACATGCTCGGGGTTGATATTGTAGTCAGAATTACTTTATATATTTAAAAACCCACATGTCTTACTCAAGCTCACCCCCAGTGATATGGGTGATCCTTCTTTTGCTTTGCCTTTTATACATGATACTCAAGGCTATTTCTGAATATCAATCTATATTTTGGTGGGACGGCTCCATTAGCCCAGAGATCCCCAGAGAAGAAAACAAGCACAGTAATGAGCCATAAGAAAAGTCTTGGACACAGAATCCATAAAGTTTCTTGAAAGATGGTTGGAAAAGAATTTAGAATAAGATGTCATCAATGAAAGAATGTCCATGGTCAGTGCCTTGATGAAGTGAAGGATAGGATAGGCAGGTCAGATGGTTTATACATCCAATGACACCATCCCCTTCCTAGAAGCTCTCTGTGATGCCTTCTCAGAACAAGTTCCTGCTGAAAAGGAAACACATTCATACTTCTATTTTTGTGAAACAGTAGCCTATCCCTACAACCCTTCCATGGAATCTTCCATGAGATAAGCACAACCGATTGAGCAAAATTACCTCATTAAACTTATGCAAAATCACTTCAACATTTAGCAATGCAGCCTGGCATGGTTATTTTCCTTAGGAAATATTTGGTGTGCCACTGTGACCCCATGATTGTCATTAGCTACACTAACTTTTAGTTGATTTCCCCTTCATTTTTTTAACATTTATTAATATTCATTTTTAACATGGTTACATGATTTCCCCTTCATTTTTAAATTGGTTTATTAGTTTCTGCTTGACACTATCCCCCAAAACACCCTCCCCATAAGGTTCTTATCATGAATTATTTTTTAAAAAACCCTTAACTTCCATCTGAGAATCAATACCGTGTATTGGTTACTAGGCAGAACAGTAATGGCTAGGAAGTGGAAGTGATTTGCCCAAGGTCACAGAGCTAGGAAGTATTTGAGACCATATTTGAACCCAGTACCTTTCATGTCTATGCCTGTCTCTCAATACACTGAGCCAATTAGCTTCCCTCTATCATTAACTCATAAACCTGAACATAGTTGCTTTTTTTTTAAATCTCCAAACAAAAGATAGATAAAGCAGAGAATAAGGAGAGAATAGAGATAAACACTAACTAATGAGTGGCAAGGATAAAGAAATACTAACTAAAGTTGAAGAGACACAGAAATCATTGGGTTGGCCTTTGTGGAAAATGAGAAAACCTAAATCAGAGAAATATCCCTGATGGCAATCAGTCTGATTCTCATATGGTCCCAGTCCTGATGACAAGGACAAACTTTGCTAAGAATGCTTGTTTTGGGCTAGACAGTAGAGGTTGTGATTTGGTTTGGCTAGGATAGTTAGAGAAGTATAAAAGGCTCCCAGGAGAAACAAGATTAGTGAGGTATGTAGAGGGGGTGGGATGTGGGACTCAGGTCTATAAAGTAAAGTGATTTAGACTTAAGTCTATGCAGGGAGAAGGACCTAGAGAACCACTTTTGTCTCTCCTTCATCATCTCTATCTGGCTGCATCAGTGGTGCAGATTAACAGATGACTGAGAAAATCAGTTAACTTCTCCCAATCTCAGTTTCCTTGACTTTGAACTGAGGATAATAATAATAATAAAATAATAATAATAAATAATACTATTATTATATATAATATATAATAATATATTTTATGTACTATATTAATAATACAATTAATAATTTATTAATATATAAACATATATATTATTAATTATGTATAAATAATAAATAATAAAATAATAATAATAATTTTAAAATAGCACCTACTTCCCAAGGTTTTGTTAATGTCACATTAAATAATATATATAAGGCTATCTACAAATTTTACACTGGTATTTAAATTCTAGCTCTCATTACCAACATCATCATCATTATCATCATCATCATCATCATCATTATTATTATCTGAATAGCAGGGTCAAGTAAAACCATTGTATCACTCCTAAAACAAGGACCTCATCTTGGACGGCTTCTCCTCTAGGACAAAACACAAAAAAAGATCCTGTTTTGAAGGACAGAGTAGAATATGAGACAGTATGATTGGGAAGGGAGGCACAGAAAAGAATGGAAGATAGGGAAACAAGCAGGAAGTCTGGTTTAAGGAATCAAGGCTTCTCATCTAGAAAAAATGTAATAAAGTTAAATCTTCCTATTAAGATATATTCCAATGTTCCTTTCTTTATATTTTCACTCCCTGCTTTCAATCTTAGATCTTTCCTTTTAAAAGCAGGGGTCTGAGTAAACACTAGTATCTCTAAATTCCTATATTAAATTATACAATAGACTCACTTGGTGAGACAGAGAATTATGACAAATGAATGAATTAATCATAGGACCATAGAACATCAGAATTAGAAAACAATTGAAGGACCATCTATTCTTCTTTATAGATGTTGAAAGTGGAGTCAAAGAGGTACTATGCATTATAAGAGGTGATCAGTGAATAGGTGATAAGGCTCCTATCCATTTTCTACTCCATTAATTCCCTCAACAAAAGTGATCCCCTGTGCATCACCATAATAAATAAAGACAATGACCTTTAGGCAACAGCTTCTGGAACTAGAAACACATATCTGCTCTCCATCCTCACCAATTTCTGTTTGCATCAGAAACTCCTGTAGCCAAGGGATACTCCCTGCTCCTTGGAAAACTCACTCTCTGAGATTCCTAGGCAACATCTTTCCCTGCTTTGGAGTTTGAATGGAAGACATGTCTACATGAGAGCAACAGGGAATATTTATCTTAGAGCTCTTTGTATAGTAGTTCTCCCCATTGGAAACCTGTCCTTCTTTTCTCTGCTCCAGAGATTCATCACAGGCACTGAAGTCTCTATGGGCTCTAAGCAGATGTTCTGGTCTAAGCTGACTATCCAAATGGTTCACATTCCTTCTTTTCCCTCTTATTTAGAAAATGATCACTTCTCAAAGTACAACCCACTTACCCCTCATTAGATCTCTTACCTGGCTCAGTTTGTAAATATCTCAAGGCAACTAGGTGCTGTAGTAGATAATTCCTGATTTAGGGAGCCCTGAATTCAGATTTTTCCCTACTAGCTATATAATCTTGGACAGGACACTTAACCACTCTCAATCTGAGTTGTCTCATTTGCAAAATGTAGAAAATAATGACCATGTTTCATAGAATTGTTGTGAAGGTAAAATGAGAAAATATGTAAATAGTTTTATAAACATTAAAGTCCTACATAAATGCTATCTATGTCACTAGAAAGATACAGGGAGAGGAATGAAGAGGTGGAAATCTAAAGCAACTCTCACTCCATTTACTCCCACATTTACTTCATTTACTACCACAAATCAATTGTAAAAAAATCAAGCCATTCCTCAATTGGCAAATGGGCAAGGGACATGAATAGACAGTTTTCAGATAAAGAAATCAAAACTATCAATAAGCACATGAAAAAGTATTCTAAATCTCTTATTAGAGAAATGCAAATCAAAACAACTCTGAGGTACCACCGCACACATAGCAGGTTGGCTAAAATGACAGCAAAGGAAAGTAATAAATGTTGGAGGGGATGTGACAAAATTGGGATAATAATGCATTGCTGGTGGAGTTGAGAATTAGTCTAACCATTCTGGAAGGCAATTTGGAATTATGCCCAAAGGGGCTTTAAAAAACTTTCTGCTCTTTGAACCAGCCATGCCACTGATGGGATTGTACACTACAAGGATAATAAAGAAACATTTTTTATACAAAAATGTTTATAGGGGGCAGCTGGGTAGCTCAGTGGATTGAGAGCCAGGCCTAGAGACTGGAGGTCCTAGGTTCAAATCCGGCCTCAGACACTTCCCAGCTGTGTGACCCTGGGTAAGTCACTTGACCCCCATTGCCTACCCTTACCACTCTTCCACCTATAAGTCAATACACAGAAGTTAAGGGTTTAAAATAAAAAAAAATAAAAAATAAATAAAAAATAAAAAAAATGTTTATAGCCATGCTTTTTATAGTGGCAAAAATATTGGGAAATGAGGGGGTGTCCAACAATTGGCAAATGGCACAAAAAATGTGGTGTTGGATGGTGATGAAATGCTATTGTGCTGAAAAGAATAATGAACTGGAGGAATTCCATGTGAACTGGGATGACCTCCAGGAATTGATGAAGAGCAAAAGGAGCAGAACAAGGAGAACATTGTACATAGAAACTCATACACTGTGGCACAATCAAATGTAACAGCCATTTCTACAAGCAGCAATGCAATAATCCAGGACAACCCAGAGGAATATATGAGAAAGAAAGCTATCCACACCCAGAGAAAGAACTGTGGGAGTGGAAACACAGAAGAAAAACATATGACCAACCGTGTGGTTTGATGGGGATATGATTAGGGTTTTGATGTTAAAAGATCACTCTACTGCAAATATGAATAACATGGAAATAGGTTTTGAACAATTTATATGTGTATATATATACATACATACATATAATTTATACATATATAAAACCCAGTGTAACTGCTTGTCAACTCCAGGAGGGTGAAAGGAAGAGGGGTGGAAAAGTCATGAATCATGTAACCATGGAAACATATTCTAAATTAATTTTTTAAAGGTCATTAAAGGTCATATAGATCAATGTGCAACTGAGCAAGGATTGCTTGAAGAGTGTCCCGCAAGTATTTATTGGTCACTGAAGTTTTTCAGTGATGAAGAATTCACTAACCTCAACACAGATTATGCCTTTTTTGGAAAGATCTAATTGTTAAGTGGAGTAAAAACCTGGCTTTCTGCATTTGCCATCTATTTTTCCTCTATCTCTTGTCTAGGGCTAAGCAAGGTAAATCTAATCCTTTCTTTTGTCCTTCATATATGTAAGAACAGCTATTTTTTCCTGTCAAGTCTTATTTCCAGACTGAACACAACAAATCCTCATGTAGCATGGTCCCAAGTTACTTTGTCAGAATGGCCATGTTCCACTCCATAGCTTATCAATTTCTATGATAAAATTAGGTGCCCAGAACTGAATAAAATACTCCAGATATTTTTAGACCAATACAGAGTATAGTTGTTCTTTAGATAATGTCCTTCCTCCTGTAAAAGAGCTATAGAATCATGTCTTAAAAGTAATGCAGGTGGAGAAATCTGTTGAGACATGAAAATTGTAGAAAGAATTTAGATTCTAATTTAGATTTAGATTCTAATTTGGGGTTTGAAATGGTCTTTTCCAAGATATACAGGAGGAAGAGAATTCAATAACCATTGAAGGACCAGGAGGGTTGTTGATATCTCTGATACAATGACAACCCTTAAGAAAGTGCCTCATTGACCCCAGAAGAATGAAGCAAGTCTGCAATCAGAGAGCCAATCTAGCTAGCCTCAGACATTTCTCACCATTATGATGTCTCTGAGATTTTAACTTTTCTTTCTTTTTGAAAAGTTTTATTTAATTAATTGATTTCTAATATTTTTCCATAGTTACATGATTCATATTCTTTCCCTTCCCTCCTTCCAGCCCCTTCCCATAGTCAATGAGCAATTCCACTGGGTTTTATAAGTATCATTGATCAAGACCAATTTCCATATTATTAATATTTCCATTAGGGTGATTAATTATAATAATAATAATGATGATGCTAATAATGATGATATTGGTGATTGTTTAGAGTCTATATGCCCAATCATATCCCCATTGACCCATGTGATCAAGCAATTGTTTTTCTTCTGCGTTTCTGCTCCCACAGTTCTGTCTCAGAATGTGGGTAGTTTTCTTTCTTATAGGTCCCTCAGAATTGTCCTGGGTCATTGCATTGCTGCTAGTAGGGAAGTCCATTACATTCTATTGTGCCACAGTGTATCAGTCTCTGTGTACAATGTTCTCCTGGTTCTGCTCCTTTCACTCTGCATCAGTTCCTGAAGGTCATTCCAGTTCACATGGAATTCCTCCAGTTCATTATTCCTTTCAGCACAATAGTATTCCATCACCAGCAGATACCAAAATTTGCCTCATTTTCTAATATTTTGCCACTACAAAGAGTGTGGCTATAAATATTTTTGTGCAAGTTTTTTTCCTTGTTGGGATTTTATCTTTTCAAAGCATCTGTGCTCCATGTTGAGAAATATTTGTGTCATGATTTTTCATACATCCTTCTTTGATGTGTTCCTCTCACAACCTCCTTTCTTCTGTTATATGTATCCTGGTGTTATGAGGGCTGAAGCTGAATGAGTGTGGAAGATTCCTAAGTGTAACACACGAGTTTTGGTAGTGAAACACAAAGGACTCCACAGGAATATTTGTAGTGAATCTGCTGCACCCAACTTCAGTAAAACAGTGTTCCAGGTTAGATAGTCAAGTGAAAAATTTGTGGTTAAGAACACACAGCTCCTTCTAACTGTCTATCCCGGCTCAATATGGATAATGCTGGTTGACTACAATTCAAACCTTTCTGCAATTGAAATAAATCTCCTCTTCCCTCAAATACCCAAGGATATATTAACTAATCTCTAGGGTAAAGATGACCTTCACTTTAGGTGAGTATAAAGATTTAATAATAACAGGCGTGGGGAGGGAAGTAGGGAAATGATGGGGAAGAGGGGTACAGGAGAGCCTTGGCTTAAGCTATTGATGACAAAAGTGATATATGTGAATAGAAGGTAATCAGGGTTTTCAAGCTGGTCAGTTGTTAATGGTTAGTTTGCCAGTTATCAGCCTGGCAGAGCCAGACTGCTTCAATCTGAGTCAGGTTATTTGATGATAAATGATGATGCTTCTTCTTGATGAGTGAATTAAATCAGAATGTTCAGTATAGGATAACACATCATTTGAGACTATGGAAATGATCAGTGCTGGTTGCTGGTATCTCAGGTTGACCTTCGGCCTACCCAAGCCCAACCAAGACCTCCCACCAATCCCTCTCTCAAAATTAAGATATCTGTCTCAGTTCAAATCCTCCTTTTATACTCTCCCATCAAGTGAATTTGCACCTGCTGGGCTCTGCCAAGCTCAGCTCATTCCAAGTTCTAAACAGCTGTCAATCATTTTGCTTTTCCTATTGTATTGCAAAATGTCATTATACTTCTAAGGTCCTATCATTACTGAATAATAGCAGCCTGTTTTTGAGAAGCTAAGGCTAGGCTGTCTTTGATCCATATATATGCTGGTACTTTCAGAAAATAAACATTGTGGTTTTCACATCTATGGAACTCAGATTACTTCTATCAGTTCTTTTGGGTCATTCAGAACCACATCCCTTAACAAAATACAAATTCAAAAGTATAGATTCCTCTTTATGAAATAACAAAGGTTTTTTTTTCATTTTTTATTTTTAAAAACTATTTTGCCATCTTTACATGCTTTGTTTTCTTTTCCTCTTCTCTTCCTTACCTCCTCCCAGAGCCAACAAGAAATTCCACTGGATTGTAAAAATAAATAACACTTTTTTGACAACATGGCCATCATGAAACTTAGTTTTGAGTCCTAGCTCTGCTACCAAGGAACAAACTTTGAGATGTTAAGCAAATCTATTATTTTCATTGAACTTCAATCACCTTGTTAGTAAAATGAGTTCAAGTGTTTTTAATGAAGAACTCCTAAATAAGTCCTTAAAGTATGCTCAGATGTCCCCCTTCCTGGAGGGTTATATAAAGCATTCACAAATATGTCCTATCTGGAACCAATATAACATGTGCTGGCTTAGAGGATCTATTTCAAATAATTGATGAGTAGCTGTGTGACCCTGGGCAAGTCACTTGACTCCCATTGCCTACCCTTACCACTCTTCTGCCTTGGAGCCAATGCACAGTTGACTCCAAGACAGAAGGTAAGGGTTTTAAAAAATAATAATAATAATTGGTGACTAACAGACAGGAACCAATGACTTAGCAAAATTCTTTTTGGCTGGGGAACTGATGACTTCTGAATTTCTGAGCTCCAGAACAAAGTGTGCATAAAAAAGGAGTTTCTCTCTCTCTCTCTCTCTCTTTCTGTCCTTTTGCTTATTTCCTTCTTGGTGGTGAATAAGGAAAGACCAGATTGAGCTAATGGATGGTAAAGAGGGAAGTAAGTCTTCTTCCAACCTACTATCATGTGTGTCTCTTTATGCCCTGGGGCTCAGTGGTAAATGCTATTTATATAAAAGAGAAGTTTCATTAAATTCTATCCAAGATCCACTTTATGCATTATTCAATATTTAATATTCTTTGACTTAATTTTGGATATGACCATTCTTCACATATATCTAGCAGAGTTCTCGGCACTTAGTAGGTGGTTAATATAAATTTATTGACTGTTTCTTGTCCCTGATATCAGTAAAATTGGGGAGAAAGTAAACTTCAGTGTACCGCTATTGCCCCCTGGTGGCAATGTGACAGTTTCACTTTCTCATCTCCATGTGGAAAGGAATGGAGCAGGTGCAAGTTCAGAGGAAAGATAGTTCTGAGCTATTTATTGCAAAGTGGGAAGGAACAGGTAGGCAGAAGTGCTTAAAAGTATAGGAGAGGAGCTGTGTGACCCTGGGCAAGTCACCTGACCCCTCATTCTGCCTTCAAACTGAAACTTAATATCAACTGTAAGACAGAAAGCAAGGGTTTAAAAAAATAACATATGAGAGAAATCATGATTACTGGAACAAAATCCTAAAAGAACCTAGAAGGAATAATATTAATAATAATAAATAAAATTAATATATAGATATTTAGGTTTATAAATCAGGGCAATTAGGTGACACAGTGAATAGAATATTGAGACTGAAGTCAGGAAGACCTAAGGCCAAATTCAGACTCAGATACTTAACTAGGTATGTGATCCTGGACATATCACCAAAACCTATTTGCCTCAGTTTCCTCATCTGTATAATGAGCTAGAGAAGGAAATGGCAAATGTCATATTCTGACTCTGGGAGCCTCAGTTTCCTCAGCTGTAAAATGGAGATAATAAAAGTACCAACCTTATAAGGTAGATGCAAGTATCACATGAGTTAAATATGCATATGTATGTATATATACATACAGTGCTTTGCAAACCTTCAGAAGCACTATGGCTATTGTTATTAAGTTTTTCAGGTCTCTGAATTCTCATCTTTTATAATTTCTCAAACTAGAATGCCTCTGAGTCAGAATATGTAAAGAATTTAGTGATTTGGGAGACTATAGTTTTAAATTCTTGGTTGAATGAGTTTACAATTTCACTAACAGTATGTTGGTATTCCTGTCCTTCCATAACCTAACAACTGTCATTTCCTTTTGTTATCATCGTTGAAAAATCTCATGAGGATGTGGAGGAATGTCAGATGTTTTGACTTGTATTTCTTTCACTAGTAGTGATTTGGAAAAATTTTCCCCATTTGGTTCTTAGGTTGCTTTTTTTTGAAAAAAATATCTGCTCATATCCTAGAGGACAAAATGAGATAATATGTGTAAAGCACTTTGCAAACTTTGCTAGCTTTGTAGTTGTTGTTAATCCACTAAGGCAGTGATGAGCAAACTTTTTAAAGAAGGCTCCAAAGGAAAGGAAATGCTCATCTGTCAGTCTGTTTCTCAGGCAACACTTCTGAAGTTTCATTGTATTGTATCCTACTCATTGTATTAGTCAGATTAGGAATAATGTCTTGTGGTGGGATAAAACATTTCAGGGGGCTGCATCTAGCCTCTGGCTGTAGTTTGCCCATCACGGCACTTGGGGATGTCTTTTATTGGTAGAAATAAGGAAGGAACCCGGAATTTCATTGCCATAGGGTCTTCCCAAAGCAGGGTAATCCTACTGTAAAAGCAAGTTGCCACCTTCCCTGCAACTTAGCCTTACAGAGTTGTAGAGGGCTCTGATAAATGAAGTAAATTGTTCAGGGTCACATAACATGTTCATCAAACACTTATTAAAAACTTACTATATGTCCAGCACAGCCAGTACATGTCAGAAGCAGGATTTGAGATCAGGTCTTCTAGCTCCAAAACCATGTTTCTATTCATTATGAAATTGGTATAACTCTTCTCATATATTAGGACCAATTTTCTATTTCTCTTGGATGTCAGACTTTTCTCAGATGTGTTTCCTGGAAAGATTTAGCCCCCTCAGTTAACTATTTCCTTTCTCATTCTAACTGCCTTGATTTTCTTTGTGCAAACTCTTTCTGCATTTTTGTTACCAAGATTGTCAATTTTATCTCCTATTATATTCTCTGTCCCTTATTTGGTTGAGTATTTCTCTTTCCAAAATTATAAAGGTTATTTCTTTCTCCGCTACTCCATATAAGACTTTAAAAAAATCTGAATTGTATAGCCTTTTAGAGTTTACTTGGTGTGAGATATTGGTCTAAGTCTGATTTCTCCCAGATGCTTTCTAATTTTCCAAAAAAAGATTTTTATTGAATATGAATGCTTATCCTACTAGTTATGATCTTAGTTATCTGATCACTAGGCTACTATATCAAACTGCTCATTTGGAGGTAGGGGGATACTACCTACTTTTTTCCATTAAAGCATTTATATTTTTGAACCAGTATTAAAATGTTTTAATTTCAACTTTGTATTATAATTTAAGGTATGGTGTTAATAGGCTCCTTTCCTTCCTCTTATATTCATGATATCTTTAGAGATTCTTGAAGTTATAAATTAATTTTGTTATGATTTTACCTCATTTTATAAAGAAGTCTTTTGGTGGTGTTTCTTTAAAAAATGACTTGCTTTAATTCATTTTTATGTAGTGTTCATGGCCATTTCTCTTAGTTAGGAGAGCTGTTTGAGTTTGCTGAAATCTGTTCCATGGGATGTTAAAATTTAGTAAAAATCTCAAACTTTCTAGATATAAAAAGTAAAAAGGGAATAAAGATTTTCCAAAGTAATTTGATTTGCTTTGTTTTTGAATGATTCCCAAATGGCTCAACCTTGTGGTGTATCATTGAGGCATGTGAATATTCCCTGTTAATTAGCCCATTATAAAACCTTTAAATGTAGTTTAATCTCTAACTCAAATTAATTTATCTAGAGAATCTGTTTAAGTCTGTATCCATAGAAGATTGTGAAAATATGATGTGTACAAGCCTTTTAAAAATAGACTGAGGATATAGAAGCATATTATATGATTCAAATATTTCTATGTTTTGGTGACATAATTGGAAAATTTGTAAGTTTCTTTAGAAACTTAACCGAGGTTCAATGTTATTTTTCTGAGCTCTGAACATTACCTTAAGCAAAACAAAAACTTGATTTTTTATCTCTGGAATCTATTCATTGTGCTGATGTTATTTAGCAGTGGTTAGTGATCACCAGTCACCTATAAATTCAGTGGAAATTTTTTTCACTAATAGTAGTTTATTTAGTATGACATTGAATCAATAAATTAGTGTAGGTAGACTTTAAGCATCATTTTTATTATGGTCAGATGGTCTTAACATGAACAATTAATTTCTTGCCATATTTTTCATCATTTAATTTTGTAAAGAGTTTTTTGTAGTGGTATTCCTGTAAATACTTTGCATCCCTTAGTAGCAAGACTCAAAGATATTTTATAACTTTTATAGTTATTTTGAACAAATGTTTTCATTTTTTTCATGTGTCTTTTTTTTCTCTTATTCTCTTCTAAACCATTTGCAATTTTGTATCCATTCTGAGGATTTAGTTGGAACCATCGTTTCTAAATTTATCAGTACTTGCCAAATATCATAGCATTTTCTCAATCCTCTACCTTCTTGCACTTGATATACTTACAGACCATGTTTTTTTAGATACTCTCTTCTACTAGTTTTTTCATGATATTATTCCTTTCTATTTTTTATTATCTGTATGACTTTTCCTGAATCAGTCTCCTTTACTGTTATCATCATCATGTCATATCCACTAATTACAGCTTTACTACAAGGCCTTTTACTGGATTATCTTCTCTTTTTTTCTATTCTCCCCTGCTTGGTGATCTCTTCAGTCACTATAAATTTGTTATGAGAAAATGCTCATGAACTCCTTAGATAGATATTGTTGACAGTTGGAACTATCAACCATGCAGAGATACAGGAGGCAATACCAAAGTTTTTATACAGATGGTATATTACATATGGTCAAATACAGTTAATAAACTCTGGCCCTAATCAGAGGCTTTACAAAGGTAATATAATTTTAATTACATCAGAGAAATAAATAATTTTATCATATATTCATGTCAAAAGGGAGGAAGATTCTTACATATAACTCAAGGAAAGGAGAGCTAAAGAAGAAATAGATTATTCTATAGACATGAACTAAAGAGAATTACATTTGAAAGAGATGGTGGAGTAGAGGCATAAAGACATAAACTTCCCTGAAAATCTTCTTCAGCCAATCTTAAAATGACACTTCAAAATGAATACTGGAGTGACAAAACTAACAAAGGGACAGAGCAATGCAAGTTTCCTGCAGAAAACAACTTGAAAAGCAGGCAGAGAAGACCTGGTTCACTAGGCTGAGAAGAGAGCACAAACTGCAGCAAGGTTACTCAGCTGATAGCAAGGAGTTTTGACCCAAGTCAACAGCAACCACATTTCCCACCTCCACCTACTACTGCTCTAGGTTCTGAGCATGGGTCCCAGCCAACTTTGAAACCCCAAGATTCTGACTAAGCCAACAGCAGTGTACTCCCATGCTCATCCTTTGATATTCCAATACAAGCCCTAGTGCAAGTACATAGTGGGTCCTCAAGGCTTCAGAGAGTACCTGAACCCTAGGATAAGCCAGTCTGTGATGCTTCTATCCAGTGTAACACCAGAGTGAGACCCAAAGCCCCTGTCCAAGTCTGAAATTTGCTCATGAGCACCAGCATATGGTAGCTTACAGTGATAGTGATCTGAGTCCTGCAAGCCCTCAACAGTGTCCAGGGGAAACTGAAAAAGCAGTGAGAAATAGCTTTCAGGCCATCATATCCCCTTGGAAAAAATGAAACTCTTAGAAACTCAGAACTAGAGTTGAGGGTAATGGCAAGGAAAAACTGAAATTTAAGAGGGTGTCCTATCTACCCTGAGAACAGAACCCACCTTTAAGATAAAAAAGAAGTTGGAAAAAAGACTAGGGAAATGAGTGAATATCCAAACAAAACAAAACAAAAAACAAACATCTAATCATAGAAAATTATTATGAAGACAAAGAGCAAGGCACAGATTCAGAAGGAGATGATGAATTCAAAGCTACACATAAAACTTCAAAGAAAAATGTGAATTGGTCTCTGGCTCTAGAAGAGTTTTAAAGGAATTTAAAAATTAAATAAAAGAGATAGAGGGAAAATGGGGAAGATAAATGAAAACAATGCAAAACAGAATTGTCCAAATGGAAGTATAGGTACAAAAATCCAATAAAAAAGGGTTTCTTAAAAAGTAGAATTATATTAAAGGCAAAAAGGAGATTCAAAAATAAATGAAAGAAAATAAAATTTAAAAAATTATAATTGGGTAAGTAGAAGGTAATGATTTCATAAGATACCAGGAAACAATAAGACAAAAATTAAAAGAATAAAAAATAAAAAGAAAACATGAAGTTTCTCAATGAAAAAAAACAACTGACCTGGAAAATAGAAGCTGCTAAGACAGTTAGAAATTGAAACCTCGGTGCATTTGTGTTCCTCGTTTCATTTGTATGTAAGTATTTTAAAATGTAGGTAGGGGAACAAGAAAATTTAAATCAAATATGGCTTTTTGGATAACAAAGAATGGTTAAATATAGAGCATTAGTTTAATAGAAAAAAATTTGGAGAATTCTCTTAATCTACAAGTGAAAGTTATTACCTCATGAATACCATGTTTAAACCTATTAAACATTACATGTAAATCCATCAATAAGTACTTATTAAGGTGGTCATTAAGAGTCTACATCCAAATCGTGTCTGCATCAACCCATGTGTTCAAGTAGTTGTTTTTCTTCTGTATTTCCACTCCTGTAGTTCTTCCTCTGAATGTGGGTAGCATTCTTTTCCATAAATCCCTCAGAATTGTCCTGGGTCATTGCATTGCTGCTAGTACAGAAGTCCATTACATTCGATTTTACCACAGTATATCAATCTCTGTGTACAATATTTTTCTGGCTCTGCTCCTTTCACTGTGCATCAATTCCTGGAGCTCTTTCCAGTTTACATGGAATTCCTCCAGTTTGTTATTCCTTTGAGCACAATAGTATTCCATCACCAGCATATACCACAATTTGTTGAGCCATTCCCAATAGAAGGGTATGCCCTCATTTTCCAGTTTTTTTTTGCCACCAGAAAAAGTGTAGCTATAAATATTTTTGTGCAAGTCTTTTTATCTATCATCTCTTTGGAGTACAAACCCAGCAATTCTGTGGCTGGCTCGAAGGGCAAGCAGTCTTTTAGAGCTCTTTGGGCATAGTTCCAAATTGCCATCCAGAATGGTTGGATCAGTTTACAACTCTACCAGAAATGTGTTAATGTCCTAATTTTGCCACATCCCCTCCAACATTTATTACTCTCACCTGCTATCATTTTAGCCAATCTGCTAGGTGTGAGGTGATACCTCAGAGTTGTTTTCATTTGCATTTTTCTAATTGTTAGAGATTTAGAACATTTTCTCATGTGCTGTTATGCTGATAATAACAGATATTTTGGAGAAGCAGATAAGTAGGGTCAGTAGCCTTCAAGTCACTTCTTCACCCAGACACTGACTGACAGGCTTCAGTGAGAAGGGAGGGGGTTAGACACTCCTGGCTCTCAAACCCTTCCCCCCAAGCAGTTGAGGTTTCAGTTGGAAATGGAGACAATCTGAGGAACTTCTAGCAAGGTCTGTTGAGGCTGAACTCTAATGATGTTCCCCTTTTCTTTGACTTATATTCCTCACAGATCTGATAGAGGAATAAGTAGAAGCTAGTTATCTAAATGTTGAGGTTTGCGATGGATCTGATCTTCTTAAACCTGGCAGCTGAGAGGATTCAAGCAAGGATGGTAACTATGAGCTGTGAGTATCCCCAAATAATTCGCAGGCACAGATATTGTATGTAAAGCTTATATTAAGAAGTAAAGGGCAAAGCTAGAGCAGGTAATTAGGGTTTAGGATGAGGAAAGGGTAACCCTGATCTGTTAAATTGAAACTGCCCTTCTCCCCCACAGGAGGGGGTGAAGGCACTTGGCTAAACTAACTCTCTTGTTAAAAATGAATATTTTGAATCTCTAAATCACTAAATAATTGTTGTGTTGATGTTGGTAAGGACCAACTCTACCAAACAGGCTAACTCCTGAGTAATAACCACTAAGGCTTTTGCCGCAATGACCTCTCAGGTGAACCCCCCAAGTGAGAAGTTGTAAGCAGTTTGATCCGCTCACCTCAACCCCCAGAAAGCAACTGTCTAAACCCTTCTCAACTGTCCCCTCACCCAAAGTTCTTCAGGCGGCGTCCCCTGGAATTCTGGGTGAGGCTGACCCTGTATTTTGCAGGGATTCCATGCTACAATCTCTACATAACAGTAATCCCCCCTTTTCTTGTAGGAATTTCCACTGGAAATTCTGCAGGCTTAAGATATTGCAGCACAGTTTACCCTGTCTACACTCTAACTAAGCAACTTCCTAAATGTCTTATTCCTAACACCCTAACAGTTTTGCTATGCTATGGCTTGTTATACTATCTACCCATATCTAACGAGGGAAAAAGGAAAGTTTAAACCAGGGAAAAAACTGGTTTTATATAAAATACAAACATCATAACAAATGTAACAGAATATCACAAACAGAAAATCAAAACTGCAACAATTATCAATTGCAAACACTATCCCTAAAGCATGCAATGGAAACATCTTTGAAACACATTCAACAGCAAAAATGTAACAACCTACATTGCTTCTTTTAACTTGCACCTAACTCAAAGCAAAAGAACATGGTAAAACTCCATATGCAAAATGTAACTCTAAGTTTTCATATTAGTACCTTAAGTTATGTTAGTGGTATTAATAATCCAAAATTCTAAATAATTAGTATATTAATTTTATTTTGTTACCTATAAGTATCTGCAAACTATATACATTACTTATTCTTATAGACTGTAGTGACTCTCCCTCACTAACTCTGTATTTCAAAGATCCCTCAAGCTATCTTTCCCTTGGGTTTTAGTTACTCTATTCTATGGGTTAGTAAATATAATACAGGCTCTCCACAATGCCTATTTACAGATGGAAGTTCCCTTTATGTCTACCAAATCAAAAAACAAACAATGGATCTTTTGATACACTAGAGATCCTAGGATACCCTTCCCTTATATACAACTATTCACATGGAATATGTACATATAATACATATATACAAAAGAGACTCATTTATCTACATGAGGTCTTTATCAAAAGGTGAACAATCAGTTTGTGTTGTGTTTAATGAACTAAAGAGTACTGATGCATGCACATACTTACCCCTTACTGCCCGGATCTTCTGGCCCACTGGAGAAACACAATTCTTCTTGTGTAGCCTATGTAGTGTGGCATGCAAACTACCATGTGATGTCTCATATGTGCAATGTGTGTTTATAACATGATATTGCTGCTCCACGTATTTCTTCCTTCTGGTCCTCTTCCTGCACAGTATTTAATAAAGATTACAACACTTTTGTGATTGTCCATTCCTTAGTACCGCCTCTGCTGTGAATTTCTGCAGCTTGTAGCTTCTATATTCTTCATTTCTTCATCTGTACTGCATGCAAATTTGTCTGTTGTCTATTGTCTTGTGTGGTAGTTGGCTTGTTACCTTCTTAATCAGGAACATTAGTCATTGTGATGTAATTGTATTAACTTTGTGGTGTTTTGTGTTGTAAAAATTTTTGCAGTTTTTTTTCTGTCTTTTCTTTTTTAAGATTTCAAGCAGTTCATTCATCTTCAACAGAACCGTCTGTCTGCTGTGGATCTGGCAGTGCATTCATTTCATGTTGTTCTAAGTCAGTAGGTTCTTCATGGTGTTCTTCATGTACAGCATGTTTTTTATAGGTTTCACATGTGTGATATGGAACCAAGGGTCTCTATTCTCACCTTTTACACAAGTTGGGCTAGTTAATAGCACCTGGAAAGGCCCGACCCATTTAGGGTCTAGAACAGATTTTTTTGTAAAGTTCCTTATGTATACCATGTCTCCTGGTTTAAGCTGATGTAAGCTAAAGTCTAAAGGAACTCTCTGGGTTAACAGGCCAAGTTTGTGCAATTCATCCAGTCTCTTCTTCAAAGATTTTATATATATATATATACACTCAGCTCCAATGTGTGACAAGAGAGCTGACTTCTAGGATGAACTATACCATGGAGCATGTCCATACAGAAGTTCATATGGTGACAATCTTGTGTCACTACAGGATTGACTTCTTAAATAAAAAAGAACAATGGGGAGTGCCTGTACCCATTTCAGATGGCTTTCAGAATACACTTTCCCAATCAGAGTTTTAATTCTCTTATTGCAGATTTCAATTTGCCCTGAGGATGAGGGATGATAGACTGAATGTAAACTTCTCTTTATCCCCAAGGTCCTATAAATCTCATGCAAGATGTTTTGGGAAAAAATGTGACCCATGGTCCAAATCAATTCTAGCTGGTACAGAGAATCTTGGGAACTATCTCTCTCAGTAGTGTCTTCACCACAAAGGCTGTGTTGTTTTTCTTTGCAGGGAACACTTCTGGCCATCGAGTCAACCTGTCGATGATGACTAGGGCATATTTGTATCCCTGACAATTGGGCATTGATATATAATCGATCTGCAAGCACTTAAATGGAGTATATGCCAATTGTCTGCCTCCTGGTCCCTTAATTCTGGTCACGCCCAGGTTGTACTGCAAGCAAACCTTGCATGTCTGGCATGTTCTAATTGCACAAGTGGATATGCCAGGAGCTGTCCAGTGTCTTCAAATGCCATCCACTAAGGATTGGGTCCCATAATGGCCTTTGGCATGCAATGCATTGCATAGGGTATTATATAAAGATCTTGGAAGAATGGGCTTGTCTTCACTAGAAAACCACACACCTCTCACTAATTTGGCCCCTAGATTTTCTACCCAGTGTTTCACTTCTCCCGGGGAGTATGCCTGTTTTAGATCTTCTTCATCCACCAAGGAGAAATTCAGCACATGGATGGGACCAAATCGGGCACCATATTTGGCTGTTATATCTGTCCTCCTGTATCCTAATGAGACCTCATCCACATCCTTTTGATGTGATTGGCAATGCATCACTCCCACTTCCTTAGGTAACTGGACAGCTTTCAGGAGTTGGTTTATAAGGCTCCCATAGGCTATCTCCTTCCCACCAGCAGTTATATATCCCCAATATTTCCAAATTTGGCCTGTACAATGAACCACATCAAAAACATATTTACTGTCAGTCCAAACATTCAACCTTTGACCCTGGCCAATTTCGAAAGCTCTGGTGAGACTCAGGATTTCAGCACCTTGAGCACTCATGGACTTTGGTAGAGCTGCATCCCATAAAGTCTCATCTTGAGTTACTACAGCTGCACCTGTATACCTTTCCCCATCTACCAAAAATGCAGAACCATCGGTAAACAAAGTCAGATCAGGAGAGACCAAAGGAATATCGGTCAGGTAATCTCTCATTTTCTGAACTATTTCCAAGGTATCTGTACAGCTATGGATGGGTTCCCCTTCTAATGCTAAGTCTGGTATTAGTGTGGCTGGGTTGATCTCCTTACAACGATGGAAAGTTAGGTTCTTATTGCCCAGCAACACAATTTGATAATGGGATAAGCGCTGGGATGTAAACGCTTGCAGGTTGCTGTTTTTCAAGATGGCATCTATTTGATGAGGAGAGTACAGCATAATCCTGCATCCCAAAGCCAGATCTGAAGATTTCTTAACCATTAGGGCAGCAGCTGCAATTGCTCTCATATAAGGAGGCACACCCCTAGCCACAACATCTAGCTGGGAGCTATAATAGGCTGTTGGTCTGAACTGATCCCCAAGAGTCTGCATCAACACAGCCCTGATTATTCCCTTGTCCTCATGCACAAACAGGTGAAATGGTTTTGCATGCTCAGGGATACCAAGTGCAGGACTTGACAACATAGCTGTTTTCAGGTTTTCTATCACATGCTTGTGCTCCCATGTCAGTTTTAAAGGTTCTGAGACAGTATTCCTAGTCAAGTCTGTCAGAGGTTTTGAGGTCAGACTATAACCAGGTATCCACTGCCTACAGTAACCTGTGATTCCTAATATTGCACGGAGCTGCTTCTTGGTCTTAGGCATGCACAGCTTCTGTATATTTGCAACTCTCTTTTGGGAAATCCGTCTTATACCCTTCTCCAACACGAAGCCGAGGTACTCGACTCTGGGCAAAACCCACTGAAACTTGCTTTTCGAAATCTTGTGTCCCCTTTTGCACAACTCTTGCAACAAATATTTGCTGTCTCTTTGAAACACTCGAGCACTTGGTGACATTAGCAAAAGGTCATCAACATAATGCACTAGCTTGTTCTCAGTGAATATGATGGACTCATGATCTCTTTGTAGGATCTGGCAAAAGATATTTGCACTTTTGGCGAACCCCTGTGGAATTCTTGTCCAACAGAGTTGCTTTCCCTCCCAGGAAAATGCAAAAATCTTCTGACTGGACTCATGCAGGGGTACAGTAAAATATGCACAGCACAGGTCCACGATCGTGAACCAGGCTGCACTTGGAATCTCGGCGATGATATTTGCCCGGGGTAGGTACCACTGCATGTCCCTTCTTAACAAAGTTGTTTACTGCTCTCAGATCCTGCACAAAATGCCATTGTGTTTTTTTTTTGTTTTTTTGTTTTTTTTTTTTAACCCTTGTACTTCGGTGTATTGTCTCATAGGTGGCAGTTTGGTAAGGGTGGGCAATGGGGGTCAAATGACTTGCCCAGGGTCACACAGCTGGGAAGTGGCTGAGGCCGGGTTTGAACCTAGGACCTCCTGTCTCTAGGCCCGACTCTCACTCCACTGAGCTACCCAGCTGCCCCCAATGCCATTGTGTTTTGCCATTTGGATCTTTCTTTGGCTTCTTAATGGGCAAAATAGGTGTTTTGTACTCGGATATAGACCAAAATGTCTTGTTCCAGGAGACTTTAGATAATGGGTCTGATACCCTCTGTGGCCTCTTTGCTCAACCTATACTGAAGGATTCTAGGTGGAATACCCTCTTTCACCTCGATCTTAACTGTTTGGTAAGTGTAGGAATATCTGGCCTGACTTATCACACTGGATAGTGGCACCTAACTTACAGAGAACATCCCTCCCCAGGAGGTTGGATGGACAACCGGGTATCAACAAAAAGGAATGATCTAAAGTCATTGGACCTATTTTCATTATCTTGGATCTTAGCTTGGGCACCAACTCCATTTGCCCAGTGGCTCCTTTTACTCTCACAGACTCCATTAGTGCACAATTTTCTGGTGCCGATGTCAACACAGACCGGGTTGCTCCAGTATCAATAAGAGCAGGATAGATTTGATCTCCTATTGTCACCATAACCAAAGGTTCCCTGTCTTTAGCTGTCTGATCAACAGGTACCAAAGGCATTTCTATCTCAAGGTCCCCAAAATCCCATTGATCTTGTTCTAGAACTTCTGTCTGTGCTGGCCCAGGAGTCTGTGAGTGTAATGATGGTAAGTCTCCTCCAAAAGTGGCTTGTTGGACTGCCAATGCCTGAATTGGCATCCCTGGACTGTTCATGGGCCTATCAGTGTCAAAGTGTATTTCAGTTTTCCCAGACCATGAGTAAGGTAGAGTGTCCTTCTCTTCATTGAACATGCTTTGCTTGACTTGTGCAAAGTTAGATTCAGGAGAGGTATTTCTCTGCATTAAAGGAAATTCTACAGAACTGGGAATGTGTTTTTGGTTCATGACCACATCCCAATCCTGTAAGTCTATGCTTTCTCCTTGTATTTGTTCACTAGACTCCATGTCAGTAACAGGAAACAACTGCAGATGTACTTTGCATAGGAAACAAAATCAGTGTTGTACATTCTTCCTTTGTCCCTACTGGTGTCATTTTGTTCCTCTCTTGGCTACTGACATTTATGGAATTGAATTCCTTTAAATGCATTTACTCAGAATCTACTGCAAAGGCAGCTCTCTCTGGAGTATCACAGGCTAGAAAGTGGGCTACATCTTCATGCACTCGACCCTGAAGTAGGCTCGGTACAAATTCCCTGGCTCCAGGATCTAGCTTTAAAATTCCTCCAGTATTTTAGCTACTAGACTTTCCACTTTCCCTTCCAGCTTCCCTAGTTGGTGATGGAAAAGAGGTTGTGCCTGTGTCTGAGAATTTAGCACTTTCCTTCTCAATGGTCTGCAGGAGCCCATCTCCCTTTTAGACACTGTCTGTTTTTAAGAGATCCCCATTAGAACACCTGTCTATAATCATTGCCCTTGCTGCTTGACCTTGCTGTGCCTATTGATACTTTTGATTTTTTTATCTGGAAATTGCCTATTTATGTCCCTTGAAAATTTATCAATTGGGGAATGACTTGATTTTTTACGTGATTGATTTAGCTCCTTGTATATTTGAGTAATTAGACATTTGTCAGAGTTTTTTGTTTTAGAATTTTCCCCCAGTTTATTGTTTCCCTTCTGATTTTAGTTGCATTATTTTTGTTTGGACAAAATCTTTTTAATTTAATATAATCAAAATTATTTATTTTACATTTTGTAATTTTTTCTAAGTCTTGCTTGGTTTTAAAATGTTCCCTTTCCCATTGATCTAACAAGTATACTATTCTGTGTTCACTTAATTTACTTATAATTCCCTTCTTTACATTCAAGTCATTCACCCACTCTAAATTTATCTTGGTGTAGGGTATGAGATATTGATCTAAAATCTAATCCCTCCCATATTGTTTTCCAAATTTCCCAGCAGTTTTTGTCAAATAGTGGATTTTTTTCCCAAAAGTTGGGCTCTTTGGGTTTATCATACACTGTTTTGCTGATGTCACTTGCCCCAAGTCTATACCACTGATCCTCCTTTCTGTCTCTTAGCCAGTACCATATCATTTTGATGACCACTGCTTTATAGTATAGTTTAATATATGGTATTGATAGGCCAACTTCCTTCACATTTGTTTTTCATTATTTGCCTTGATATTCTTGATCTTTTGTTATTCCAAATGAACTTTGTTATAGTTTTTCTAATTCAGTAAAAAAAGATTTTTGTTAGTTTGATAGATATGACACTAAATAGGTAAATTAATTTGGGTAGAATGGTCATTTTTATTATGTTAGCTCATCCTATCCATGAGCAATCAATGTTTTTCCAGTTGTTTAGATCTAGTTTTAATTGTTTGGAAAGTATTTTGTAGTTGTAGTTATTCTGGTAAAATTCCTGTGTTTGTTTTGGTAGATAGATTCCTAATTATTTTATGTTGTTTAGTGTGGTTTTAAATGATGTTTCTCTTTCCAACTTTTGCTGCTGTGATGTGTTGGAAATATATAGAAATGCTGATGATTTATGTGCATTTATTTTGTATCCTGCAACTTTGCTAAAGTTGTTGATTATTTCTACTAGCTTTTTAGTTGATTCTCTAGGATTTTTTAAGTAGACCATCATATCATCCGCAAAGAATGATAGCTTAGTCTCCTCATTGCCTATTTTTATACCTTCAATTTCTTTTTCTTCTCTAATTGCTACTGCTAGTGTTTCTAGTACAATGTTGAATAATAGAGGTGATAATGGACATCCTTGTTTTACTCCTGATCTTATTGGTAAGGCTTCTAATCTATCCCCATTGCATATGATGTTTGTTGATTGTTTTAGGTATATACTGTTTATTATTTTTTAGGAAAGGCCCTTCTATTCCTATACTTTCTAGTGTTTTCAGTAGGAATGGCTGTTGTATTTTCTCAAAGGCTTTTTCAGCATCTATTAAGATAATCATGTGATTTTTATTTGTTAGTTTGTTGATATAGTCAATTATGTGGATGGTTTTCTTAATGTTGAACCATCCTTATATTACTAGTATAAATCCCTCATGATTACTTGCTGGATTCTTTTTGTTAGTATTCTACTTAATATTTTTACATCTATGTTCATTAGGGAGATTGTTCTCTAGTTTTCTTTCTCTTTTTTTTGACCTACCTGGCTTTGGGATCAGTACCATACTTATGTCATAAAAGGAATTTGGTAGGACTCCTTCTTTGCTTATTATGTCAAATAATTTGTATGATATTGGCATTAGTTGTTCTTTGAATATTTGATATAATTCACTTGTGAATCCATGAGGCCCTGGCAATTTTTTCTTAGGGAAATTATATAGGAAGAAGCCAGTGATCATATGTGTTGGCTACTGGGGGACTTGGGGGGCGAGGGGAGGGAAAGCAAGAACATGAATCACATAACAATGAATAAATTTTTTCTAAAAAATAAAAATTAAATTAAAAAGTACTTATTAAGCATCCATTATGTCGCACACTTCTCCTAAGTACACAATAATACATAGGTGGGGAATGGGGCTTTAGGGATGAAACTGAAGAACCTAGAAAAAGAGGAAGACAATATGAAAATAAGTTTTGTAGGAGTTGTATGAAAATAATCAACCTCATCAATGATAAACTGAAAAGAAGTCTTAGGCTACTATTTTCTGCTTGACTGAATAAAACTAGAAATTCATCAGAAAATAGCTTTAGTTCTAGCTCCTAGGTTATTTTTATGCCACCTAGAGATTAAGAGAGATAAAACCACTCAAAAGCCTTGCTCTTTGTTACACACTCTGTTTCTATCAGGGAAATAGAAATAGAGAAAAAACTTTTGTAGGTGCCTATTTTATAGGAAGCAATACTAAGAACTAATTTAATGTCTTAGAATCTTTTGTGGGTAAAAAGCTGACAAGACTGCATTTCTTTACCATCAGAGTCAAACTGAGCTATTTTGAGTAACATGGCAACCTGGTGAGTGAATAAGTGTCTGAGTTTATCTGTGTGACCCAGAAAGAACCAGCTTTTTAAGCTTTGCACTTCTCTGGTTTTAAGAGAACTAATATAATCATAATCAAGGGGTAGTGGCATAGGCTGGACATGGGCAATGAGAGCAGTAGCTGGTGGAATAGTTTGGGGGCTAATCAGGTAGCTTTAGTGCTGATGGATAAGCCCAGGGGCTAGTAGAATAGTAGAATAGAATCAGTCAGAGCTGATACTCTGAAGTAGCTCTGCTATAGGCTAGCAGCTTCCTCCAAGGAGTAGAGCTACCACACACTGTGGATCAGGGTAGGCATATTTATTGGGGTCTGGTAGCTTAGTATCAACCTTTCCAGCTCAGGTGGAGTACGTTTTGGGGTTTGTTACTATAGGGAATGAGGAGCATGGGCAAGATTGGAGGATTCTTCTGGAATGCCAGAGTCCTCAGTGTTCAGGTTCCATATTCTTCCCTTGTCTACCTTATTATCATTTGTCAAGGAGGGAGGTCTTGCCGCCCTACCAGAGTATGAACATGGAGAGGGGATGCAGTACATTGAAGGACCTTTATAAGTAATTAATTATTTCTAAAAACAATAAAAGCAATTAATAAAACACAGAAGGTACAAAGCTGATGCCTAGTATAGCATGATACAGATCTAGTACACAGAGTAGATAAATGAACAATCTATAATTCATGCCTGACTAATGCTGAAACTGAAGGTTTTGCAGTTGATGTTTAGCCAATGCTAACTAGTAAGAAATGCAAGATTTCAGAGTATGAGGGTCCTGTTCTTATTACTACACATTCCTGATCATTGTCAGCCCACATCAGTAACACTCTTACAATGTCCTTTTGGGGACAATTATTAGTTTAAAGAACTTGTATAATTCAAGAATAGAAAAGAAGAGGATTTAGCTGCCTGAGTAACATTAGCAGAGAAGCAGATCTGTGTGGTGCCCTTCTTCTTGATTATACTAATAGCATCAAAGAGAACTCCAGGGTTGTGATTCGTCTTGAGCTCACGTGTTTTCTTTCTGTTGTACTTCTCTGACATATTTCTGTAAACATATGATCATTTTCGTCCAAAGAAATTGAGTAGGTTGGTGGGAGAGAGTGGCTTAGATATTTTATTATTCTTGCACTTGCTTTAATATGTGAATTCTTATGATGCTATTACTTGTTCTTTAATGATGAGTAAATAGTCCTTTTTAAGTTTGAAAAAGCATCATCACTGTGAGTGATTAGTTTGTATAAATGGAAAAACAACAATGGAGGCTAAAAAAGTAATGTAGTCAGTGAGAGAAATACCTTCACCCTCAACAGGAAACTCTAGAATGTTGAGAAAATTTTATCACAACTGACTGGAAGTCATCCTTCTCTGAAAACCTTCACCTGTCTTTTTAGGGACAAATGGGAATCAATTGGTAGTAAGTGTCCACACACACTCTATGAGAAGTGTGAGGTCCTAAAGTTTAAATGAAGACACATATGCGTACACATACACACTATATCTATATATCTTTACATATCTATATCTCTATCTATATATCTTTATAAAGATATATGCATTTATACAAATAAATGCAGGCTAGCTCACATGAAGTACCAGAGGCAAGAATAGGAATACAAAATTGAGGAAATAACAAGGAAGCCAGTTTGGCTAAGATACAGATTGGGAGAAAATGTGAAATAAATATAAACAGGCTGAATCCAAAATAAAATTCAAATGCAACATGGGAATTGAATATTTTAATCTAGAGGCAATAGGAAGTCATTGAAGATTCTTGAGAAAGGGAATAGAAGTCAGACCTGTGCTTTAAGAAGAGTGTTTTAGGGGCAGCTGGGTGATTCAGTGGATAGAGAAGTGGGCCTGGAGAGATACAGTTCAAATTTGGTCTGGGACACTTTCTAAATGTGTGACCCTGAGTAAGTCACTTAACCCCAATTGTCTAGCCTTTAGCACTCTTCTGTCTTTGAATTGATACTTAGTATTAATTTTAAGATAGAAGGTAAGAATTTAAAAATGTTTTGATGGTGATCATGGAAATATGATTTGCATGACTTATTGCTTTGCTTCTCAAGGGGTAGAGGAAAGGCAAGAGGGGAACAAGAATTTGGAACAAATTTATAAAAGAAATAATTTTGAAATGTCTTCAAAAAGAAATTGGAAAATATTGAACCAAGTTAATATGATTTTTTAAAGAACAGTATAATGGCAATTATGAAGAGGATATATTAAGGGATAGCAGTTGTATATAGGAAAGGCAAGGGTGTTAGAAAAAGGTAAATAGAGCTCATGTAATGGGAAGCATGATCTTCCTTCTCTACCCTTTATCCCTCCTGGAAAACTGATATCTACATACCTCTCCTCCTGACCATTCTATTGGCTTCCTACTTTTGGGATAAAGAATATAAAGCTTGAAATATTGCAAAGAAATCATGATGAAATTAATTTAGTTAGGAAATTGATAAATGAACAAGCTTATTGATTACACTATTTCATATATAAAATGCATTATATATTTAATATATTTAATTTTGTATAGTAAAATATAAATTAATTCATGTACTTAAATTAGACCAATAAACTTATAAATTACTAAATTAATAAACTAATAAATTTGATATACTGAATTTTATTTGATAAAGTCTATATTTCTATGATCTGGGATACTATCCACTTGTCAAAAACCTTAGAGGCTCTATTCTCAGAGAATCCATTAGAAACAAATAGATGCCATTTCCACAGTATATAATTAAATTCAAAGAAATCAACAAAAATATATGTGGTGTCTACTATGTGCTGGATGCTATAATAGGCCCAAATGTAGATAATTTGTCAATTTACCTAGAGTAACTGTGCAACTTACAAGTAAACTTGGTGAGGTAAATGTTTTATACAAAACATACATTGACTTTTAATCCAATCCTGCCAGAGATTGAGATGATATAATAAAGAATGTGAGTTCTGGTATGAGGTAGGCTGGAGAAGACAAGGGAATGTTTTTATTCATTGCCTTTTAGTAAATAACCCTCTGTAAAAGCTGACTGACATGAGTTGGTTAAATAATACTGGTTAGCCCCTGGTGATTAATACTGTCAGGGTAGCACCATAATGGAGAGCTTCACTGATAATATTATACAAGAATCACTTTGACCCATGAGATCCAAATTCTGAATACAGAACACTGAAGTAAACTCACATCTGAGCTCAGGCGATCTGATTAATCAAGACAGTGGGATTAAGGATAAGCACTTCAGAGTATATACTACAAGATATAAAATAATTTCAAGATCAAATTATTAACCATCACTGGAGTAGGGAAGGAAGGGGCAGAGGGAAACATTTTGGATCTCATAATTTCGAAGAGTGTATGTTGAAAATTACATGTATTTGGGAACATAAAATATTAAAAATAAACAAAAATATTAAAATATTACATGCAATTGGGAACATAAAATATTAAAAAAGAAAAAGAAAAGGAATTGTTATCTTTGGGGATAAGGAATGACTTGATGGTGGTGGTAGCACCTAAAGTATGCATTGAAGGATGCTATAGATTTAACAAGGCATTGGTAGGAGGGCATTCATTGAAGATGTGGTGTCTTTAAAAGGCACGAAGGAAGGAGATGGAATCTTAGTCAGCAAAGCATTTATTGAGTGCTTACTAGGTCAGCTACTGGGAATATAAACACAAGCAGAATCCATGATGGTTCCAGCCTTTAAGAAGTTTATATTCTAATGAAGGAAGACAGTAAAGAAAAGGAGAAGCTGGGAGAGAAGAGCAGAGTAGAGCAGTTTTGTGTTGATAATTCAGCAATGCAGTTTGGAGTGAAAGGAAGGCATGTTTATACTGAACAGCCTTCTTCATAGGAAGTTCTGGGAGGAACCATCAACCAGAGGGAGAAGCCTTGGGTGTAGAGGGTCCTGCCAATATGAAAAAGTAATTCAAAAGTGAAGTGAGCTCCAAAGCTTTCTATGGCATGGTAGAGAGTCCTGTGGAAGGCAGCTTACATCCTGTTTGAGAAGGACAAGCTATAAAATGCACACCAAAAAGGCCAGTTTGATACAGAGGATGTGTGTGTGTGTGGGGGTAATATGAATTAACCACAAAGATAAGTGGGAACAGATGAAGGAGAGCTTTCAATGTCAACATGGAAATGGGAATTGGCATTATCCAGAATCACCAAATCAATCACATACATTTACACAGAGAGAAAAATAAAACACACACACACATCGAGGGAATGGTACAATCAAATATATTTAGGGAAGGAAAGATGTCCCCTTGAGATCAATAGCATGACAATTCTGGGGTCCAGAGAGAGGGGAGATGCTTTGCACTAGACTTTGTGCTGAAAATAGATGACTATTCCACAAGAGTGTTGGAGAGGGAGTTTCAAAAGAGAAAATTCTGAGTTCTATTGTCTAAAATTATCTAGATTCTTTTTCTTTAACCATAGTAGATACTTTATCTTTACTAGCTTCAGACACAGAGACTCAAGGAAAGAATATAGGAGAGGATCCTAGTATACACAGATAGATATAGATTTCTAGGTGTGATACTATATATAGTATATATACAACATATATTGTATATATACTATATATTGTATATATACTACATAATTGGAAGGATAGCATATCTCTCTGTACCATATTTCTCAGTCCTCAACACAGTCCTGAGTAGGAAATGACTTCCACATCCTCATATTCTCCTTTTCAGTAACTTCTGGATCCCTTGTTTAATCTCTTTTGTCCTCACACCATAGACAATGGGATTCAGGGCTGGGGGGATAAGATGATGAAGGACATTGAGCAGGATAAGGATGTCCATGGGAACTCTCTTCCTGGCCACATTTGTCAGAACAACAACCAGCAAGATGGTGCTGAAGAAGAGGATAAGAATAAAGTGGGATCCACATGTGCTCAGGGCCTTGACTGCAGCCCCCTCAGCCTTGATCCTTAGCACAGCCCGAAGGATAAAGGTATAAGAAATGAAGATAAGGATGAGGTCAGAGCCAAGTAGGGTCCAGCCAGCCACAAACTGGTAAATTCGATTGAAAGTAAAATTGCCACAGGAGAGTCGGGACACAGATAAGTTGGCACAGATGCAGTTCTCAATTATATTTTTTCCACAGTAACGAAGACGGGAAGACAGGATTGGAATGGGTGCAGTAAGGAGAGCATTTCTGGCCACAATAAATATACCAGCTTTGACCACAAATCGATCTGTGATGATGGAGGGGTAGCGCAGGGGGTGGCAAATGGCCACATAGCGATCATACGCCATGATCATAAAGGTGCAGGACTCCATGGGAAGGAAACTGTTCATAATGAACATTTGGAGGAAGCAGGCAGAAAAGCTGATGGCTCTGAGATCAAACCAGAAGATCGCCAGCACCTTGGGGATGACCGTGAGGCAGAGCACAATATCCAGCAGGGAGAGCAGGCTGAGCAGGTAGTACATGGGCTCATGCAGAGATGCCTCGAGCCAGATGGTGAGCAGAAGCATAGCATTGGCTGCCATGGCCAAGAGGAAAAGCAGGCTCAGAGGCAGGGAGAGCCAGTGCTGCCAGCTCTGGTAGCCAGGGAAGCAGATGAGGAGGAACTCAGAGATGGCAGCAGGTGAACTGTTGTTCACAGGTACCATTAAGAAGGCCGTTGATTGGACAAGGTTTACCTGGAAAACAGCAAATGTAGAAGGAGTCAATCATCAGAAGAGATGACTGTCCTAGGATTCATCAGACAGGGACAGCATCTCACCTGAGTAAAGCTGAGGCCACTTCTTACTCTTTGTGAAATAACTGCCCACTCTCCATGATATATACAAACATAAAGTAGAAATGTTGGTCTTCTTTTTTTTTTCTGGGATCACCTCCTTTTTCTGAATCACTATTTAACCATCTATGAAGTTAAGAAAGAGAATTTGAAGATTTGTTACGTTCCCTTCTACATCATACAATCTTTGCTTATAAAACTATAGGACATGAGAGGGTTGAGATTGAGGATATATATTATATTGGACAGAGTGTTAAACAGAGCTTACAAGATCTGGGTTCAAATCATGGACTATATTTTCTCTATGTCATCCTTCGCTAGTCACTTAATCTTTTTGAGACTTGGTTTCTATGTTTGCAAGACTAGAACAATATTCTGTATAGACAGAGAGAGAATGCAAGCAAATGATGTGTTTAGTGCATTTTGCAAGCCTTTAAACACCCCACAAGTATGTTATTATTACTATAAGAGATAAAATTATCTTGAGGCATATTCATGGAACAAATGTTGCTGAGGTTGGAGTTATATAGAAGAGAGAGTACCCAAAGTAGAGATGTGTTATTCCATATATTTAAGCATCTTAATCAAGATATGTGGGTTTTTGAGATGATTCTGAAAAAAGTAACACTTTACTTTTCACTGAACTAAGCCAATATTCTCCAATCATTTTAAAATACCTGCCATTATCAAGAAAGTTTTAATACTTTTAATATTTAATACTTTTAAATATACTTCCCGTATGTGAATTTTTTCTCATTTATAATTACATGAGAGTATGCAGTTAGGTGACACAGGGTCAGAGTGGAAATCCGGCAGACTCATCTTTCTGAGTTTAAATCTGGCCTCAGAATTTTACTAGCTGTGTGGCACTGGGCAAATCATTTAATTCTGTTTGCCTCACTTCCTCAATTATAAAATGAGCTAGAGAAGGAAATGTCAAAGCACTCCTGTATATTTGCCAGGAAAACCCAAATTGGGATAATGAAGAATTGGAAATGATTGAAACTGAACAACATTTTACAATACAGGATTGTACTTCTATAATAAGGATATACTTTTTGTACTAATACCTAGATACATTTAAAAATTAATATAAATGTAGAAAATTAAAAAAAAAANCATAGAAGTTACTGAATTGCTAAGATGGGATTAAAATTAAATTTCAGATTTTACTGACTTTAAATCCAACACAAAACAAAGACACAAATAAATTTAAATTCAACTTTAGGTTGAAGCAGGAATGTTGTACCCTCTGTTGCTTTACTCCCATACTCTAGTTTTGCTCACTGCACTCTGCATAGATTTATACAAGGCAGATGTTTGTTGCAGTGACTAAAATGTTGTTATTAGTGTCCAGAAGATACTTCATTAATTCATGATCCTGGACAAGTCACAAGTCTTAACTTCTCTGCCTCAGTTTCCTCAGCTGTAAAATGGAGATAATAACAGTAACAACCTTATAAGGTAGATACAAGTATCACATGAATTTTATATATATATATATATATATATGTAGTGCTATGCAAACTTTCAAAAGCACTATGGCTATTGTTATTAAGTTTTTCAGGTCTCTGAATTCTTATCTTTCTCAGACTAGAATTCTTTTGAATCATATTAATTTACCAAAAATTTATTAGCAATCCCTTGATGTATTAGCACCTTCTTTGTTTCTAATATTTAGCTATAAGAAATAGAGCTGCTATAAAATCTCTTTGCATTATGGGTCTCTTCTCTCTGTCTTTGCTCTCTTTTGGGTATATATTTATTAGTGTTGCCTCTGAGTCAAAATGTGTAAAGAATTTAGTGATTTGGGGGCCTATAGTTTTAAATTCTTGGTTGAATCAGTTTATAATTTCACTAACAGTATGTTGGTATTCCTGTCCTTCCATAACTTAACAACTATCAATTCCTTTTGTTATCATTGTTGAAAAATCTCATGAGGATGTAGAGGAATGTCAGACGTTTTCACTTGTATTTCTTTCATTATTAATGATTTGGACAATTTTTCCCCATATGGTTCTTAAGTTGCTTTTCTTTTGAAAAATATCTGCTCATATCCTAGAGGATAAAATGAGATAATATGCATAAAACACTTTGCAAACTTTTCTAGTTTTGCTATTGTTGTAAATCCACTAGGGCAGTGATGGGAAAACTTTTGAAAGAGGGCTCCAAACGAAAGAAAATGCTCATCTGTCAGGCTGTTTCTCAGGCAACTCTTTCAAAGTTTCATTGCATTGTATCCTACTCATTTTATTTGTCAGATTAGGAAGAATGTCCTGGGGCAGAATAGAATATTTCAGGGGGTTGCATCTAGCCACTGGCTGCAGTATGTCCATCACTGCACTAGGCAATGTCTTTTATTGATAGAAATAAGGAAGGAACCTGGAATTGCATTGCTATAGGGTCCTCCCAAAGCAGGGTAATCCTACTATAAATGCAAGTTGCCACCTTCCCTGCAACTTAGCCTGACAGAGTTGTAGAGGGCTCTGATAAATGAAGTAACTTGGTCAGGGTCACATCATGTTCATCAAGCACTTATTAAAAACTTACTTCTGCTCCTTTCACTCTGCATAAATTCCTGGAGGTCTTTCCAGTTCACTCCATGGGAGATTCTATCCACTGAGCTACTTAGCTGCTCCTGACAGTCTTTGTTCTCAAGGAGTCCATATTACAATGGAAGAGACAACACAAATGGCGAGTTTCAGCTACAAATCAGATGGAAAAGTCCCATCATCTTTAGGGTGTAGCAGCAAAATAAATATTAATGATTCTTCTTTAGAGTCAGTCAATAAATTTCAATTTCTTCAATGCCATTTATGTCAACTTCAGATGAACCAAATGAGTTTTTTGAGATCAGTGCTTTCAAGGTAAGTATTTTTTCCTTCCTGTGACTGTAGCTCCTACAAGGGCAGTTGTCAGACTGTATTTTCTTCAGTAGAAGACATCTAAAAGCACTGGACTGGAAGCATTGCTATTTCTAAGGGTTTGGGTTCAGGGCCTTAGACTGTCCCTACCACCAAGGGAAGATAGGTGATAAGGTGAGAGTCTTGGGAGAGAATTTTGTCAAATTATTAGTGGTGGTTTGACACCTTTGGCACGTGTTATCTCCTGCCTATCCCTTAAGCTGCCTTGTTGCTTCAGCTAGGCTGACTTGCCTTGTATCTGGGAAATGGTTAACAATGGAGTTGGTTACCCCTTTCTCCACAGGAGATGCTTCTCTAATTATGATTATGAGGAAACAGGAAGAGTGGTAGTGGAACAAAAGTGCTGCCACTGTCAGGATTCCTGTACCTACCTGCCTATTCTATATCTCTGATATGTTACTACTTAACCAAGAGATTCATTCTATTTTTGGAATAATCTAATTATTAGGACTACACACACACACACACACACACACACACGTAAAATGCAACACATATACAATATTTAAATAAAATCTTCCTTATTCTCACCTCTATCCATTAGACCTAGTTAAGTTCTCTGGTATCAGGCAAGACAAATTTAAGTTATCTGCCATGTGATTTACCTTTTATATATTTGAAAATAGTCACCATTCCTTAACTTCAAGTCTTCCCTTAGCCAGAATAAGTATCACCTGTCCCTTGTACTGTATGATTTCAAGTCTTCTCACCATATTGGACATTATTTTCTAGATTCACTTCAGATGCTTCCCAAAATATGAAGTTCTATAGTAAAGATAATTTTGGAAAGACTTAATTATAAAGAAAATATGAATAAAGTTCTCTTTTGATTCTTCACATTGTGATCTCTGCCTGAACCCTGCTATTGGAATTCCTTTATTTATCCATATATATTGAATATTGTCAAGTGCTAAATCACTGAGTAACACCTATTGCATAAGATACAATTGCTTATATAGTTTCAAGCCCAAAAAATCAGGCTTATTTGAAAAGTAGCACTCTAGAATAATTTGGTGAGTCCTTTACCTATATCCACCCATGATATTGGAAACCTACCTATAGGTAGGGATGACCTGAATCCCTCCCCTTATCTTTTTTTATGATTCTGATAAAGTTGTTTATATATATATATATATATATATATATATATATATATATGTGTGTGTGTGTGTGTGTGTGTGTGTAAGTGCACGCATACAGATATTCCTAAGTTTGATAAAGCAGCTTGTTGCCTTGCTCCACTAAAGGCAAAAATCAATACTACACAAATAGCTGGGATAATGTAGTAATTGTGACTGGAATATAGAAGTCTTGTGAAGAATGGGCTTGTTGGTAGCTGGGAATAAATCCCATTTTCTGGATTCCTCTAATTAAAAGTCTGTGACAAATTAAAAATCTCCAGATGAAAACTAAATTAGAAATACTAAAAATCAAGGGAGAAATTAATAAAATTGAAAGTAAAAGAACTATTGAATTAATAAATAAGACTAGAAGCTGGTATTTTG
>NC_058132.1:88677391-88694307 GCF_016433145.1 Gracilinanus agilis
ATATATATATATATATATATATATATATATATATATATATATATGTGTGTGTGTGTGTGTGTGTGTGTGTGTGTGTGTGTAAGTGCACGCATACAGATATTCCTAAGTTTGATAAAGCAGCTTGTTGCCTTGCTCCACTAAAGGCAAAATTCAATACTACACAAATAGCTGGGATAATGTAGTAATTGTGACTGGAATATAGAAGTCTTGTGAAGAATGGGCTTGTTGGTAGCTGGGAATAAATCCCATTTTCTGGATTCCTCTAATTAAAAGTCTGTGACAAATTAAAAATCTCCAGATGAAAACTAAATTAGAAATACTAAAAATCAAGGGAGAAATTAATAAAATTGAAAGTAAAAGAACTATTGAATTAATAAATAAGACTAGAAGCTGGTATTTTGAAATGTCCTTCAATTGGGGAATGGCTGAACAAATTGTGGTATCTGCTGGTGATGGAATACTATTGTGCTCAAAGAAACAATAAACTGGAGGAATTCCAGGTGAACTGGAAAGACCTCCAGGAACTGATGCAGAGCGAAAGGAGCAGAGCCAGAAGAATGTTGTACACAGAGACTGATATACTATGGTAAAATCAAATGTAATGGACTTCTGTACCAGCAGCAATGCAATGACTCAGGACAGCTCTGAGGGATTTATGGTAAAGAATGCTACGCACATTCAGAGGAAGGACTGCAGGAGAGGAAACATATAAGAAAAGCAACTGCTTGAACACATGGGTTGAGGTGGACATGATTGGGGATGTAGACTTGAAACTACCACACCAATGCAACTATCAACAATTTGGAAATAGGTTTTGATCAATGACACATGTTAAAACCAGTGGAAATGTGCATCGGCCATGGGTGGGGGAAGTGCGGTGGGTCAAGGGGAAAGTAGGAGTATGAATCATGTAACCATGTTAAAAATGAATATTAATAAATGTTTAAAAAATTAAAAAAAGTGTCTGCGACAAAAAGAGGCAAAAAGCATCCAGCTATAAGAGGGTGTTAAAGTTCCAAGTGATCATCAAAGAGTCATGCGTGTCACAATGTACTTCTTTCCTTTAGATCTATGTATCTTTATAAGATAACATTTTCAGCAATGAGAGTAATAAAATAAATTGAACAGAACTGTAACAGAAAGTGTTTGTATGAGACAGACTGAGAGACAAACAGACAGAAACAGAGACAGTGATAGTGACAGAGAGAGTCAGAGATAGAGACATAGAGAGAGAGCTATGAAACATAATAAAAAAAATTTAGCTCCTGCCCTGAAGGAGCTTCCCTTATGATAAAGAAAACACATAAAATGGTACAATAGATAGTGGGGATGGTCATTGGAGAAAGTAGTCTGGAAAGCCAAGCGTGGATCTAGGAGGGGAATGAAAGAATGAGCATGGTCAGTTTGTGTACTTCCTAAAATGGGAATTCTGGGTAATCACCAATCAAAAGAGGATGTTGCTAGGATGGAGAGATCTTCCACATAAGAAGAGTGCTAGGCTATATTGGAGAAATCTGTTGAGTCAGGAGTGGAACCAGGAAAGAAATTAAATAAATAAGTTTCTTTATATTGAGGGTGGGGGAGGTTGTATGTGCTAATTTTTTTTTTAATGATAGAAGTACAAGTTAAAATGTTGAGGATTACAAGTCTATATCTATTTCAGGAGATATATGCTGATATTCTTTCCTCCATTTTTAGTTTAAACCCCTCCCAGTAATACATTTGCTTGAAATCTTGCAAACCTTATTAATAGCCTTAAGTATTGTTCATTTCTAGGCACTGTTCAAGGCTGTAGGCTTGAGATGAAATGTATGTTCTGACTTCAGATACCTAAACATTTACCTTTCTCTTTTTTACATTCAATAGTTGCAGTACAAAAACATTATATCTGTCCCTAAAAATTTTAGCTTCCTGACTAGGATTCCATAACTCTGGTAATGATCTAAATTTCTTTGGGATTCTTTCTATCACATTCCTAAAACTTTGTCTGAGAAGCTGCTTTTCAGCAAGCTTCTGAGGTTGTCCTTCTCTATTTCAAACTATAAAATATGAGATTAAATACATATTCCTATTTTTTGACTCTAACTCCGACTCATTATCCCTATTGTCAGAATAGAAATCAGACTATGGGACTACATTTCCTTTTTCATCAGATTTCTGTGCTCTTTTTAATTTGGGCATGGTAACTTTCTTTAGTCATGGCAGATGGTGGGTAGCTGCAATATTGTTGCCCCTGACCTACATGCTTATAGAATATAAACTACCTCCACAAGACCTTGAATATATATCAGGGACTTATTATGATTTTAATTTATTCATGTTTATGTATATAGATTATATATTCCTCTCTTATTTTTGGGAAAAGTGATATATATTTGGGGGAAGTGACAAACAATATATATATATAATATTAATTAATGATCTAAGAAGACATTAAACAATATATATATTTAGCATATGTATATATGTATATTATTTAATGCCTTCTTAGATTATTAATTGAGTAGTTTAGCCATACATCCTTTACCAAGTCTATTGTTGATGTGTAGATGAATATTTACCATGTTGGAATATTATTTTGTATCATGTTCAGTTTATGTTAGGATTAGATCCCAGGTAGTATCTTATCCTCCTGAGGTGGGGGGCGGTTATGAAGTTATTCTAAAAGTTCATAGACAGATCTTTTTAAAGATTTTTAAAGATCTTTTTAGTGTTTACCAATAACTTAGACCAGGAAAGCAGATGTCATGGAAAAGATGCTGTAAGGACCATTATGATTATAAATGGACTAAAAAGATGTTAGCAGTAGAGGATATCGCTAGAAATCAAGCACTTCATCACCAGCCTGTCAGCGAGTCTTTGGATATAATGAACTGAACTGTATGGGGTTGGGCCTTCCATCTACTTTTGTTCTTCCCGTGTGTTGTTATTTTATCATGATTGTAAAACCCTTGTGCCAAAAAAGGGAATACCTCCAAATAGCCCCTTTCAATGTGCCCAAAATTGCTTCTTGGCTTTTTGGCTAAGATCAAGTGTATTCAGTGTGCCAAAAAAAATCATTTTAACATGTTAAACACCTAAATTGGAGTTAGACTCCCCATGAAATGTATAATATTTTTGTGCCTTTATGTTCTCTGGTGAGATAATCCTGAAATATATAGACATCATATATGAGATTGGGGAGACTAACATGTTAATCTCCCAAAGAATCAGAGGGAGAATTGTGTGAATTTGAATATAAACTGTACGCCCTTATTCCATTTGAAAAAAAAAACACATTCTTAGGAAAAATCAGCCCCACTCTTTGACTGGCTGTCCATGTGTACCATAGCAGGTTGCCAAAGGTCTCATGGTTCCCTGGATTCCTAGAAAAGCTCAAGTGCTGCATGACTTCTGGCATCTGGAAGACTTGATTCTAACTAGACTGAGGTTGCTTGTCCAACCAGAGAGATGCACAAGGAATGATATCATTGGCCTTATAAGAAAGGGGAACAGTCATGCCCTCTTTTGCGCTGGAGATCTCGTGAGTGGAGCTGGAGCTAGGTAGTGTTTAAAGTGACTAGGAATGAAGGCAGCTGGGTGATCATGGGATCTCTCTTACACCTTTACTAATAAATATTTATAAATTAATATATGGTTTCTAGAGAATTTTTCTCATATTGCTTCAAGGCAGAAGAGTAAGGCCTAGAGAATGAGGATTAAGTAACTTGCCCAGGCTCACACAGCTAGGATGTACTGAAACCAGATTTGAACTCAAGACCTCCTTTCTCTAAGCTTGGCTCTCAATCCACTGAGTCACCTAATCCCTCCTCAGCTGATCCCCTACCCCACATAACTTCTCCCTCTAATTGTCTTCCTAATATAAATTCATTATAATGACATGCCATTCTATCTTCTTCAGACATCCATTGCTTGTTTTCACTCTCCTTTATGCTCTTGACATTAGAAATATTTCCATGCAAGTAGTTATTTAAAAAGAGAGAAGCTATAAGACCAAGAATATCAAGGGAAATAATGAAAAAAATATGAAGGAAGGTGGCCTAGCAGTACCAGATCTTAAACTGTACTATAAAGCAGTGGTCATCAAAACAATATGGTACTGGCAAAGAGATAGAAGGGAGGATCAGTGGAATAGACTTGGGGTAAGTAACCTCAGCAAGACAGTCTGTGATAAACCCAAAGAACCCAGCTTTTGGGACAAAATCCCACTATTTGACAAAAACTGCTGGGAAAATTGGAAAACAATATGGAAGACATTAGGTTTAGGTCAATATCTCACACCCTATACCAAGATAAACTCAGAATGGGTGAAAGACTTGAATATAAAGAAGGAAACTGTAAGTAAATTAAGTGAACACAGAATAGTATACTTGTCAGATCTATGGGAAGGGAAAGATTTTACAACCAAGCAAGAGTTAGAAAAAAATCACAAGGTGTAAAATAAATAATTTTGACTACATTAAACTAAAAAGGTTTTGTACAGACAAAGCCAATGCTAACAAAATTAGAAGGTAAACAACAAATTGGGAAAAAATCTTTATAACAAAAAACTCAGATAAAGGTCTAATTACTCCAATATACAAGGAGCTAAATCAATTGTACAAAAAATCAAGCCATATATGACCTTTTCACAGAACGTTAAAGCTGGAAGTGACCTCAAAAGTCATCCAATACTTTAATTTTTTAGGGGTAAGGGTATCTGTGATTTCATTAGCACAGTGAACTCTTAGTCATGAAATATCTTTTACCCATGCAGATCAACACCTCCTCTGCAACTGTAGTCTTGGAGAGTTTCCTGAGGAACTGACAGATTAGGTGATTTGCCTAGGATAACATAATCTGTTTATGTCTGAGGCAGGACTTGAACCCTGTTCTTCTTGGTTCTGAAGCCAGGTCTTCATATACTATATCATACTGCCTAATTAAATTTTTGAAAAGAACAGAAAGGAAGCAAACATTTATTAAGTGCATTCTATGTGCTAGGCACTGTGCTAAGTGCTGTATAAAGATTCTATTTGATCTTCATAACTTTGGGGAAAACTGCTATTATTATTCCCATTTTATATTTCAATAAATTGAGAGAAACAAAGATTAAGTGACTTGCCCAGGATCATACAACTAGTAAGCATCTGAAGCCCCCACATCTGAAGCCCCTAGCCCAGAAACTTTTGCTAAGTGATACTAGGTAGCCTAAGGAGTGACCCTATGTGGTAGTTTAAGTAGGTTTGGGATATAGGAGGAGGGGGAGAGGCTGCAAGTACTTTTATGTGTGTTTTAATATAAATGTGTAGATACATGTTTATATGCAAATTAATCTTTCAATAAGCCTATTGGAAAAATGCAACATTAATGGAATTATCTCTCTTTCCAAAATAATTATCCTTTTCTCATGCCTGGGAGACTTCAGTTTTGATTATAGAACTCTATATTTCTAAGTCCCACTTTTTCATCTCCCCATTGCCCAGCACTTATCTAGTCTCAAGTGTTTTCTTCCCCTGCCTCCAAAACCCCAAACTGGGTTTAGGGACTCATGGGGGCCAAGCCATTAGCCTTCAAGTCTCATCTGTATAAAAACACCTCACATCCCTTTGGACCCCAAGGATATGAGGAATAAATTAAAGATACAAAGAGGGGGGGGAGAGAGAGAGAGAGAGAGACAGAGAGAGAGAGAGCGCGCCACCAAAGTGGTATTGCTGAAACATACAGGATCCTGATTATCTGTATCTGTGAGTCTTGGGAGAAGGGAGGGGAGGGGTTCAGAAGAAAGAATCAATGTGTAGGAAATAAGAATTCATCCTTGTTCAGTGACCAGGGGTAGAGTCAGGGCTAGGTTGTAGAAAGTGCCCTGTGCAAGGAACGAAAATTGTTACTCTATTTCAAACTGGAGCTGACAGTGGTTTCAGGGTTTCTTTTAATGGCTTCTCCTATTAACCTCTGATTGAGTGGGGAAAGATGGAATGAATAGAACTGTACAGAAACCCTAGGACTTTTCTGGGTGGACATGGAATCTAATATTTTCTAGCATATCGAATAATGGGAGATGAAGAAAGCTTTGGTCACCCCAACCCTTCTCTGGATTCGGCTCCTCTTCTGATTTAACCTCTTTGTTACCAATGATTCACTTGCCATGATAGGTATATAATACTATACTCCCATTAGCAATGACTTTGCCATAAAAGGAAAAATCAATGTCTTTTTGATGCTTGACTTGTCCTACTTAATTCCTAGTGATCTAAGTCACTGGCCAGAGGGACACTGGAGTCTGAAATATCTTGCTGAAGTCTAGAATATAGAATCTTATTGAGAAAAGTGAAAAGGTGGAAATTAGATGGTAAAAAGAGGAAAGAAAGGAAAAAAGGGAATAGGAATTAGGTAGAAATCCAAATAAAGTGATATTTAATAATAATAAAATAATATATTAAAATTTATAATATAAATGTTTATATAGCACTATGCCAGACTTTACATATATTTATTCCTTTATTTACATATATTAACTCCTTTGATCCTCACCAAAGCTCTAGGAACTAAATGAAATTATATCTATTTTACAGATGAGGAAGCAGAGGTAATAGAAGTTAAGTGACTTGTTGCAAGGTCACACAATTAGTTGGTGTCAGAGGTTGGATTTGAAGTCAGGTCTGGCACCTCATCCACCATGCCACCTCAGTGGGAAAAGAGATGGAGAAATAGCATAGAGAAAAAAGCGATGGTTGAAATATAGAGAAGTGATTAATTATTATAAAATGGTATAGAGAGAAATAGCATAGAGAGAAAAGAAGCATTGAAGGATAGTTAAAATAGAGAGGAATGGTTAATTTTTCAGCAGGAATGGGCACACTAGAAATTATGAATCTATAAGTGAGATTGGCAAAGTGTTTAGTACTGGTGTCAGGGACCTGGACTTGGGCTAAATTTATTGCTAAATTAACGGTTCCCCCAAAAAAGATTGAATGCTTTGGAGAGCTAGGAAACCTTCAAAGAATGTACCACCTCCCCTTCCCCAACTCCCAATCTAAGGAAGGCAGCTACTACTCCCCATCAAATGACAATTTTATCTTTTGTTAACCATTTATTCTTATCCCACATAACCCTTCCTGTCCAGTTTAATGAGAAACAAAATTCCCAAATATAGCTAGTTTCCTTTATGACTCTATCCATTCCCAACAGGATCTCCCCTATGCCCCTTTTTCATACTTATAGATTTATAGGACATTACAACTACAGACCTTGAGAGCTTTAAGATGATTTGATTGAACCCCTTCCTTTTACAGATGGGGTAAGATGCATAACAGAGATCACCAGGTGAATTGCCAACAGGAAGGATCCAAACTTCTATTTCTTTTCAAGGTTCTCCTTCCAGGAATGGGTCATTGTAACTATAATGAATCAGATGTGGCCCTAGTGTTACTCAGGAGAGATGTCATCAAATATTGGTGAAACGTGGGATAGCCACAATTTTTATTTTATTAATTCTCACACTGGCCCTCCAGAAGAAAACTGGTCAGCTTGCAATCCATTCCATGGCCCCTACACACAACAGCACTTCTACCACCTTCTCTGAGTTCCTCCTCATCTGCTTCCCTGGCTTTCAGAGCTGGCAGCACTGGCTCTCCCTGCCCCTGAGTCTACTCTTCCTTCTGGCCATGGGGGCCAATACGACTCTTCTAATCACCATTTGGCTTGAGGCATCTCTGCATGAGCCCATGTACTACTTGCTCAGCCTTCTCTCCCTGCTGGATATTGTGCTCTGCCTCACGGTCATCCCCAAAGTCCTGCTCATCTTTTGGTTTAATCTCAAGACCATCAGTTTCTCTGCCTGCTTCTCCCAGATGTTTGTCATGAATAGCTTCTTAACTATGGAGTCATGCACCTTCATGGTTATGGCATATGACCGTTATGTGGCCATCTGCCACCCCCTGAGATATCCATCCATCATCACTGATCACTTCGTGGCCAAGGCCGCTGTTTTTGTCATAGCTCGGAATGTCCTCTTTTCCCTCCCTGTCCCCATTCTCTCTTCCCGACTACGATACTGTGCACAGAACATCATCACAAATTGCATTTGCACCAACCTATCTGTTTCCACACTTTCTTGTGATGATATCACTTTAAACAAGCTCTATCAGTTAGTGGCTGGTTGGACCCTGCTCGGCTCTGACCTCATCCTCATCATCCTCTCCTATACCTTTATTCTTCGTGCTGTGCTGAGGATCAAGGCAGAGGGTGCTGCTGCCAAGGCCCTGAGCACATGTGGTTCCCATTTCATCCTCATCCTCTTCTTCAGCACTATCCTCCTGGTTTTGATCATCACCAATGTGGCCAGAAAGAGAATCCCTCCTGATGTCCCCATTTTGCTCAACATCTTGCACCATCTAATACCTCCAGCCATGAACCCCATTGTTTATGGTGTGAGGACCAAGGAAATTAATCAGGGGATCCAGAGGTTACTAAAGAGGCTGTTAGGTGAGTAAGGGACCAATTTCTGTCCTTAAAGGAGAAGCAGATTACATTTTTTGGGGTGGAAATTTTAATTTTAATTGTTTGTTTCCTTAATATAGTACTAGATTCTAATATTTGTTTTCTCTTAGGTCCTAAATGAATGTGTAGGATTCTCCTTCCTTTCCTGAACTTCAGTTTTCCCATTTCCAGGGAGTCCTCTTTGCAAGGATGTGAGAGGCAAGATAATTGTAACTGAAATTCTATTGACCATCAGAATGAAAGCCACTGATCAAGGTCTTCTGGGTGACAAAGTTTTCTTCTTCCTGGGGTAGACAACATGATGAGTTAACTAGTAAACAGTTTGAAAGACTTCCCTTTGTGAGACAAGTCAAAAATGAAATTATTGGTACAGTGGAAAAAAGCACTATCCCTAAAGACTGGAAGACCTAACTAAGTTCAAACCCTTCCTTTGTCTCTTATTACCTTTGTGACAGTGGGCATCACAACTTCTGTCTACCTTAGTATCTACATCTATGAAATGGGGAAGATAATAGCACCCTACCTCCAAGATTATTATGAGGATAAAATGAGGTAATAGTTGTAAAGAATTTTACAAACTTTAAAGCACCATGTGAATGCTAGCATTTAGCATTATTCTTATTCTTATTCTTATTCTTATTATAAAAAGTCAATCACTCTACATTCTACTCAAATTGGACTACTAGACACTTCTAAAACTATATCCTTGCATTTATACCAAAAATTTTCCCCAGCCCAGAACATTCTATTTCTCATGCTTGTCTCATATAATCCAATTAATCCTTGTCTTTCATTTAAGGCTGAATGAAGTTGTCATCTTTGAAAAAAATTTCTCTCATCTATTCTTTTAGTCCTCTCTACCTCCCCAGCTTTTCTTATATGACGCTTATCTGTAAATTCATTTGATCTCTGTTTGCCTGTGAATTCCCAGAGTCTAGCACAGTGCCTGGCACATTGAAAGTTTAACAAATGTTTGTCGATTTGAATTATTTTAATTCTACTAATTTGACATTTGTGACAATTAGTTTAGACATTGCTTGAAATTTTACTTGGAAGCTCTTGAATTTGGCTATTATATTCCTGGGTGTTGTCCTTTCTGGGTCTAGTGTAGAGGGTGATCTATGGATCCTTTCAATGTCTATATTGCCCTCTTGTTGTAGAACTTCAGGGCAATTTTGCTGAATTTTAGTATGGAGTCCAAATTTCTATTAATTTCTGCATTTTCAGGAAGACCAATGATTTTCAGGTTGTCTCTTCTAGACCGGTTTTCTTGATCTATCAGTTTCTCATTGAGATATTTCATGTTTCCTTCTATTTTATCTGTCTTTTGACTTTGTTTTATTTGATCTTGCTGTCTTGATAGATCATTGGCTTCTACTTGCCCAATTCTTGTCTTTAGAGACTGGTTTTCTGCTATAAGCTTTTGATTTTCCTTTTCAGTTTGGTCTGACCTGTTTTCCAGCTGTTTGATTTTAGTCTCCAATTTGCTTATTAATTCTTTTGATTTGGGGGCATCTTTTTCTAATTGCTCAATTCTAGCCTTTAGAGACTGGTTTTCGGCTACAATCTTTTGGTTTTCCTTTTCAATCTGGTAATTTCTGGTCTTTGATTTACTTGCCTCACTTTCCAATTGTGAAATTCTGCCTTTTAAACTGTTATTTTCTTGCCAGATCTCTTCCATCTTTCTCATGATCTCAGATCTGAACTCTTCAAGACCTTGTGACCCATTTTCATTGTTTTGCAAAGGTTTGGATTGTTTGTTCTCCTCAGTTGTTTCCTCTGTTGTCTGGCTTTTTTCTGTGTAAAAGTTGTCAAGTGTTAAAGGTTTTTTCTTCTTCATCTTTCTCTTCTGGTTTTCCTGATGGCTTGCCATATTAAGCTGAGTTCCCGCTTAGCTTTATGCTCTTGCCAAGGATCTGTTTGTGGCTCTTTAGAGATTCCTGAGGTCTCAGGTATAGTTGTTTTGGGACAAGTCTCCTGGTGGTCTCCTTGCTCATTCTTTTGCCTGAAGCTCCTTTACCAGTCTCAGGGAGCTGCTTCCACAGTCAAGCACCTCTCTGCACTGGGTCCCCACTCAAGGTCCACTCCTGCACTCAGGATTACCCCCTTTGTCAGTGCCCTGGGCTCAGGGTCTGCGCTCAGAGTCCGCGAGTTCCTCAGCCTCCCAGGGGGTCCCAAGTCTTGCTGCTCCCAGGAACAAGCCCTGGTGAGCTGCCAATGACCCAATGGGTGCCCCAAACCTGTTCTGCCTCCCGTGCGCTGGCTTTGGCATGGTAGGTGGTGTGGGGTGGGGGAAGGGGGTTCCTCTGCTCATGTTTTCCTGGGAGCTGTTTCACCCCTTTATAGCATGGAAATGCCCCGTTTCCAAGTACCTCTGATGCTGCGCCCTGTTGTGGTGTCCCTTCTTTCCTCTGGATTTGTTTTTATGTCTTCTTGAGGAGTCCTATATGGGTGGGTTAGGAGAAGTAAAGCAGCTGCTTTTTACTCTGCTGCCATCTTAACCCCAAAATCTGCTTGAAGTTTTAAAGTGAGCTTCTGAGACATAAAGACTTATTAAAGAATAGATGCCATTCCACAAATAACAGAGACAATGTTTAACCAATTTATTATAAAAAATTCTCTACATCTTTTCAAATCCTCTCCACCAATATTCCACTTAACACAAGAGTAAAGAGGATAAGAAACCAAGTTCCCCAAGTTAGCCTTCTAATCTACTCAGCCTCTTTCTTCCCTCTTCATTTTGACACCAAGGGATAGTTTAAGAGCAAGGGTAATTATGAACACCTGGGGAATTCTTCAGAGGCACATCTTGATGCTGCCATTGGAACGTAGGATGATTATGTAATCTACGAATTTCTTATTACCCCTTTGGAACAAATGAGATATTTTCAATTTATCTCACCTTTTGGGGAAAACATAATTCCTAGATTTATTCTTCCTCAAGTAGAATATGATATTTTTGCATGTTCAATCAACTCCTCCACCATTCCTCGCAATCAAAAACCAAAATTGAACACATCTCCAGACCTGGTCTTTTCCAGCTCTTTTCTCTCACTTGTGTAGGAAATAGAATAACCCCCCAAACTCCAGCTGGGAACCATATCATTTGTTTTATTGGCCATCCTTCCTCTGGTGATACCTTTTTGGCCAAAATGGTAAATTGAAAGTCTTAAGTCTTAAGGAGACAATTCACAATAACTTCCAGGATGACTTTGAGAGCTCAGAGTACATCATATTATAATGAGTCACTATGGATAGAGTGCTGGGCCTGGGTCATGAAGATTTGAGCTTAAGTCAAGCCAGAGACACTTAATAGGTGTAATACCCTGATGTTAGTTGTATCTCTAAAATGAGGATCCAATTGTTGAAGGTCAAATGAGGTAATGAATATAAAGTGTTTGTCAGAGTGCTTATCACATAGTAAGTGCTATTTAGATTCTTAATTTTATATTCTAAGCATTATATGAATTACTTTTCTATTAGATACTTTACCACATGAACACTCATAACACAGCACCATCTTATATTGCTACATTGCTTGCTTTTTACATTTTGTCAATTACTCTAGTAGAGCTCATGAATCCTGTCAATTTACCACTCTTTCAAATCATGGAGGAAAATGGAAGGCGAGATTCAGAATAGTATTATCTCAGAGATTAGCTATTCTAAATGGCATCTGGGCAGTATAGTGCCCTGATAACTGATTTTTAGTCTCCCACTTGAGAACTTCCATTGACAGGGAACTAATTCTTTAAGCATTAAAGATTTAAGAGGTAGAAGGGGTCTTCTGACAAGATGCCATTTGTAATATTACAGACATAAAAACAAAATTAGAAAGGTTTACTGAACTGTCTAAATTCACATGGTATTAAGTGGGGTGGAATCTGAATTCAGTTACTTTGTCTCTAAATGCAGTACTATTGAAACATCTTATTCCAATTTTGCATATCTAGAATTTTTGAAAAATATTTACAATATGAAAAAATCTGTTTCCCTGTAAACTAGAGCAAGTAATTTTCAAGAAGTTTGAGACTAATTTTCATGGAAATCCTATTTTACATGGTGGTTGAGTTAGAAAACTAAAACATAAAAGCCTACTTAATTCTTAACTATTTAATTATAATATTTCTAATGATAGGCTGAATTCTGGATCTTGGGAGTAAAGGGCCTTGCCATGAAATATAGAAAAGATGACAGTCAATATGGTGCATATTTGCTTCCATAGAAGCAGAGGCTGGAGGATCTCTTGACCTTGGAAGTTATAAGCTTCAATAGATGAAGCCTAATGGATAACTGCAATGTTGGGTTTTCATTTGGTGAACCTATAAGAATACCAGATTGTTACTCTCAAGTAATTCTTACTTCACTTATTAACCATTTCCTTCATTTCATCTTCTTATTTAAGAATCTTGAAGGTATCCAACAAACTTGATATCCTCTGAATACTCTTCAAATTAAGAAAGTTCCCTTTGACTTCTTGGATTCAGTGATTTTATAAATCTGTGATGCTCTAATCTAAGTCATATTTCCCCATCTCATTCAAAAGAATGACATGAAAAAATTAGTTAAAATGTTCTGATGAAATCTAGGTAAACTTGATCTAGATCAATCAAGGTTTCATAATATTTTTGAACCCTTTGAGCAAGTGATGAAGCTTATGGACATTTTCTCTAAATAATGCTTTTTAAATAATTGAAGAAAATATTCATTTTTAGTTAGGAGCATGTAAGTAAGAAATGCAATATTTTCCATCTAAGTTCAAGCATGGTCTAAAAGCTATCAATGAAGCCACTTGTAATTCATGAATCCCAGGTTAAGAAATCCCCAACTAGATAGCATTTACTTGACCAATTTCAAAGAATAATCTCCTTGCTATAGAAAACAGTAAAAAATACATTCAGAGTAGCTCTATGTTCTCTACATTAGTTGTTAACATAGTCCCATCTGCATTAAGCCATCTTATCTCTTTATCTTCCTTTTATCCTTTTTAAAAAAAATATTTGTCATCCTTTCAGGTCCTTGCCAGACAACTTACATTATAATAGAACATGGTAAATGTTCTATTATAAATATTCTATCCTGCTTCCTGCTTTGCTTTTATCTCTCATAAATATGTTTTATCTTACCTTGGTGGATAGTTCCATCTATATATTATCTAATTTAGTCAACTCTTCTTTTTATTCCTCAGCTGATTTTTTTTCTCTTTATACCGTCATTATTGGAACATCTCATCAGAATGCTTCAGGAGTATTTGAAAAAGTGCATCTTTTGTAATAAACAAGTTATCCTCTTGGACTTTGCCTTCATAACTAATGAAATGCCTTTCTCTTTGGCTGATTATTTTCCCCCCTTCTACCTCTAACTCAATTGTATAATCCAGTATGGTCCTGTGTTCCCATGATTTTATGAACTATCTTTCTGTGACCAACTTCTCTTGTATAATGATAGGCCAGGATAAATCATCCTTTTTTTGCATCTTTGAAACATCTTCCCTAAATTCATACATAAGGGGAGATTTATGACTTTTCCTGGTGGAATGAAGATGTGAGAGATATGACACCTGGTGAGATGGTAAAGATGAGGGATGTGTTTTTAATAGAGCTGATGATTCTCACTGGTTCCAGGGACTCTAGATCACATTCTGTTTTCCAAACAAGTTTGATTATTTATTTATGCCAAATATTATTTTCAGTTCCATCCTCAGCTTCCAGCCAATGTTCTCATTCACATTTAAATGACCTGGAAAGGAATCCTAGGAACATTTCATCCTGATCCTCCAACAATTTCACATAATTCCTTCTCTGGTTGCCCCAGAAGTCTATTCAGGGCCAATAGCAAGGTCACAGAAATCTAGAAAATGCTGAGAATTCTTTCTGGTTAATAGAGAAATCAGTGGCTTTCCCAATTACCATGGCAAAGAATTCAGCTTGGGCAAGTCTATTCCATGAATGCATTATAAAATTGAGAGAGAGGACAAAATGTTGTAAGAGATATGAAAAGAGAGGCATACTTATACACTTTTGATACATCTATGCACTGGCCATCCTTTCTGGAATATAATCTTGATTTATGTTAAAATAATCTTGAACTTGACCAAATTCTCACTGTTAGGTCTATCCCTCAAGGAAGTCAATGAAAACAGAAAAAATCTCTCACATGCTAGAATATTTAGAATATTTGTAGTCACAAAGAGCTAAAAAAGTATAGTAGATATCTGTTTATTATGGAATGACTAAAGAGATTGTGGTACGTGATATAATGGAATATTACTCTGCTATAAGAAATTATAAATGTGTTAAATATAGAAAATCATGGGAAGATATTGTAATAAGGGACTAAAACAAGTGGATGGGGTTTGTGGGTCCCTAAGTCAGTAGGTGGGTAAGGAGGGTACAATAGTGGAGGTAGTAGATTGAGGTGGTAGGAGACATGTAAGGGAATGGCTGAGTTTAGGGAAATATAAGATGAAGTATAATAAGCAGCAAGGAGAGATGATGAGGTAATTGGCCAGGAAGCTGCAATAGGGAGACACAAACTGAGTACACAGGCTTGAGACAGAGTACACTGAAGGGAAACAGGCTGAACCCTTCCAGGTAGGAGGGGCATTTCTACAGACAAAGGTTAGGGCCAGTCATAAATGGTTTGAAACTAACTAGAGGGCTTTCTAGTCAGTTTCCCAAGTTCACAAAGAAAGAGTCCCAAAGTTCTTCCCTGTCTGTGAAATAGAAAGGCTTCTCAGAGGGAAGTATAGAGATCACCACTTCCTCCAAGATGGACGCCTTCAGCTGCCCTCAGGAACCACAGAGAAATAATTCCTTTCTCTCCTTAACCCTCTTATATCATTCAACCAATGATTTAGCAAAAGGTTTGATTAAATAACAACAGGGTTTATTAGGTTTCAGGGTTGATTATAAAAGACAGAGGGATACAAGGTTTCTCTAACAACCACCTAGGGAGAAGCTCCAGGTAGGGGAGGGACACAGGAATGGGAGACTGAGAAAGAGCCTGCTCCCTCTCAGCCCAGGAAGATTTTGTTGCCTTTAAGGTTAGGGAAGTTATACACAATGAATCAGGAGATAGTTTGTATCAAGGGTAAGCCCTACTTGTCTATGGGGAAAACCTAAGTCTTCAAAGTTTGATTGCTACCACCCAAAATCCCAGATTTCTCCCAAAACCCACAGGAAATTAGGAAAGGAAATGGGGATTGAAATAAGGAAGGTCAGGGAGATCCAGAGGAATTATCTAAGCTACAAAATCTCAAGAGAAAAGGTACAGATTCAAGGCCAGATTTCAGCCCAAAGACCAAGCTCAGTTGCCCTTCCACTCTGTCCAAGCCTCCGGGATCAACTGCTCTTAGTCAGAGTTCTAAGCCCTTTTAGCTGTCAGAAATTCTGCAGTTAGCATTTTGCAGGGTTGATTGAACCTCTGCACTACAATATGAACTGATGCAAATGAAGTAATATATTATATATTGAAATGCAAATGAAGTAATAAATTATATATAAACATATATCTACCTATATATCTATAAATCTATATGTTTATATGTATATATAAAATATCACAGGGGCATGCTGAAACCAGCTTATAATGGTTTATGAAAGAAAATTGTGAAATTTTCATTATGATCATTTATACTTTAGAAATTGGCAAATGCCACAATTCAAGGTTTGACATTGTTTTGTTGATTGTATAGACTTAATAAAGTAATTGAGAAAATGTTAATAATACAGAAAAAATATAAAAGTGTGTCATGTATATTTTCCCAAGAGAACTGGTTTTTAAACTGCCTTTTTTGGTTTATGAAACTTTATTAAAGAAAAAGCAACCAAAAGGAGAACTATTAGATGATCATTCATCCATTAACAATTTGCATCATTTACACAGTGATATATTAAGTCATGTCTTAAAATGTAGATTAACAGCTTCAAGCAAAAGTCCAAGATGTTATTTTGAAATACAAGGGGATTTTGACTCCCAATTTCCATTCTCTGTGGAAAAAGAATTGATTATTTCTTTGTTGGCATACATAAAATATATTTTTTATTCTTCTGATGCTATAAATTCAGTACTCATTGCCCAGTCATATCAGTTATTAGAATATCATGAAATCCCAAATCTCTATCAGTAAAGGGCTTAAATAATATGATGCTTCTACAAAAATTTGGCTCTTTTCAGCTTTTTCCATTTTTCTTCTCCCTCTCCACCAGGATATTTAGAGCATATGTTAAAGCACTAAGAAATGGTTTTATTCTCATAACCATTTCAAATTGAAAACACTAGCCACATAATATACATATTCCATATTTTAAAAATTCTGAATTTTGGCAATTCTTTAGTAACAACAATTTCTAAAAGTTATTATCTAAAGCTAGAAAAAATATTTCCCCTCATTTAATTTTACGCATTATATATATATATATATATATATATAT
>NC_058132.1:88694670-88921462 GCF_016433145.1 Gracilinanus agilis
AGAGAGAGAGAGAGAGAAAGAGAGAGAGAGAGAGAGAGGGGGGGGGGCGGGAGACACAAACACACTTTAAATCTTCTCAGAGGAGCAGGTGCAAGATGGAGGGAGATACATAAAAGTAAAGAAAAAATGAAAAGGCTGAGATATGACAGAGAAATAACCATAGAAGAAACTCAAAAAAGAGCAAAAACAAGCAATAATTTAAAATTAATTCAAGTTTCACACAAGGCAGGCTACTCTGATTTTGTATTAGTATCACTTAGAAATATCTGAGATTATTGTAAGATATTCTGATGAACTTGTCTCTTTCACAAATGCATGTACTCTCCGACACTATGGGGTCATCTGGATTTGTATCACGTATTAGTAAAAGGATGAAAGAATTTTAGAACTAGCTAACACTGAAGACCACTGTGGTCTTAAGATTATTGAAACAAATGACATTACTCTCAATTTTTAGATGACAAAGTCTTGGAAATACAACCTTAGGTGGTTTAAAGGGATACTCTTTAGGAAAAAAGAATTGTAAAAAAATAAAATAAAACAAAATACACCATTTTAACTGAACTGAACTGTCATTAGATTTCTTAATTGTGGTTTGCTAAAAAAATGTCATCCTCAAGTGAATCTTTGCTGGAGAGTTATTGCCCTAAACAATAAATTGTGTATTAATCAGTTCAGAACAGTAGTGTGTAATTCTTTTCCTCTGACTTCACACTCTCTGGGTGGGCAGATGGAGCCAGTGCAGGCAAAGAATGATTATTCAGGAAGGTGGAAAGGAGGTTGGGTGAGTGGATGACTTTTCTCACACTCACTCTTTCCAACGTCTTTGCAGAGGGGCTAGAATCTGGGCCACCACCTGCATCCCTCCAAGAGCAAGGCAACTGGTATCTCCTCAACCCTATGGTACACAGAGGCACCACAGAGCTGCAAGATGTCCCCTCTGATTGAAACAGTTTTTACTGGTTTTACCAGCACACTTCTAAAAATGATTTAAACAATATAAATGGAAAGAACAACAATTAAATTGTCTAAATTGTTGGAAGGGGTAGGAGCCAATTGTTGGGGACCCAACTGGTCAGTGTTTTTGGAACTCAATAGATTAGGTCAAAAGAATTGCCGAAGTAACAAAAAACCATAAAATATTTCAATTTTCTAGAAATATACAAAACTCTCATGAGGAAAACTAAACAATAGAAGTAATTAGAGTAATATAGCAAATTATAAATTAAACTATATAGCTAAAGCAACACCAGTCAAAAATCCAATTAGATGGCAATGGAATTTAAATAGAAAAATAATTAGAAAAGAATAACAAATAGTATTTTTTAAAAAGCTGATAAAGGAGATTTTGCATTCCAAGATTTAAAAAAATATTATAAAGAGACATTAACATAAAAATTAACTGCTATTAAACTAAAAAAACAAAGCAAAACAAGAAAAATAGATCAGTGAACTAGAATGAGATATCTCTATTGCATTTCATATTTGATAAGCCTATAAATATAACACTAGAGAAGAGACTTCATTTAGTAAGAGAAGTCGGAAATATTATTTAGTAATTTCACGAGACATTGAAAAAACTGACTTGGAACTACATTTCACACCTTATATCACAGTGAATTTCTACTGAAGAAGGATAAACAAAAGATAAACAAATGAACTCTGTAAAAAGAGGCTCCTTCAGTTGGAGGATGGGTAAGCGAGAAAAAGATCTGAGTGGAATTCCTCTCTCTCACCACAGGAATCCTCTAATTACTTGGGAGGTTATTTGATGATGGCTTCCCTAAATGAAATGACTTGATCTACTTCTGCTGCTCTGTACTTGAAGAAAGCAGGGTTTCTCTGTGGTTTGAGATATTTCTTATCTTTCTGTTGAAGTTCTTAGCCAGAGATAGCTGGAGAAACCTCCCCACACCAACACCTCTCTCCAACTGAAAATCAGTTGGAAAATGGTGGATCATCTTCAGGTAGGCAGAAGGTTTGCTTCACTCCTTGATAACTTTGCCAAATGAACTAGGAACACTATCTGACTTTGTAATTAACTTTTAATAACAGGAATTGATTAGAGGGAAGTTGGCAGGGTTAAGGAAAGAGGGAGTAAGGGAATGGCTAGTTATTTCTTTGTTAAATCCTAGAGTCCAAGGCCTGGCCAAGGCTGAAGCCCAAGCTAAATCCCTCTCACCCCTCCCACTAAAATCCTTATTCCTAGCTATCTTGAAATGGATTAGAAGTCACTAGGGGGATAATTGGTAGTGGAAAATTGAGGGTAAGCAGTTGTAGGAAAATAGGCTCTCAAAAGAGTCTCTGAATCTCTAAGTTGAAGCAGTGATGTAGAATCAGTCTTGGCAAGAACCGAATATGGCTGTTGGGACTGTTGTCCAGGGACAACAAAGGGTTAGAACAGGCTTTCCTCAGGACATGCTGTCATTCACCTCCATCTCCTTTGCAGCTCCCAAAACCAACTCCTCCCTTGCTTTGATGGGGGGGTTCCCCCTTTTATCCTACTGGTTCCAACAGATTTCAACTGATCCTGCTTCATGGGGTTCTGCTGTAGCCCCCTATAATTCCATTTTTACAACTATAAAATAGAAGAAAAATTCTCAAATTGTCAAAATTCTGGATGGGAGTTTTTTTCTATTAAGCAAAAAGAAGGATATATTAGAGGAAAATGAGGCATAATTGGTTATATTTAAATTTAAAAATACAACAAAATCCAAAGTTTCACACTTCAAATATTAATCACTTGATATCAATCATTAAGATTTAATTAGCTTTTAGAAAATGATATTTACAAAGGTAGTATATATGTGGCACAAAAGTATATAAAATATATTTTGTGATAGCATTCAAACCCCTGTCCTCTATCAAAATCTCTGACACATTTTTCCCACAAGTATATATAGCATCTAGGGAAAATGAGCCCAAGTTTAGAACACATGTAACAATATAATTCCAGGAAGTCCCTTTGCTGGGATCCTTAGGATATTCACTTTCCATTTTGTTGTTGTGCAGTTGAATAAGTTGTGTCTTACTTTTAGTGATTCTCTTTGGGGTTTTCTTGGCAAAGATACTGGAGTGGTTTGTCATTTCCTTCTTCAGCTCATTTCACAGGTGAGAATATTGAGGCAAACAGGGTTAAGTGACTTGCCTAGGTCATATAGCTAATAAGTATCTGAAAACCAATTTGAATTAGTCTTTCTGAATCAAGGCCCAGAACTCTATCCACTGAGCCACCTAGCTGCCCTAAAATTGTTGTTGATGTTTTCAGTAGTGTCTGACTCTTTGTCAAGACCCCATTTGGGGTTTTCTTTGCAAAGATACTGGAGTGGTTTATCATTTCCTTCTTCAGCTATTTTTTACAGATGAGGAAACTGAGGCAAACAGGATGAGGTGACTTGCCCTGGGGCACACAATTAGTAAGTGTCTGAAGCAGTTTGAACTCAGGAATATGGCACTCTGTCCACTGGGCCAGCTAGCTGGCCATTCACTCTAAATAGGGCAAAATTTTTCTGCTAGGCTTATTGTATAACCTTGAATCTTCCTTTCCTTATTTCATCAGGTTTATACTTAGCTCCAAAGGCAGAGACTACCATCATAAGTTTGTTACAAGAGTAATGGAAGGATGCTGATGAGAAGGTTCAAATTCTCTGACTCTCCATCGTTTATAAGGCTTTCTTTTCTATCCTGAGGAGATAGGAAAAGCATGAAGGAGACTGAGATCCTTGCCTCCCTTCAGTGATTCTTTCTCAGGACCACATGGCTAAAGGCACTTTTACCCTGAAAAATGTTCAGATTTCTATAATTCCAAAATAGCTCATTAGTTTTTAAAAAAAGCCCCATGGATTGTAACAAATCCAAAATAGATATCATTTTCAAATTCACTGTAGTTCACTAAATTACAAACATCTAAATTCATGAAGGACTTCCCCACACTTTGTCTAAAGTTTATGATTGATTGAATAGAGAAGTGTTGCCACCTGTTTGAAGTATTAAGACAGAGCATCCTTAAGAGGGGTGGGAGATTTGATTGAGTCAGTCAACCCCTCCTTCTACTCTGCCATAAGTTACTCTGATCTCTCAATGATGTTTCTGTTGATGGAGACACAATGAAGCCTAAAATCTGGGAATGAAATTTTCAATATTTGAGTGCTTTATATGGGGTTTCCTTTTACTTTTCTCACATGATTCTGTCTCTTGGACCACATGAGTTTGAGAGGATCGGTTTTCCCATCCAAATTCCATCCTTCTAAATAGAAAACATGGACTTAGTCTTAGATGTCTGGACAATTTGGGTCATTTATAGAGAAGATTTCTTTGACCTCTTCAGTTTTTCTCCTTTCTCAATTTTTCTTGGATTATACTTATCCACAAACCTATTCTATCTTGAAAATTGTTAGTGATAAATTCATTTGGAATCAAGAATTCATATTTTATGTTACATCTCTATTATATTATCTGTTCTCCCCATTTATACTCAAAGATGTTCTCAAACACCTCAACTTTTAAATGAGAAAGATTTTTCCCCAGTTTTTGTTTGTTTCTTTTGTCCTGAAATGAAAGAAAAAAAATAGTAAGAAGATGGGGCCCAGAATAGGGGAGAAGTTTTTTAATCTTTTCATGTTTAAAAAGCCACGTTTTCCCATAAATTTTTAAGTAAATTCAGTTATTAAGGTAAACATATATGTATGTACATATACATAGACATTTCCATAAGTAATGAATACTCTTGGAGGTCCTGGATTTCTCATATTATCAGTTCTCAATGTTTGTGGGAGTAATATTCCTATAAAATAGCATGAAAGTAAAAATTACAAGTGTCAACACTTTGAGCCTATAAGATATATTGGATTAGGTTTCCATAACAACAAAAAATTATAATTTTTCCTAGAAATTGCTGAAAATATACTTTAGTGCATACAATTTTTGTAACAAAACATTTATTCTGATAATATCTACTTCATTTAATACAGTAAACAATGACACAAACATAAAATGCAGCATAGAAATAAAATCAGAGAGAAAAGAAATCTCTGAGATTGGTAGGGTCTTGACATAGAGTTTGGCACTCTGTCCTTCACAATTGGGGATGGCATTGAAGATCATGAAGAGCACACCTCATTCATTTAGAAATTCAGCATTTCAAGGGAACATCTGACTTTATGTTCCCAGTTTCTATGTCAACAAGAGCATGAAGAGTCATATGTGACTGAAATTACTCAACAATAACAACTTTTTTTTAAACCCTTGTATTTTCGGTGTATTGTCTCATAGGTGGAAGAGTGGTAAGGGTGGGCAATGGGGGTCAAGTGACTTGCCCATGGTCACACAGCTGGGAAGTGGCTGAGGCCGGGTTTGAACCTAGGACCTCCTGTCTCTAGGCCTGACTCTCACTCCACTGAGCTACCCAGCTGCCCCAAAAATAACAACTTTTGACATCACAGTTATTACTTTTTCACTTGACATACTTAATTTCTAAATGAATGAGGTGGGACCTAGGTCTGAAACTGGGGAATTGTTTCATGCCTTTAACTGAGAAATGGAGAGATGAGATAAACATCCCAGGAGATCAGCACTAGAGGCCAGTGGCTAATGGGAGTCTACATAAATTCTCTCCTCCTTCCATCCTGACCCTGAAGAACAGCAAGCAGAAGAACCTCCAGATTTTGAGACTGGGATGGAGGGAGAGTAGGAGCATATTGGGTGAGTTAATTAATGAGACATTAGGAAGCACAGAAAATAAGAGATAGATTTTGGGGAAAGAAAACAAACCACTCAAAGGTGGAATGGGACTCCTTCTGAGGAGGACATCTTATGTATATCCATGTATTCTAAATACACTGAAGAGAAGGACTACTCCTATTTTCATGTAGTTTAATTTAATCTTCCAAGCTGTCCCATCCTTCTGGCATCAGAGAAAATTCATCCCTGATACCAAGACAGATCTAAACTCTGTAGTGAAGTCTCACAATTGCCCTCTCACAGAATTTTTTTTTTATTATCTAGTCCCCAGAATTAAAATTTGAGTCACTGAACTCTTGGATACATCAAAAGCAACAATGCCCTGGTCCAATCTGAGGGTGACAAGGCTTCTTTTTCTTGGAAAATAAAATATATTTCTCATAAAGCTACTTAATTATGTCATCTCAGATATCATTAAGGAAGAACTGTGTGTGTTATTCTAAAATTACAATCCAAGGGTGATTTTAAATGGAAGGGAATAAAGGTTTTTGACATGGACGTAGTCCTTGATTTTACTTTAAAAAGAGAATCCTATACTCATGTCTGCTCAACCTGGCTTCAATATTAGTTCCTCCATGTTCCTCCTCACAGGCTTCCCTGGCCTGGAACATTTGTATATGTGGATTGCTATTCCCTTCTCCTCCATTTATGCCATGGTTCTCCTTGGGAATTGCATGATTCTCCATGTGATCCGGACTGAACAGAGTCTGCATGAGCCCATGTTCTACTTCCTAGCTATGCTGGCCCTCACCGACTTATGCATGGGGATTTCCACTGTGCACACAGTCCTGGGGATCCTGTGGGGGTTCAGTGACAAGATCAGTTTGGATGCCTGTATTGGCCAGTCTTTCTTCATTCATGGTCTTTCCTTTATGGAATCTTCTGTCCTACTCACCATGTCCTTCGATCGTTACATTGCAATCTGCAACCCACTACGCTACTCCTCTATCCTGACTGATGCCAGGATAATCAAGATTGGGATAGCCATTATAATTAGGAGCTTCTTATTTATCACTCCTGTTATCATCCGCCTAAAAATTTTCAATTACTGCCGGCCCCATGTTCTCTCTCATTCCTTCTGTCTCCATCAGGATCTCCTCAGGCTGACCTGCTCTGACATTCGCTTTAACAGCTTCTATGCATTGGGGCTAGTCATTTGTACATTAATGTTAGACTCTGTCCTCATCCTCATCTCCTATGTTCTAATCCTGAAATCTGTCTTAGCAATTGCATCTCGGGGTGAAAGACTCAAATCTTTTCAGACTTGTATCTCTCATATCTGTGCTGTCCTTGTCTTTTATATTCCCATCATCAGTCTAACTATGGTACACCGTTTTGGCAAGCACCTCTCCCCTATAGTGCATGTCCTTATGGGCAATATTTATATTCTTTTTCCACCCTTGATGAACCCAATTATCTACAGCGTCAAGACCCAACAGATCCGAAGCAGGATACAGAGACTCTTCCCAAGACAAAGGAACTGAGTCCCTGCAGTGCTTTGTGAAGATAAAATTTAAAATATATATTATTATTTTCAATTTTCTAGATTTTGGGGGTAGTAATTATAGTAGGAAAGATATTGTCCTGAACATTTAGCTCTTCCTTTGTCTATGGAACAAATAAATTACTTAACGGACGTAAGGAATGTGCTTCAACAGGATCATCAAATTAGCAAGTCTCCCATAAAAGAGTGAATACTAAAACATACAAGACCTCTGAGATAATCTTCTGAGGGAAATATGTCATTGTAGAATCAGTGGATGTTCAGGTCACTTAGATGGAGTGACCACAAGCATGAATGTCTGTCAGAATATTTTAAATATGTTCTGACTCTAGCTTTCAGCATTTTGGATGACTGCAAAATGATCCTCATGGAGGACCTTTAAACTACTTGACATAGCCCAAGGCATAATAGCATATACTCAATAAATATATATTCAATTGAACCCGAAAATATACATTTTTGAAATGGTTATTCCAAAATGAAAACCAAAAAAAAAAATTAAACCATCTATACTTCATTTACTAGTTTTGTCAGGCTTCATTTTTTTCCCAAGTGTGTTGTCATCATCAGCCATAAGGAAAATGTCAAACACTGAGAGCAAGAATATCCCCATCATCATCTTTGCAGAGTTTGTAACCCTTTAGAGCTCAAAAAAGTTACATGGCACATATCTCTGTCTCTATGTCTATGGTCTCCTCCAGATAGTGTAAGGGAATTCCATGGGTGAAAGCTACTGTACATAAGGAAATCCTGATTTATCATTTTACAGAGAATAAAGCAATGGGCTTTTTCGATAAAAAAATGGATATACAGTCTGCCCTTGCTTAACTGCTCTTATTGGCAGGGTTTTCTCCCTCTCCTCAGGGAAAGGTATGTATAGAAAGGAATAGTGTGAACTTCTCTTTGCTCTTATATCAAGGCACATCACTATGTCCTTTCAAAGTCTGGCACATTATTAGCTCTGTATTTGTACCTTCCAAATTTAACTCCTCATTCTGTTCTTCTTCTGTAAGATAGGGTAACATTCACATGTATCCATTCAAATTTCCTAATGCATTACTTAGTAGAAAGTTCTTATGATATTGAGCATTTATAATTTTTATCTGTTGTAGAGATTTTAATCTTGGCAAGGACTATATCCATTCCTTCTCTTTCTCTTATGTCTCCCAATGAAGACAATTTTTTTTCTCTCTAAGAAAAATACCTGTGAAAATACAGCACCTCTTTTATGGTATGTTCCTTGAAAGTGATTCCACAAATGTGTGTGTGTATATATATATGATTTTGGAAAATGTTAATAATGTAAGGAGAAACTAGTACTTAGGCAGATGTAAATGCCAAGAATGCATCTATAGTGACAAGCATGAAAGAATACATTTTTCAAAACAAATGGGAGGATTTTCATTGCTCAACTATACACATTTTTAACAAGAGTTTTATTTTCTCTTATTGTCAATGGCATGACAAGAGGGAGAGAAATAGAAAATATAAATGTTAAATAGCTGACAAAAAGTGAACAGAATATGACTGAAAGGAAAGAATGGAGATAAAAAATGTGGCAGAGAGAAAATAAGATGTTATAAGAAGATTCAAAAGCAAATGGAGGAAAAGTAGGAGTTCTCAGGAGATTAATGTGCAATTGATGGATAATATGAAGTAAACCAAGATCAAGAACTTATTGAATGTGATCTTAGCTTCAGGTAGTTGCATAACTATAAAAGGTATTAATCAGAGCAGCCAAGATCTCAAAGTAAGGAATGTTAAAAGATCACCCAAACACATCCAAACAATGACAAAAAAAATTCTATTGAAAATTGAAAATGGTTAAATTGATTGAAATACTACACAAAGTGCTAATTAATATACCTAAGATATTTATGATACCTGAAGAACTTTAGACTCCTAAATTAGTTAGGATACTTATGGTATGGAAGACATTTAAGAATTTTAATACTAATACAGTGAACAAGGACATACAGAGACAGAAACAATAGAGTAGGATGAATATAATGTGATGATATCCAACAAAAAATGAAAAATGAAATCAAAGATTAGAAAAAAGGAAACACAAGGCAAAAAGTAAAGGAAAGAAAATTGGGAGTAAACTATCTCATATGAAGAGGTCAATAAGAATCAATACATTGGAGGGGAAAATAGATGGATAATTCTTGTACTTTATACTCAAAGGTATTTTCACGAAGCAGAAATAACATCCACATGCAGTTAGCTATTGAGGTCCTTTTAATCCTAAATAGAAGTAAGAAGGGGAAAGAATAGGAAAAGAGGAAATTGGATAAAAGGGAAAAGGGATTGGGGAGATGGTAGTTAGAAGCAAAAATATTTGTGAACAATGAAAGACTGTGAGAACAGAAAGTGAAAGATAAACAAGGGGTAAATAACATTAAGGGAAACACAGAGTTAGTAATCATAAGTGAATGTGAATGAGATGAACTCACGGGTAAAAAGATATAGGATATCAGGGTGGATTAAAAGCCAGAATGATATAGTCAATCTTGCTGGATAGTTGATTCCTGGTTGTAGACCCAGTTCTCTTGCTTTCCATAATATTGTGTTCCATGCCTTCCAGTCCTTCAATGTAGATGCAGCCAGATCCTGTGTTATCCTAACTGTGGTTCCCTGATATCTGTTCTTTTTAGCAGCTTGTAATATTCCTTGGTCTGGTAGTTTTTTTTTTTAAATTTGGCTATAATATTCCTGGAAGTTGTCAATTGTGGATTAAATGTAGGAGGTGATCTGTGGATCCTAGCGATTTCCACTTTTCCCTCTTGTTCAAGAATTTCTGGGCAATTTTCTCTGATAATTTCTTGTAAAATGCTATCTAACCTTTTTCTTTTATCATGATGTTCTGGTAAACCAATAATCCTTAAGTTGTCTTTTCTAGCCCTGTTCTCCAGATCTTTGGTTGAATCAATGAGGTGTTTCATATACTCCTCAAATTTTTAATTTTTAAAATGTTATTTAATATATTCTTGCTGCCTTGTGAAGTCATTTGCTTCTAGTTGTTGAGTTCTGTTTTTTAAAGACTGAATTTCATCCCTGGCTTTTTGGTCATCCTCTTTCTGGTCTGATTTTCTTTGTAGATCATCTTTTGCCTTCTTTGCTTCATTTTCAAGCTGGCCAATTCTGGCTTTTAAGGCTTTATTTTCTTGTTTTAGTTCATGTATTTCCTTTTTCAAATTGTCTTCAGCCTCTCTTGATTGCTTTTTTGAGTTCCTGAAGTTGTTGAGTTAATTGAGTTTTAAATTCTTGAGTTAATTTAATTTTGAGATCTTCCAAAGCCTGTGTCCAGTGCTCTGGAACTACTTCCTCTTTTTCTATTTCTGTTTCACTTGCTCTCTTTTCACTTCCTTGAAAGAAGCTGTCAATTGTCATTTCTTTTCTCTTTTACTGTTGCTTACTCATGTTTTTTTCCCTTCCTTGTTCTGCTAGTTTGAGCAAATGTATTTAATTATCTTTGATGAAAGATCCAGCTGGTAATGGAGGTTTGTAGTTACTTTCTCTGTCCTCTGAAGATTTCTTGTCTGTTCAGTTGTTGGGATTAATCCTCTATTTATTGGATTAATCTTACTCCCTTATCTGTCCTGAGGCTAAAACCTTGAGGGGAGGGAAAAACAAACAGGAAAAAGAAAAAAAAAACAAATGAATAGGCATTTTTCAGATAAAGAAATAAAAAGTATCAATAAGCATATGAGTAAGTGTTCTAAATCTCTAATAATCAAAGAAATGCAAATGAAAACAACTCTGAGGTATCACCTCACACCTAGCAGATTGGTTAAAATGATAGCAGGGGAGAGTAATGAATGTTGGAGGGGATGTGGCAAAATTGGGACATTAATGCACTGCTGGTGGAGTTGTGAACTGATCCAACCATTCTGGATGGCAATTTGGAACTATGCCAAAAGAGCTATAAAAGAATGCCTGCCCTTTGATCCAGCCATACCATTGCTGGAATTGTACCTCAAAGAGATCATAGATTAAACAGACATGCACAAAAATATTTATAACTGAGCTCTTTGTAGTGGCAAAAAACTGGAAAGCGAGGGTATGCCCTTCGATTGGGGAATGGCTGAACAAACTGTGGTATATGCTGGTGATGGAATACTATTATGCTGAAAGGAATAATAAACTGGAGGAATTCCATGTGAACTGACCTCCAGGAATTGATGCAGAGTACAAGGAGTAGAGCAAGGAGAACATTGTACACAGAGACTGATACACTGTGGTAAAATTTTATGTAATGGATGTCTGTACTAGCAGCAATGCAATGATCCAAGACAATTCTGAGGGATTTATGGAAAAGAACACTACCCACATTCAGAGGAAGAACTACAGGAGAGGAAACACAAAAGAAAAACAACTGCTTGAACACTTGGGTTGATGAGAACATGATTGGGGATGTAGACCCGAAAAGACCACACCAATGTAACTATCGGTAATATGTAAATAAGTCTTGACTGACCACGCATGTTAAAACCAGTGATAATGTGAGTTAGCTATGGTGGGGAGGTGGTGGAGGGAGTGAAGGGGGTGAAGGGTAAAGTAAAAATATGAATTATGTAACCATGGAAAATTTTTCTAAAAACAAAAAAATTATAAAATTGTTATAAAAAAAATAAAAGCCAGAATCACACAGTGTGCTGTCTAGAGAAGTATAACAAACAAAAACCCTTACCTTGCATCTAAGAATCAATAGTGTATATTGGTTCCAAGGCAGAAGAGAGGCAAGGACAATGCAATGGGTGTGTTTAAGTGACTTGCTCAGGGTCACACAGCTAGCAAGTGTCTGAGGCCAGAATTGAATCTAGGACCTCATACTTCTAGATCTAACTTTCAATTGACTGAGCCACTACCCACAAAAGTAATGATAATAGTAATAAAAAATGAATATTTAAACAGAGAGATACACACAGAATAAAGGTGGAGGTGTGGAACTGAATTTATTATGCTACAACCAAAGTTTAAAAAAAGCAGAGGTAGAATGTAATGGAATACTATTGCACAATAAGAAATAACAAATAATATGATCATCAAAAAACAAACAAAAACCTAGAAAGACATACCTGAAGCAATGAAAAATGAATTGAGCAGAACCAAAGCTTTGTACATAGTAACAGCAAACTAAATATGGTGATCAATTATGAATGAAAACTATTATCAGCAATGCCAGGATGCAGATCAACTCCAAAGGACTGCTGAAGAAGGAGCTGAATGTAGACTGAAGCATGCTGTCCTTCATGTAATTTCCTCTATGTATTTTTCTCTAGTGTAAGCAATAGGTGTATTTTTTCACAGCATGAGGAACATAGAAATGTGTATCATAAAATAACATATATACAGACATAATCTAGAATATAAAAATAAAATAGACAAAATTTTTAAAAAGGAATTAGCCACATGCCTCTCCTGGACTGTTACATATTATTTTGGAAATAAAATTTCATAATCATATAACCTCAATTAATAAAGAGGATTCAGAGTTTATTTCACTTTAATGTGCACTCTACTCTGGTCAGCCATTTAACCTTTTTTTTTTAGATCTAATTGTGAACAATTTTTTCCTCATATTGAAGGAAAAGTATATTTCCCTATAACTTTACATTTCTCCTACTAGCTTCTATGATCATGTAGAAGAAATATTATTTTTCTATTAAAGGTGAGATTTTCCTCTATCTAAAGATCAATTGGAAAATATACCTAATTTCCCTGCTTAATGATCATGTAGCCTGGTTTCTAGTCCCTTCCTGGGCACTTACACCAATGTCAATAATAAAATTGTTAAAGGGACCTAGGAGGATCTTACCAATATAGGTAACCCCTTCATTAGTATAGATCAGTAATTCCCAAAGTGGGCACCACTGCCCCCTGGTGGGTGCTGCAGCAATCCAGGAGAGCAGTGATGTGCACAGGTGCATTTATCTTTACTAATGACTGCTATTAAAATTAAAAGAAAATTCCAGGGGAGCTAAGTAATATTTTTTTTCTGGAAATGGGGCAGTAGGCCAAAAAAGTTTTGGTATAGATCAAAGGAACTGGATGGGATAAATTAGTCTACACCTTAATTGTACAAATGATAACCTTCACAGTTAGGAAGGAAAGTGACTTGATTGAAAACACATGAGTGGTAAGCTGCATAATCAAATTTCAAATCTATGTCTTTTGACTCCAAACCTAAACTATCTGCTATATCATGCTGAGGAATTTGTTATGGGAAAATCTAATTATTTATCGTATGGTTTGAATGTAGCTTTGTGTAGCTAGATATTGCTTAATCTAGGATTTGTGTAAGGGAGCCAGAGAATGCTATTGGAACTCCTCTCCTCCCCATATCTTGTTTTAGTTCCTTATTGGAAGCTTGTGTTTAAGGCTTAGCCCAAGTTTTATGAAATATTTAGATTTACCTGGAATTATAAATATCAAGAAACCTACAAGCTCTTTTTGGGAAACTCTAGGTAGTCCACATTGCTTCTTGATCTTCTACCCTTGTTTGAATTCTATATAATATAAAATTCACAAAGGCTTAGGTAGAACCCAATTATGCATATATTCTGTCTCTTTTCTTTGATGTACAGTTTAATAAAATTCATTCTAAAATCCTTTTGGAGTTTTTGTTTTATTCTTAAACATTACTGGGAATTTTCTTCCAAAATTCTTTAAAATATTTCACTTTCCCCCCCCCCCCCATATGGGACATCTTTGATTTTTAGTTATGTTAGTAGTTTATACCTGTGGGGTGCTGAGTTTTTTGTAGACACTTTTCTGAGTATAGCTGAACCTACATCAATTCCAGGATATGTTTAAGATAGTTTACCATAGTCCTAGGTACACCCTTAGTGATCACAACCTTTTAAAAAACAATATTTTTCTAATATTCTTGAGGTATATATGGTGAAAAGCCACATTAGGTCTCTGTGTCTCCTGTCTTTCTCTGTCATTCTCTTTTTCTGTCTTTGTCTCTGCCTGTCTCTTTGTGTCTCTTCCTTCTTTTTGGGTTTGTCTCTTTCATAATGAATCAATAAATTTTATTTTAAATATTATACAAAAGAAGGGAAGGGAAGTTGGAGTAGTTGTGCTGTCATGAGGAGGAGAAGTATTTCAGGAGAGGAAAAGGGAATATTTAGGTTCAAGTAGAAAGAAAATGAGGAATTAGGATACAGATGCCCATGGATTCAGAGAATCAGATGAAAGAGGGGCAGATATAAAAAGATTTTTTCTAAATAAACTGAGCAGTCCAAATTAGAACATGATGCCTTTGGAAAGAGTGGATTGCCCTTTAGCTACGTAATCATTGAATAAGCATTTATTGCAGAAAGTTCTTCAAAAAATTAAAAAAAAAAGCTACTTCACTTCTGTTGAGTATGGTTTAGAGTAGATTCTCTGGTATGACCTATAAGAGATTATGACCTGTGAATAACAGTAATATAATAGGATGATAAAATGTGAATTACTTATCTATTCTCAGCAGAACAATGATCCAAGACAATTTCAAGTATTCATGATGAAAAATAGTATCCAACTCCAAAGAAGAACTTATGCAGTCTGAATTTGAAGGAGTCTGAATTCAGATAAAAGCAAATTATTTTTCACTTTTATTTATGGATTTTTTTGATTTTATATATGTCTTCTACAAAATTATTAATATGGGAATCTATTTTCCATGATACCACAAGAATAATCTTAATGAAATTGCTTTCCCATTTCATGGAGGATGGAAGGAATGGAGGGAGAGAATATAGATCTCAAATCTTTATAAAATGAATATTAAAAATTATTTTAAAATGTACTGGGAGTAAATATCATTGAAAAAAAGAGATGACCTTTGAATTTCCATTCAAGTGAGATTCCATGATACCAAATACCCTGAATATCTTCCATTTCCACTAATGAAAGCCTGATGCTATTTTCTTTGTTACCACCTTCTCTGAATTCATCTGACTTTTTCCATTCATACATTTCATGATATTATTTACTCCTCAAATGTTAAATTAGTGGTAACATGCTAAGGTCATCTCATACTATCCGTTATATGCCCTTGTGTTATTATTTTTTGGTCCTTTGAAATTATGAACCTTGAGATTTAGAGGAAACAGTTTGAAAGATACAGCCTTAATTTGAGAATAATTCTCTCAGAAATATGAATTTTGGGAGCATTGAGGAGTGGAGTTTTTTAGAGCTTTTCAATGTCTAGAAATAGAACTAATTAAAAACTCCAAATTAAACACCAAATTAGAAATCATGAAAATCAAAGGAGAAATTAATAAAATTGAAAGTAAGAAAATTATTGCACTAATAAGACAAGAAGTTGGTTTTATGAAAAAATAAATAAAATAGATAAACAATTGATCAATTTGATAAAAAATCAAGGCAGACAAAAATGAAATTATCAACCTAAAAATGAAAAGGACAAAATTCCAAACAATGAAGAGAAAATTAAAAGTTATTAGGATTATTTTGCCCTATTATATATCAACAAATCTGATAATCTAAGTGAAATAGATTAATATTTAAACAACTCTAAATTGCCAAGATTATTGGAAGAAAAATCTGAGTATTTAAACTATCCCATCTTGAAAAAAAATTTGAACAAGCCATCAATCAACTTCCTATAGAAAAGCTCATAGAAAAGACAAATTCATAAGTGAATTCTACCAAACATTTAAAAAATAATGAATTCCAACACTCCATGAACTATTCAGAAAAAGAGCTAAGGGAGATGCTCTACCATATTCCTTTTATTACAGATATGGTGATGATACCTAAACCAGGAAGACCAAAAACAGAAAGAAAATTATAGACATATCCCTAAAGAATAGTGATATAAAAATTTTAAACACACTACTTACAAGCATCTCATAGCAAAGTATGAAAAAGGTCATACACTATGATCAGGTAGGTTTTATACCAGGAATACAGAGATGGTTTAATATTAGGAAAACCATCAGCATCAATTTTTGAGAGAGCAAAGAACTGGAAATTGAAGGGATGTTCCTTCTTTGGGGAATAGCTGAACAAATAACAGTATATGCATATAATGGAATACCATTGTGCCATAAGAAATGGCAGTCAAGATGATCATAAGAAAACCTAGAAAGAGTTATTTGAAGTAATATAAAGTGAACAAAAAACAAGGAGAATGTTCTAAGCAGTAATAACAATAATGCAAATCAACAATGAACTACAACTGTAGGGGACAATTAAAGAAACAAGTATCCTACTTCCCAAGGTGATGGACTCAGGGTAAAGAATGAGAAACACATATTTAGACATAACCTATGTGTGCATTAGTTTTTCTTCGCTAAGCTTTGTTATTAAAAAGGATTCTTTCTTTTTTTTAAATTTCAAAGGGGAAAGAATTTGAATGGGAGCTGAGAGATAATATTTTTTTTAAAAATATATATAAAAAGTGTAATCAAAGCATTTAAAAGAAAATGCATAAAACAATGGCAACTATGAAAGTAACTGGTTTAACTTACTATATGTATTTAAAAACTAAGTTTATAGAATAGTGCTAAAAGGTGTCTTCATTTCCCAACTGGCTGCATTCAATTTGTTCTTCCTTGATTTCTTTACCATTTGTCTATCAGGAACCCTCCCTCATTTTTTCATCTTGTGCATGTGTGTGTGTGTGTGTGTGTGTGTGTGTGTGTGTGTATACTGTGTATATGTATGTATATGTTTGTGTGTGCTTGTTTGTGTTTGTATATTGTCTTTTCTCAGTAGGTTGTAAATTACTTGAAGCAGGGACTTTTTTTCTTTTTTGTTTTTTCATCCCTACTTCCTTGCACAATAGATGCTTAATAAATGCTTATCAGCAATTAATTTCACAGTTTCATATGCAGCTTATCCTACTTATATTTGAATGAGAATTTTCTATTTTAAGCAATTAAGTACAGTATAAAATATATTTTTTTAAATTACACATATGGAATCACTCTTTTAAAATCCTAACAAGGGCAATGGAAATAACAATCCCTGCTTTTCTTTTCTTTTTCTTTTGTATTTTCTTTTATATATATTTATATATATATGTAATTTTTAATTTTGAATAGTTTCCCATAGTTACATGTTTCATGCTCTTTTCCTATCCCCCAAACCTCCCACTCCATAGCCGACGCACAGTTCCACTGGTTTTTACATGTATCATTGATTCCATATTATTAATAGTTGGACTAGAGTTATTGTGTTAGTAGAATTTTTTTTTTATTTTTAGAATGATTTTCCATGGTTATTCGATTCATGTTTTTACTTTCCCCTTTCACCCCCTCAATCTCCCCCCTCCCATAGCCCATTTGCATTGCCACTGCTTTTAACATGTGTCATCAATCAAGACTTATTTACATATTATTGATAGTTGCATTGGTGTGGTCCTTTCTGGTATACATCCCCAATCATGTCTGCATCAACCCAAATTTCAAGCAGTTGTTTTTCTTCTGTGTTTCTTCTCCTGGAGTTCTTCCCCTGAATGTGGGTAGCTTTTTTTTATCATAAGTCCCTCAGAATTGTCCTGGGTCATTGCATTGCTGCTAGTACAGAAGTCCATTACATTCGATTTTACCACAGTGTATCAGTCTCTGTGTACAATGTACTTCTGGCTCTGCTCCTTTCACTCTGCATCAATTCCTGGAAGTCTTTCCAGTTCACAAGGAATTCCTCCAGTTTATTATTCCTCTGAGCACAGTAGTATTCCATCACCAACATATGCCACAATTTGTTCAGCCATTCCCCAATTGAAGGGCATACCCTCATTTTCCAGTTCTTTTGCCCCCACAAAGAGTGTGGCTATAAATATTTTTGTACAAGTCTGTTTATCTATGATCTCTGTAGTATTAAATATGGGAATGACTCAAATACCAGACTGAGGAGTGATTTCCAAGTCAATGTAGCTGACTTAATCTTTTCTGATATATGTGGAAATCTTTCCAAAATATGTCTCCTATCCTTTAAAAATAGCAAAAAGCACACAATCATGGAATTTATGGGTACATTAACATGACAGGTATACATTATATCATTTAGTCTACTTTGATAATACAATTTTATATCTTAGCTCACATTTAACAAATATAACACTAAAATCAATCAATTTCATCTATTTGAGCCTTAGTTTCCCTATATTTAAAATAGTGATATTTCTTGTACTATCTACCTCTTACATTTTTAATGGAAGAGGGTTTGTGAGCTTAAAGTGCTATATAACTGTGAGGTGTTACTTTTATTTACTAAGGAACCAAAGGGAAATTCTACTGTGTCTCTATTCATCTTTTTTTTTTTTAAATCTAGCATGGCTTTCCTTGGTAACTACTAATGGGACCAGGGATAAATCATTGCAATTTTAAGGACATGCTGCTACAGTAATTTAGATTTTGTCTGGGTTGTATACCTAATAAGGGAACTAGAATTCTCTTCTACCTCTTGAGGGATTTGTTTGGCAGAGTACTAAATATATATTGTGCTGGCATTCAACTCCCCTGTCCTCTACCAAAGTCTCTGACACATTTTTCCCACAAGTATATACAGCATTTAGGGAAAATGAGCTCAAGTTTAGAACACATGTAACAATATAATTCCAGGAAGTCCCTTTGCCTGGGTCCTAAAGATATTCACTTTGCATCTTGTTGTTGTGCAGTTGAATCAGATGTGTCATACTCTTAGTGATCCTATTTGGTGTTTTCTTGGCAAAGATACTAGAGCGGTTTGTCATTTCCTTCTTCAGCTCATTTCACAGATGAGAATATTGAGGCAAACAGGGTTAAGTGACTTGCCTAGGTTACATAGCAAATTAAGTGTCTGAAACCCAATTTGAACTAGTCTTTCTGGCTCCAGGCCCAGAGGTCTATCCACTGAGCCACCTAGCTGCCCTAAAATTGTTGTTGATGGTGTTTTCATTAGTGTCTGACTCCTTGTCAAGACCCCATTTGGGGTTTTCTTTGCAAAGATACTGGAGTGGTTTATCATTTCCTTCTTCAAATATTTTTACAGAAGAGGAAACTGAGGCAAACAGGATGAGATGACTTGCTCAGGGGCACACAACTAATAAGTGCCTGAAGCAGTTTGAACTCAGGAATATGGCATTCTATCCATTGGGCCAGCTAGCTGGCCATTCACTCTAAATAGGGTGAAATTTTTCTGCTAGGCTCATTGTACAACCTTGAATCTGATTTTCCTTATTTCATCAGGTTTATACTCAGCTCCAAAGGTGTAGACTGCCATCATAAGTTTGTTACAAGAGTAATGGAAGGATGTTGATGAGAAGGTTCAAATTTTCTGATTCTCCAAAGTTTATGATGTTCTCTTTTCTATTCTGAGGAGATAGGAAAAGCATGATGGAGACCGAGATAAGACACTTGGCCTCCCTTCAGTGATTCTTTCTCAGGACCACATGGCTAAAGGCTCTAATACCCTGAAAGATGCTCAGATTTCTCTAATTCCAAATTAGCTCATTAGTTAAAAAAAAGCCCCATGGATTATAACAAATCCAAAACAGATTTCCATTTTTAAGTTCACTACAGTTCACTAAATTACAAACATCTAAATTCATGAAGGACTTCCCCACACTTTGTCTAAAGTTTATGATTGATTGAATAGAGAAGTGTTGCCACCTGTTTGAAGTATTAAGACAGAGCATCATTAAGAGGGGTGGGAGATTTGATTGAGTCAATCAACCACTCCTTCTACTCTTCCGTCAGTTATTCTGATCTCTTAATAATGTTTCTGTTGATGGATACACACTGAAGCCCAGAATCTGGGAAAGACATTTTCAATATTTGAATGCTTTATATGGGGTTTCCTTTTACTTTTCTCACATGATTCTGTATCTTGGATGAGATGAGTTTGAGAGGATCAGTTTTCCCATCCAAATTCCATCCTTCTAAATAGAAAATATGGATTTAGTCCTAGATGACTGGACAATTTGGGTCACTTATAGAGAAGATTTCTTTGACCTCTTTAGTTTTTCTCCTTTCTCAATTTTTCTTGGGTATGCTTATCCATACACCTATTCTATCTAGATAATTGTTAGTAATGAATTCATTTGGAATCAAGAATTCTTATTTTGTTACATCTCCATTATATCATCTGTTCTCCCCATTTATAGTCAAAGATGTTCTCAAACACCTCAACTTTTAAATGAGAAAGACTTTTGCCCAGTCCTATGTTTTGGTTTGTTTGTTTGTTTTTTCGTGAAATGAAAGAAAAAGATAGTAAGAAGGTGGGGCCCAGAATAGGGGAGAAGTTTGTAATCTTTTCATGTTTATAAAGCCACCTTTTTCCATAAAATGTTTATGTAAATTCAGCTCTCAATGTAAACATTATATATATATATATATATAATTCCATAATTAATGAATAGTTATGAAGGTTCTGGATTTCTTATATAACTAGTTCTCATTTTTTGTGAGTAATATTCCTATAAAATAGCATGAAAATAAAAAATACAAATGTCAACACTTTGAACCTATGAGAAATAGGGATTAGATTTCTATAACCACCAAAAATTTTACTTTTTTGCTAGAGATTGCTAAAAAATACTTTAAAGCATATAATTTTTGTAACAAAACATTTACTCTGATAATGTGTATGTCTCTTAATACAGTAAACAATGAAATAACGATAAAATATAGAATACAAAATAAAATCTGTAACATTCAAAACATTTTTTCCTCCTAATAATTCCCTACAATTCTGTGACCATTGGTGGTAACATTTCAATTTTTAAAAACCTGTTGGTGGATGGCATTAATAATCATGAAGGATTCACCTCATTCATATGAAATTCAGTATGTCAAGGAATATCTGACTCTTCATGCTCCCAGCAACTGTGAAGAAAATCACGAGAACACAAAGAGTCAGATGTGACTGAAATTACTCAACAAAAACAACTTTTAACATAACAGTCATTATTTTTTCCTTGACATATTGAATTTCTAAATGAATGAGGTGGGGCCTAGGTCTTAAACTAGGGAATTGTATCATGCTTTTCCCTGAGAAATGCGGAGATGAGATAAATATCCCAGGGGATCAGCACTAGAGGCCAGTGGTTAATGGGAGCCTACATAAATTTTCTCCTCCTTCCATTCTGACCATGAAAAAGAAGCAAAAGAAACTGGAGATTCTCATACTGGGACCAAAGAAGAGTAGGATCATATAGGGTGAGTTAACTAATGCAATTTTAGGAAGCACCAAAAATAAGAGAGAGATCTTGGGGAAAGAAAACAAACCACTCAAAGGTGGAATGAACTCCCTCTGTGGAAGACATCTTATGGATATCCAAATATTCTAAATGCACTGAAGAGAAGAACTACTTCTATTTCCATGTAGCTTAATTGAATCTTCCAAGCTGCCCCATCCTTTATAGCATCAGAGAAAAATCCCTGGTATCCCTGATACCAAGACAGCTCTAAACTCTGTAGTGAAGTCTCACAACTGCCCTCTTCAAGTATCTTTGTTGTTTCTGTTGTTGTTTTTATTATCTCATGCCCAGAATGAGAATTTGAGGCATTGAACTCTTGGATATATAAAAAGCAACAATACCCTTGTCCAGTCAGAGAGTGACATGGCTGTTTTCCTTTGTAAAATAAAATATATCTGATAAAGCTGCTTAATTATGTCACCTCAGACATCTTTCAGGAAGAACTATGTGTGTTATTCTAAAATTATAGGACAAGGGTGGTTTTAAATTGAAGATTTTAAATTGTTTAAATTTGACATGGACGTAGTCCTTGATTTTACTTAAAAAAGAGAATCCTGTACTCATGTCTACTCAACCTGGGTTCAACATTAGTTCCTCCATGTTCCTCCTCACAGGCTTCCCTGGCCTGGAACATTTGTATGTGTGGATTGCTATTCCCTTCTCCTCCATTTATGCCATGGTTCTCCTTGGGAATTGCATGATTCTCCATGTGATCCGGACTGAACAGAGTCTGCATGAGCCCATGTTCTACTTCCTAGCTATGCTGGCCCTCACCGACTTATGCATGGGGATTTCCACTGTGCACACAGTCCTGGGGATCCTGTGGGGGTTCAGTGACAAGATCAGTTTGGATGCCTGTATTGGCCAGTCTTTCTTCATTCATAGTCTTTCCTTTATGGAATCTTCTGTCCTACTCACCATGTCCTTCGATCGTTACATTGCAATCTGCAACCCACTACGCTACTCCTCTATCCTGACTGATGCCAGGATAATCAAGATTGGGATAGCCATTATAATTAGGAGCTTCTTATTTACAATTCCTGCTATCATCCGTCTAAAGATTTTCAATTACTGCCGGCCCCATGTTCTCTCTCATTCCTTCTGTCTCCATCAGGACCTCCTCAGGCTGACCTGCTCTGACATTCGCTTTAACAGCTTCTATGCATTGGGGCTAGTCATTTGTACATTAATGTTAGACTCTGTCCTCATCCTCATCTCCTATGTTCTAATCCTGAAATCTGTCTTAGCAATTGCATCTCGGGGTGAAAGACTCAAATCTTTTCAGACTTGTATCTCTCATATCTGTGCTGTCCTTGTCTTTTATATTCCCATCATCAGTCTAACTATGGTACACCGTTTTGGCAAGCACCTCTCCCCTATAGTGCATGTCCTTATGGGTAATATTTATATTCTTTTTCCACCCTTGATGAACCCAATTATCTACAGTGTCAAAACCCAGCAGATCCGAAGCAGGATACAGAGACTCTTCTCAGGACAAAGATACTGAGTCACTCCAAGGCTATGTGAAGATAAAATTTAAAATATATATTGTTCGTTTCAATTTTCTAGATTTTTGGGGTAGTAATTGTAGTAGGAAAGATACTGTCCTGAACATTTAGCTCTTCCTTTGTCTATGGAACAAATAAATTACTTAATGGACGTAAGGAATTTGCTTCAACAGAATCATCAAATTAGCAAGTCTCCCATAAAAGAGTGAATGCTAAGACACATAAGACCTCTGAAATAATCTTCTGAGGGAAATATGTCATTGTAGAATCAATGGATGTTCAGGTCACTTAGATGGAGTGACCACAAGCATGAATGACTGTTGAAATGTTTTAAATATGTTCTGACTCTAGCTTTCAGCATTTTGGATGACCCTTATGGAGGGCCTTTAAACTACTTGACATAGCCCAAGGCATACTAGCATATACTCAATAAATATTTGCTTAATACTATTGAACCTGAAAGTATTATAAATTCTTTAAATGGTTACTCCAAATGAACACTAAAAAAAAGTAAATCATCTATACTTCATTTACTAGTTATATCAGGCTTCATTTTGTTTCCCAAGTGTGTTGTCATCATCAGCCATAAGGAAAATATCACACACTGAGAACAAGAATATCCCCATCATCACCTCTGCAGAGCTCGTAACCCTTTATAGCCCAGAAAAGTTACATGACACATATCTCTGCCTCTAAGTCTATGGTCTCCTCCAGATAGTGTAAGGGAATTCCATGGGTGAAAGCTACTGTACATAAAGAAATCCTGATTTATCATTTTTACAGAGAATAAAGCAATGGGCTCTTTCAATTAAAAAAAATGGGTATACACTCTGCCCTTGCTTAACTGCTCTTATTGGCAGGGTTTTCTCCCTCTCCTCAGGGAGAGGTATGTCTTGAAAGGAATAGTGTAAACTTCTCTCTGCTCTTATACCAAGTCACATCACAATGCCCTTTTTAAACTCTGGCACATTATTGAGTTCTGTATTGGAACCTTCCAAATTTAATTCTTAGTTCTGTTCTTCTTCTATAAGATAGGGCAATATTCACATGTGTCCATTCAAATTTCCTAATGCAGTACTTAGTGGAAAAAACTCTTATGATATTGAGCATTTACAATTTTTGTCTGTTGGAGAGATTTTAACCTTGCCAAGGACTATATCCATTCCTTTTCTTTCTCTTATGTCTCCCACTAAAGACAATTTTTTCTCTCTGAGAGAAATACCTGTTAGAAAACAGCACCTATTTTATGGCATATTCTCCTGAAGGTGATTACACAAATATGTATATATGACTTTGGAAAATTTTAATAATGTAAGGAGAAATTAGTACTTAGAGAGATGTTAATGCCAAAAATGCATCTATAGTGACAAGTATGAAAGAATACATTTTTCAATAAGATAAATGGGAGAATTTTCATTGCTCAACTATGCATATTTTAAGAAGAGTTTTATTTTCTCTAATTGTCAATGACATGACAAGAGGGAGAAAAATAGAAAATATGTGTTAAATAGTTGAAAAAAAGTGAAAAAGGATATGAATTAAAGGGAAGAATGGAGATAAAAAATGTGGCAGAGAGAAAAAGAGATGTTATGTGAAAAATTAAAAGCAAATGGAGGAAAAGTAGGAGTTTTCAGAAAATGAATGTGCAATTGATGCATAATATGAAGTAAACAAAGATCAAGAACTTATTGAATGTGATCTTAGCTTCAGGTAGTAGTATAACTATAATAGTTATTAGTCACAGCAGCCAAGATCTCAAAGTAAGGAATGTTCCAAGCTTACCCAAACACACCTCCAAACAACCACAAAAGAAAAAAAATTCTAGTGATAATTTAAAGTGGGTTAAATTGATTGAATTAATATGCAAAGTACTAATTAAGATACCTAAAATATTTATGATACCTGAAGAACCTTAGACACCTTATTTACTTAGGATACTTAAGGTATGGAAGAAACTTGAGAATTTTATTAATACAGTGAATAAGAACATACATAGCAGAGACAATAGAGTAGGATGGATATAAGGAGAACCAACAAAAAATGAAAAATGAAATCAAAGATTAGAAAAAAGAAAACACTGGGAGAAATGAAAAGGAAAGAAAATTGGGAGTAAACTATCTCACATGAGGATGTCAATAAGAATCAATACACTGGAGGGTAAAAGAGGTGGATAATTCTTGGACTTTATTCTCATAGGAATTTTCACCAAGTAGAAATAACATCCACATGCAGTTAGGCATTGAGACTCTTTTTAGACCTAAATTGGAGAAAGAAAGAGAAAGAATAAGAAAAGAGGAAGATGGATAAAAGGGAGAAGAGATTGGGCAGGTGGTGGTCAGAAGTGAAAATATTTGTGAACAATGAAAGACAGGGAGATGAGGAAGTCAAAGATAAACAGGGTTTAAATAAAATCAAGGGAATGTGAATGGGATGAACTCACCCATAAAGAGGGATAGGATATCTGGATAGATTAAAAGACAGAATCACACAGTATTCTGTCTACAAGAAATACATTACAAAAAACAAAAACCCTTACCTTGCATATAAGAATCAATAGTATATATTGGTTCGAAGGCAGAAGAGAGACAAAGACTTGGCAATGGGTGTGATTAAGTGACTTGCCTAGAGTCACACAGCTAGGAAGTGTATGAGGTCAAAATTGTATCCAGGACCTCCTACTTCTAGATCTGGCTTTCAATTGGTTGAGCCACTGCCTACAAAAATAATAATAATAATAGTAATAAAAATAAATATTTAAAGCAAAGAGATACACACAGAATAAAGGGAGAGGTCTGGAACTGAATTTATTATGCTACAACCAAAGTTTAAAAAAAGCAGAGACAGACTGTAATGGAATACTATTGCACAATAAGAAATGACAAATAAGATGACCTTCAAAAAACAAACAAACAAAAACCTAGAAAGACTTACCTGAAGCAATGAAAAATGAAGTGAGCAGAACCAAAACTTTGTACATAGTAACAGCAAACAAAATATGTTGACTAATTATGATTAAAAACTATTATCAGCAATGCCAGGATGCAGATCAACTCCAAGGACTGAGGACAAAAGAAAACTATCTACTGCTATAGAAGGAAATGAATGTAGACTGAAGCATGCTGTCCTTCATGTAATTTCCTCTAAGTATTTTTCTCCAGTGTAAGCAATAGGTATCTTTTTTCACAGCATGATGAACATAGAAATGTGTATTATAAAATAAAATATATACAGACATAATCTAGAAAATATTTTAAATGTAAAAATAAAATGGACAAAATTTTTAAAAAGGAATTAACCACATGCCTCTCTTTGACTGTTACATATTATTTTGGAAATAAAATTGCATAATCATATAACCCCAATGAAGAAAGCGGATTCAGATTTTATTTCATTTTAATATGCACTCTACTCTGGTTAGTCATTTAGTCTTCTTTTTTATATCTAATTGAGAACAATTTTTCATTATATTGAAAGCAAAGTATATTCCCTATACCTTTAGATTTCTCCTACTAGCTTCTATGATCAGGCAGAAGAAATATTATTTTTTTATTAAAGGTAAGATTTTCCTCTATCTGAAAAATCATTTGGGAAAAATATACCTAATTTCCCTGATTGATAATCATGTAGTCTGGTTTCTAGTTCTTTCCTTGGCATATACACCAATGTCAATACTAAAATTGTTAAAGGGACTTAGAAGGATAACAATATAGGTAATCCTTCATTAGTATATATCAAAGGAAATGAATGGGATCAATTAGTCCAAGCCTTAATTATACAAATGATAACCTTGACAGTGAGGAAGGAAAGTGACTTGGTTGAAAACACATGAGTGGTAAGCTGCATAATCAAATTTCAAATCTATGTCTTTTGACTCCAAACCTAAACTCTATCTGCTATATCATGCTGAGGAATTTGTTATGGGAAAATCTAATTATTTATCATATGGTTTGAATATAGCTCTGTGTATCTAGATATTGCTTAATCTAGAATTTGTGTAAAGGAGCCAGAGAATGCTATTGGATCTCCTCTCCTCCCCATGTCTTGTTTTAGTTCCTTATCATAGGCTTGTGTTTAAGACTTAGCCCAAGTTTCATGAAATATTTAGATTTACCTGGGATTATACATATCAAGAAACCCACATGCTCTTTTTGGGAAACTATAGGCATATCACTTTGTTTCTTGTTCTTCTATCCTTGTTTGAACCATATATAATGTAAAATTCACAAAGGCTTAGGTAGAGCTCAGCTATGCATATTTTCTGTCTCTTTTCTTGGATGTACAGATTAATAAAATTCATTCTAAAATCCTTTTGGAGTTTTGGTTTTATTCTTAAACAGTACTGGGAATTTTCTTCCAAAATTCTTTAAAAGATTTGACTTCTTGTTTTCCATATGGGCCATCTTTGTATATGAGAAGATATGTTTAGTTATGTTAGTATTTTATACCTGTGGAGTGGTGAGTTTTTTGTAAACACTTTTCTAAGTGTAACTGAATCTAAATCAATTCTAGGATATGTTTAAGACAGTTTACCATAGTCCCAGGTACACCCTTAGTGATCACAACCTTTTAAAACATAATATTTTTCTAATATTCTTTGACTATATATACTGAAAAGCCACATTAGGTCCCTGTGTCTCTTGTCTTTCTCTGTCATTCTCTTTTTCTGTCCTTGTCTCTGCCTTTCTCTCTGTGTCTCCTCCCTCTTTTTGAGCTTGTCTCTCTCCTAATGAATCAATAAATTTTATTTTAAATATTATACAAAAGAAGGGAAGGGAAGTTGGAGTAAATTTCTGTCCCAAGGAAGTGAAGTATTTCAGGAGAGGAAAAGGGAATGTTTAGGTTTAAGTAGAAGAAAGATGAGGAATTAGGATATAGAGACCCCTGGATTCAGAGAATCAGATAAAAGAGGGACAGATATAAGGGATTTTTTTTCTAAATAAACTGAGCAGTCCAAATTAGAACATGATGTCTTTTGAAAAAATAGATTGGCCTTTAGGTAGGTTATCTTTGAATAAGCCTTTATTGCAGAAAGTTCTTCTAAAATTAAAAAAAAATCTACTTAACTACTGTTCAGTATGGTGTAGAGTAAATTCTCGATCAGGTATGGCCTATAAGAGGTTATAGCCTTTGAATAACAGTAATATAATAGGATGATAAAATATGAATTACTTATCTATTCTCAGCAGAATAATGATCCAAGACAATTTCAAGGACTCCTTATGAAAAACATTATATAACTCAAAAGAAAGAACTTATGCAGTCTGAATTTGATGGAGTCTGAATTCAGATCAAAGTAAACTATTTTTCATTTTTTATTTATGGATTTTTATATGTCTTTTACAACATTACTAATATGGGAATCTGTTTTATATGATAGTATAAGTATAGTCTTAATCAAATTGCTTTACTGTTTCATGAAGGAGGGAAGAAATGAAGGGAGAGAATTAAGATATCAAAACTTTATAAAATGAATATTTAAAATTATTTTTAAATGTACATGGGGAAAATATTATTGAAAAGAAGAAGCGATCTTTGAATTTCCATTTAAGTCAGATTCCATGATACCACTTCCCTGAATATCTTCCATTTCCACTAATGAAAATCTGATGCTATTTTCTTTGTTACCACCTTCTCTGAATTTATCTGAATTTTTCCATTCATGATATTATTTACTCCTCAAAAGTTAAATTACTGGTAACATGCTAAGAACGTCTTATACTAACCATTCTTGTATTATTATTTTGTTGGTCCTTTGAAATTATAACTCTTGAGATTTAGAGGCAACAGTTCAAAAAGATACAGTCTAAATGTGAGAATACATCTCTCAGAAATGTGATTTTAGGGAATACTGAGTAGAATTTTTACAATGTGTAGAAAAAGAACCAATTAAAAGCTCTCAGTTAAACACCAAATTAGAAATCATGAAAATCAAAGGAGAAATTAATAAAATTGAGAGTAAGAAAATTATTTCACTAAGACAAGAAGTTGGTTTTATGAAAAATAAATAAAATTGATAAACAACTGATCAATATGATAAAAAATAAGGCAGACAAAAATGAAAATATCAATATAAAAAATGAAAAGGACAAGATTCCAAACAATGGAGAGAAAATTAAAATAGTTATTAAGATTATTTCACCAATTATATAACAACAATTCTGATAATCTAAGTGAAATAGATGAATACTCAAACAACTATAAATTGCCAAGATTATCAGAAGAAGAAACTGGATACTTAAACTATCCCATCTCAGAAAAAAAAATTTGAATGAGTCATCAATGAACTATCTAGGGAAAAGCTCATGGGCAAGACAAATTCATAAGTGAATTCTACCAAACATTTAAAAAATAATGAATTCCAATACTCCATGAACTATTCAGAAAAAAAGCTGAGGGATATGCTCTACCAAATTCCTTTTATGACAGATATGGTAATGATACCTAAACCAGGAAGACCAAAAACAGAAAGAAAACAATAGACATATCCCTAAAGAATATTGATGGAAAAAAATTTAAACAAAATGCTTACAAGGATCTTGTAGCAAATATATTAAAAAGATCAAACACTATGACTAGGTGGGTTTTATACCTGGAATACATGGATGGTTTAATATCAAAAAAAACATCAGCATCAATTTTTTTTTGTGACAGCAAAGAAATAGAAATTGAAGGGATGTTCTTCATTTGAAGAATAGCTGAACAAGTCTCAGTATATGCATGTAATGGAATACTATTGTGCCATAAGAAATGGCAGTCAAGATGATAATGAGAAAACCTGGGAAGAGTTATATGAAGTAATGTAATGCAAGCAGAACAAGGAGAGTATTGTATGCAGTAACATTAATGCAAATCAACACCACAAACCTAGGAGACAATTGAAGAAACAAGCATCCTATTTCCCAAGGTGATGGACTCAGGGTAAAGAATGGGAAACACATATTTGGTATAACCTATGTGTGCATTAGTTTTTCTTGGCTATACTTCATTATTACAAAGGTTTCTTTCCTTTTTTTAATTTCAGAGGGGAAAGAATTTGAAGGGGAGTGGAGAGATAATATTTTTTTAAATATGTGTAAAGAGGGCGATCAAAGCATTTAAAAGAAAATACATAGAACAACAAGGAAATATAAACTAGCATGGCACCTGTGAAAGTAACAGGTTGAACTTATTATAAGGATTTAAAAACTAAGTTTCTAGAATATTGCTAAAAGGTGTCTTCATTTCTGAACTAGCTGCATTCAATTTGTTCTTCTTTTATTTCTTTACCATTTGTCCATCAGGAACCTTGCCTCACTTTTTTCATCTTGTGCATGCATGTATGTGTGTGTGTTGTGTATATGTATTATATGTTTGTATATGATTGTGTTTGTGTTTGTATATGGTCTTTTCTCAGTAGGTTATATGTTACTCAAAGCGGAGACTTTTTTCTTTTTTGTATTTTCATCCCTATTTCCTTATACATAATAGATGCTTAATAAATGCTTATCAACTACTAACTTCACAATTTCATATGCAGCTTATCCTATTTAAATTTGAATATGAGAATTCTCTATTTTCAGTAATTAAGTACATAATAAAAATAATTTTTAAAGGACAGATATGGAATTACTCTTTTTTAAAAATCCTGACAGGGCCAATGGAAATAACAACTCCTGCTTTTCAAATGCTTTCATTGACAAATAATTTTAATCTCTACAAACAGATTTTATGCTCATAGTGGAATTAGAAAAAAAGAAAGGTAAGAAACCTAGAGTGTATGATATGTCATTAAAATATGATAAAGAAGTTGCAGACTTTCTTTCTGTCTTGCTACCACCCAGTACACACTCAAGCCAAAATATCAAAATCTTCTATCCCTGTTGGATTTTGTCTTCTCTCTTAATCTCACTCAGCCTCATCAAAATCAATAAAAGTTATCCAGCTTTATTTTGTTTTTAAAATAACAACTGCAAAATATCATGGGAACAAAAGTAAGTAAAAGGAATTAGTTAAAGGAATAAAGGAATAAAACTTTTAAGTTCTGGAAGCATTTGGTGGTGTCTGAAAAGAGAAAAAAAAGCCTCTCTCTTTCCATCATTCCACATTCACCCTCTTCTCCCATTTCCTCTAGATCAGAGGGAAAAGAAGAGATGAAGAAAAAAAATGGATGGGTGAAGGAAGAAACAACTCCCTGCTGCTTGCATAGAGTATTTAGAAAGCATTTCTCAGGTTATAATGCTGATATGACTGTAGTCAATCTCTTTACATTGTGGACCATAGCTAGTGACAGGATAGTACCTTTAGCTATTATACCTATGGCTCTTTAAGACTTACAAATAATTTTTTATGGTATCTTATTAGACTTGCGCAACAACCTTGCAATTCAAGTAGGTGCTCTTATTATTCCACTTTTACAGTTGAAGTTCAGAGAGTTTATGTATGTTGCCCAGGCTAGTTTAGTGTGTAAATTAAATATCAATGTGACCCCAATTCCAGAAAGACTCACCTCATTGGGTAGGGTACCATTTAGTCCTGCGATTTGGATTGCCTACATGGAGATGCAGTTCCTGATCAATGGATGCCCATGTGGGTGTTGTGGATCGCTCTAGAACAGGGTGTAATGTAAATACTAGCCAATTAGAACCTTTGAGTAGGAGGGATTAAATGAGGTTCAAAAAGCCAGCAGGAGGAGTGGGGGGAGGCTCTGTTTTGCTTCTCTTCTTGGACCAACCATTCTCTCTCTATTCTATCTCAATCTCATCAGGTCTGGCAATTCTTCCTAGCTGGGCCAAAGAAATTGTGGTCTATCTGGCTAAGTGATCTCTAATGAGCAGAGGCTTATAGCCCCATTGAACCCACACAACTGAGACCATGGCAACTGGAACCTGGAGTCAAAGAGGCATGGCAACACTTGGAGATTTTTAATTATTCTCCTCTTACTTTCTCTCTTTCACTTTTACTAATAAATGAGCATAATTCCATATATAATCTCCAAGATTAATTTTAATCATTTATATCAGTGTCTGAGGCAGGATCTGAACTTAGGTCTCTCTGACTTCAAGTCCAGGGCTCTATGAGCATTAGGGACAATACTCCAAAGTACACATGAAGATTGCATGAGCAGAGCATTCTGAGCATACTTAAAAGCTCTAGTCTCATTAGACAATCCACTTGTTCCATTAGAAAGAAAATATATGACCATATTCTGGATTATATTACATCTTGGGATTTTAGTATTAAATATGGGAATGACTCAATACCAGGCTGAGGACTGACTTGCAAGTCAATGTAGCTGACCTAATCTATTATGATATATGTGGAAATCTTTCCAAAAATATATCTCCTGACCTTTTAAAATAGTATAAAGCAAACAATTACACAATCATGGAACTGAGGGGTACATTAACACTACAGGTATACATTGTGTCATTTAGTCTCTTTTGAGAATATAATTTTATATCTTAGCTCATATTTACCAAATGTGACATTGAAATCAATTAATTCCATCTATCTGAGCCTTAATTTCTCTATATTTAAAATTGTGGTATTTCTTGTATTATCTACCTCTTAGAGTTTTAATGGAAGGGGGTTTGTGAGCTTAAAGTGCTATACAACTGTGAGGTATTACTTTTATTTACAAAGTAACCAAATGGAAATTCCACTGTGTCTCTGTTCCTCTTTTTTTTTTTTTTTTTTTAATCTAGCATGGCTTTCCTTGGTACCTACTAAGGGGACCAGGGATAAATCATTGGAATTTTAAGGACATGCTACTCAGATTTGGTCTGAGTTGTATACCTATTAAGGGAAGTAGAATTCTCCTACCTCTTGAGGGATCTATATAAGGCCTAAAAAACCCAAAAGATATTTATTTTATTCCTTAATAATTATTAAAGTTTTGTTAATGTTTCATACAGGAGATAATAAAGAGACAGAAACAATGCATCATTATAGAATTTTTAAATTATTTAATTCTGTGGTCGATTTCTACCTCTTGCCCCTCCTATAATTATTTTATTTCCATTTTGTTATGATATTATTTCTGTTTATATACCCTCCTATCTTCCTGGACATGGGTTAACCCAAAGGTAATACCTAAACACAAAAGACTATTACTCTTATTAGAATGAGATGAATATATAGAATTAGAAATAAAGTACAAAAAGAACCTTTAAGATAAAGAAATAATTGCTAAATAGAGATGACGGAAGATTTTAAGAACAATAATACAATAGAAATCCCTGTTTGGCTCCAAAATATAACTTACTATGCATAACTTTCAGGATTACATTTTGTAAACTACCAAACTATGAACTAAGAAACTCAAAAATCAACCTTAATTTAGAAATGAGATTTAAAGAGCCTAAGTAATTCATCTGGTGCTACACAGCCATTCTTAAAGCTCAGATTATTATTTAGGTCTTTCTTACTCCATGATTAAGGGTGTTACCTAATTTGACAACCTTTAAAATCTTTCCATGTGGGATATTATGTTTGGAACCTGATAGGTGGCCAGACATTTTTAACTTTTTGCAATCTTTAATGAGAAAACAATAAACGCTGATAATGTTTTTGAGGTATTTCATTACCAGGAGAAGAAAAGTTCAATAATCATGCTTGATCCCTCTAATAAAGGTTACCATAGGAATTTTTCACCATTTTGATCATTTCATTAATTTTCAGCAGTATTCTATAATTCTGGGAGATTCCTGAGCTCTTGACATTTTAGAGAGAAAGAAAAATGTCAGAGAATGTTTGGTAGGGAAGGCAAACAGCCAAAGAGAGTCTCTGATCATGCTCCATAATTCATTTGGCAAATGGCAAGTGATGAAAAAATTAAATGTAGAAATATAAAATATGTTTTGTCACATATCACCATCCCTCATTACTCCATACTTGTAAACCTAGTGAGGGAGGGAGGTCATTTCTTCATTCTATATTGGTGTCTGCCCCATTTATTATGGTTGTAATGTAGTAGTAGAAGTAGTAGTAATAGTAGTAGTAGTAGTAGTAGTAGTAGTAGTAGTAGTAGTAGTAGTAGTAGTAGTAGTAGTAGTAGTAGTAGTAGTAGTATGTTTGTTATTGTGGTAGTCTGTTTATGAACATATTTATTTATGAGCAGGGGTATTTAATATTAGAATCCATGGTCATGAAGTTAATTTATATCAATGGAACAAGAACATACAGAAACATAAAGAATAAAGAAAAAATGTCCATGAGACTCTGCCTTTATAATCCAATCTTGAGCAGGGAGGTTGAAAAGGTCTCATCCCTGGGCTCAAAGTGGCACTGAGGGAATGTTATGACCAGTAGGGGGCTAAGGTAGTATATGGGATAACTCAGGAGAAGCCCAAACCACAGCTTGATATGAGAATAGGATTTGTTCACCACACCAGCTGGGCTAAGCCTCCTTTAAGAGTGAGAATTCTCTTGCTACCCACAAGCCTTAGAGACCAGTCTCTGGCAGTACAGTTGAGTAGAAGGTAACCAGGAAATAGAATGTTGATTCCTGAAAACTTTGCTTATATTTAAGGGTTAGCACTACCTTAATGCAGCTATGATCAGTTCAAGATGTTATCAGGATCTGACTACACAAATACAGATGTTGTCAACAAGGTAAGTTTTTAGACTTTTAAGGATCATTATAGGCTTAGAGATTAAAATGGGTTTATTTGGTAAATTGAAGGGTAGATAATTGGGAGAAGGTGAGTGGGTGATGGATACCCTGAATAATCTTGCCTAAAGTATTATAAGTATAAATAAATATTTAAAATGAAGATGTCCCCTAAGGAGCAGATTTCAAAAGGACCTTGGTGGTCTCCCTCTGACTCTGGAGCTGTTTGTTGCTGAGCCCAGGGCTATGCAATCTCTGGTTTAGATGCTATTGAAATTCTTATTTTTTGTTGAATGATCTTGAATGTAAATAAAGCTTATTGGCTATGCCCATAAAAGGTCTTTGATATGGCTACCAATGAAGGTTGACTCTGCCTGCCTTCCTATATCAAAACTTTCCACTTCCCAGGGCCCAGACTGTCACTTCCTGCCTCCCTAACCTAAGGAGAAGAAGAAGCCCCTGAGGGGTCTGTGGACCTCAATTTATACCCTGTCCCTAACTGTCACCTTGGTACATGCCCAGGACTGCTTTGCCATGTTCTGAGATCCAAAATGGCAAAATGCTTTTTTGTGCCTACAGAAAATGGCTGCCCATTTCTGTATATTACAGGAATTATGCACAGGGTATAAAAACATATTCCCTGGTTTCTGTACATTTCCTACTTTTTGACACTTGTCTTTACAGATACTGAAAGTAGAGCAGAAAGAGCCTGTGAATTGTACAAGATGATAGAACCTTTTCTACTCAAAAGTTGTTGTTTTCCCCCAAAGTACAGCTAGTGGCATAGCCATGAAAGTGAGCCCTTCCCCAACAAATAAAGACACTGACATTTAGGAAACAATTTCTGGATGCAGGACTATACATCTATTCCCCATCCTTACTAATTTTTGCTAGTATCAGAAATTCCTATAGCCCAGACTTAAGCCCTGATCTTCAGAAAACTCACTTTGAGATTCCTGGGAAATATTATATCCTGTTTTGTAGTCAGAATGGAAGATATGTCTACATTAAAGTATCAGGGAATATTTACCTAAGAATTCTGTGCCTAGTACTACCCCCATGAGAAACATCTCCTCCTTTTTGCTCCCCCAGAGATTCACCACAGCGACTGAATTTCTATGGGCTCTGAGGAGATGCTGACCTATTCTGACTGTTTTATTATTACTTCTTCCCCCTCTTGCCTAGGAAAGAGCCATCTCTCAAAGTACATAGCCAGAAGGGGAACACATTGTACTCCCACTATATCTCTTTCTTTCTCAATTCCTGACTCAGTTTGAAGTTATTGCAAGATAACTAGGTTATTATTATTCCTATTGACTCCCAGAGGAGTATAGGGCCGCAACCATCTCACGCCAATGGACTCTGTTCTGGGCAACATCCCCCAACTGGGCATCTCACGCCAACGGACTCTGATCTGGGCAACTTCCCCCAACTAGGCATATCTTTGCCAGGTCTGTTTTGGCCTTCCAACTTTCCTCCTCCCTGGTGGGTTCCATATTTTTTTTTCATAGCGTCCTGACTGATGGGATACTGAATTGCTCTTTCCCAGAGTCTGGTATTGGAGATCTTTTCAGGCCATCTGATGTTCAAGATTTGACATAGGCATCTGTTAACAAAGACCTGGAGTTTGTTGGTTTTTGCCAGCCCGCATTGTGGACTCTGTTGGAGAGCAATCTTCCAGACTAGGTGATCCTAGGTTTTGTTGGTTTAATGAGGTTGCAGTTTCTGTAGCAAATGAAATTTTTAAGGGGTGAGGTTGCTAGCCTGGAGCCCAACCCTCCACCTTTTTCAGCCAGGCTTGGGACCGTCCTTGGCAGAGTTAGATAACTAGGTTATATAGTAGATAATTAGTTAGGAAGCTATGAGTTCAATTTCTTTCCTAGACCCTTACTAGTTGAATGACCTTGGACAAGTAATGATCACTCTCAAACTGAGTTGCCTCATAAGTAAAATGTAGGCAATTGTGGTCCTGCCTCATTAAACTGTTGGGATAAAAAAAATGGGAACATATGTAAATTGTTTTACAAACATTAATGTCTTATGTAAATGTCATCTGTGTCATCTAGTGCAATTTCCACTCCTTTTACTTCCATTACTACCTTCTTTTCCTTGAGGCTTTCCCACCCAGTTATTGTCTCAGCTGATCCAGCATTGCATTATGTATTATTTGAATGTCAAGAAGAGGTAAAGAATCTTTATCTATGTAACAGAATGGAACTAAAAACATTAAAATTTCACCTAAGCTTTCATAATTCTTTTTTTTCTTTTTAATAAAATTTCTTCTATTTCCCCCCATAATTAGATGTTAAAAAACATTTCCAATACTTTAAAAATAATTTTGAATCTCAAAATTCAGGCTTTCTCTGTCAACACCCTCCCTACCAGACAGTAAGCAATTTCATATAGATTTTACATTGCCATCATGTAAAACATTTTCCTATATAAATCTTTTTGTGGAAGGAAATGAATGAAAAAATTAAGAAAGAAAGTGAAAAAAGGTTAATTTGGTCTGAATTTAGACTCCATCAGTTCTTTCTGTGGAAATAGATGGAAGTTTATTAATTACTGTGCTGAAATTTAATAACATAATGGTCAACCTGGATTCCAGAGGACTACTAAAGAATTATGCTACCCACCTCCAGATAAAGAAGTGGAAACTCAGAATTCAGAGTGGAACAAATATTTTTTGGATATGGTCAACATGGAAAATAGTTTTGATTCACTATACATGTTTGTAGTGGATTGTAGATAATTAAAACAAATGAAATATTTTTAAAAGAATTGCTAATTCTACTCTAACCAATTCACATGTGTTGACATGGAATCTAGAGTCCCCAAACTTGTGGCTTAGTGAGATCTGATGAACCCCAAGTTTCAGAAATAGCTTGTAGGTTGGAGACCCCAAAGCTTGTGCTTCTTCCCAGTTCCCTTGAGAATCTGGGACTATCAGTTGTGAACTGAATAATGGACCCCAGGGTAAATGCTAAATACCCTTTTGTCTTGGGTAGTCTTCCCCAATGGGGACACACCTGGGCAGGGACTATCCTTTAGTATCCATTGGGTAAGCAGCCCCTTCCCTTACACCCTAGTCTCTAGCTATGATTCCCATTCCTAGGCTTGATTGTATACTGTCAGTATAATGTCAATAATCTCTCCCAGCCCTGGATCTTCCCAAATGGTATATAAATTCCCCAATTTCCTTTGTTCCTTGGAGTCCTCATCTAGGGCAGTGTCACTCCCAGGGGGGGTCAGGGAGCAGAGCAAAGCAGTGTTCATTTCTTAGACTCTGCACAATGCACAGCTCTGCAGAAGAGGCCAGGTAGCCCTAATCCCCCTTACCCTTGATTAAAGAGTGATTTTATGACTATTTAATAATTCCGTGTTTTTTCCAAGTTAACACATGAATTCCCAATATAATATTGCTTGACAAGTTATCTCCAGTCCGTAGGTGAAGGTCTCCAAGATGTCCAAGTAGAGGGAACACTGTAGATATCGAACCCCAAGCACAGTGCCTGACAAATAGGTGCTTAATAAATGCTCACTGAACTGACTGTTCCATTTTTTCCCTTTTTATTTTTTTAATTTTTTAATTTAATTATTTAATTTAGAATATTTTTCCACGACTACATGACTCATGTTCTTTCCCTGCCCTCCTCAATCCCTTCCATTGCCAATGAATAATTCCACTGGGTTCCACATGCAACATTGTTCAAAGCCTACTTCCACATTATTAATATTTTCAATAGAGTGATAATTTAGAATCTACATCCCCAACCATATCCCCATCGAACCATGTGATCAAGAAACTGTTTTTCTTCTGCATTTTTACTCCCACAGTTCCTTCTCTGAATGTGGATAGTGTTCCCTCCCATAAGTACAGATGACATTTTTTATCATGAGTTCTTTCGGATTGTTTTAGATCATTTATTGTTGAGAATAGCTGTTATTCACAGTTGTTCATTGTACAATATTCCCATCACTATGTTCTCTTGGTTCTGCTTACTTCTCTCTCTAGTACATATTAGTCTTTCCATGGCCTTCTGCTCATCATTTCTTATAGAATAATAATATCTTATTATAATCATATATTGTAACTTACTTAGCCATTCCCCAATTGATGAGTATCCCTTTAGTTTCTAGTCATTTGCCTCCTCAAAAAGAGCTACATAAAATATTTTTGTACATATAGGTTCTTCCCCTTCTTGTTTTTTTGTCTCTTTGGGATACAAAAGTAGTAACAGAATTTTTGGATCAAAGGCTATGAACTGTTTTATTGTGCTTTGGGCATAGATTCAAATTGCATTCCAGAATGAATGGCCCTGTTCACAACTCCTACAACAGTGCATTAGTGTCTCAATTTTCCATATCCCTTCCTAGTTTTGTCATTTTCCTTTTCTGTCATAATAGCCAATCTGATAGGTTTGAAGTGATACTAAGGAGTTATTTCAATGTTAATTTCTCAATTTTTATTTATTTTCTAATAATTTTTAGTTTTGTTTTTTTGCAGGAATATAAAGAACTTCAATCGCTTTGTCTGAGAAGTGCCTGTTTATATCATTCAGCCATTTCAACTGGAGAATGATTTGTATTCATCTACATTCAAGCCATCATTATATGTATTTGAAAAATGAGGCCTTTATTAGGGAGATTTATTGTAAAATTTTTACACAATTATGATAGCTGTGTATTATTCTCCATTCTATTTCCCCCCTATTTACTTTCTGACCAACACATATCTCAATTTGTCTTCTTTTCGACCCTTCCTCTCATTTTCTATAGGATAATATTTCCCTTTATACACAATTGATTGTATATGTTCTTCCCTCCTTGAGCTAATTCCTATGAGATCAAAGTTCACATGCTCCCCTTTCCACCTCCCTCATGTTCCCTTCCACTATAAAAACTCTTTCACAATTATTTTATGTATGATAATTTATCACATTCTATTTTCCCTTCCCTGATGCATTCCTCTTTCTTATGACTTCATTTTATTTTATTTTTTGAAATAATCCCATCATATTTAATTCACACCTTGGTCCACTTTCTATGTCATAATCCTTCTATCTTAATAATGATAATCATTTTCCCATGTAGATATGCATACAATTTAACCTTGTTGAATATCTTTTGTTTACTTTTTCCTGTTTACCTTTTCATGATTCTCTAAAGTCTTGAATTTGACAGTCAAATTTTCCATTCAGTTCTGATCTTTTAATTGGTAATATTTGAAAGTTCTCTATTACATTGAATATCCATTTCCCCCCCTAAGGATTATGCTTAGGTATGCTCCATGATTCTTGGTTGAAGTCATAGCTCTATTGGTGTCTAGATTATCACATTCTAGGCCTTACTATTCTTTACTGTATAAACTGCTAAATCTTGTTATCCTGACTTGTTTTATGATATTAGAATTGTTTCTATTTGACTCCATGCCATAAATCTGGGAGTTCTGGAATTTGTCCATAATAATCCCAGCAGTTTTTACTTTGGGATATCTTTCAGGAGGTGATCCGTATATTCTTTCAATTTCTATTTTACCCTCTGGTTCTAGAATATCAAGGAAATTTTCCTTGATGATTTCTTGAGAGTTAATGTCTAAGCTCTTTTTTTTTTGGTCAAGGATTTTAGGTAATTTAAAAATTCTTATATCTCCTATATTTATTTCCAGATCAATTGCTTTTCCAATGAGATCTTTTATATTTTATTCTTTTTAAATTTTCATTCTTTTTTTGTTTGATTGTTTCTTGATGTCTAAAGTATTCATTACATTCCACTTACCTAATTCTAATTTTAATACATTATTTTTTTGCAGGTGGGTTTTGTGATTCCTTTTCCATTTGGTCAATTCTAATTTTAAAAAAAATTCATTTTCTTCAATGAATTTTATATCCCTTTTTCCATATGTCTACCTTTTAAAAAGTTCTTTTTGGTGTATTTTTGTATATCATTTTTTCATTGATCAATATTACTTTTTAAAAGGTTCTTTTTCTTCATTGATTTTTTGTGTTTCTTTTATCAATTGCCATATCTCATTTATTTTCCCAATTTTTGTTCTGCTTCTTATTTGATTTTTCAAATCTTTTTTTAAAACCCTTAACTTCTGTATATTGGCTCCTAGGTAGAAGAGTGGTAAGGGTGGGCAACGGGGGTCAAGTGACTTTCCCAGGGTCACACAGCTGGGACGTATCTAAGGCTGGATTTGAACCTAGGACCTCCAGTCGCTAGGCCTGACTCTCAATTGACTGAGCTACCCAGCTGCCCCCCACTGAGCTACCCAGCTGCCCCTTCAAATCTTTTTTCAGCTCCTCCACTTATTCTTTTTTTTGACTTGAGAGCAATTCATATTTCCTTGGAGGTTTTAGATATAGCAGTATTGGCCTTGCTATCTTTTTCTGAATTTGTGTGTGTATGAATATGTATATAGATGAAATATTTAAACAAATAATAAAAAGAATAAAAATTTTGTGTAATGAGTGACTGAAATCTCATTTGCATAATATTTCTCACTGGGACAGAATTGTTTATTCGCTGTTCCTTGCCTCTGTGGGGGGCAAGATTAAACAATATTTTTTTTTCTTCTGAAAAACTACTGGAACTGAGTGTCTTCTTTATTAATTCTTGAAATCAGACCAGCCTTTGTCTTCTCTCCCAACTTATTTAATACTTCATATCTCTGGGAGGTCATGATTCTTGAATAATCAGTTTCCATCAATGAGAAGAGTATTATGTAAATGTCCATTGAGTCACCCATTACAGTTATATTCTCTCCAATTTTTCAGGAAATTATATGGTTGCAAAGATATGGCCTGTCATAGTATATATTCTTCAAAAGTCTCTTCTTCATTTGTCATATTTTCTTTAGGAATTCCTTCAAATTTTAGAGATTAGGTTGGAAAAATTTTGTAGATATAATAAAATAGAAGTGTAAATAATTATTAATATAATTTTTTTTAAAAAGGGATTTAGTGAGTTTTTTTTCTCTTTCAACGGAAACCAGTTGCTAAAATTTAACTTATATCCTTATTTGGAATAAGAAAGTATTTTATGATAGAATGAAATGATTGAATGATTATCACTGCTGAATTTAGAGACTGGGGACTTAGAGCATATTCCCCTGGTTTCAGAAGAGTACAAATGAATTGGCCATCCCAAGAGAATAAATCTTCTCCCAGGATTATTAGCAACAGTCTTACATAAATCCAATTGTCCCATTTCCTTTATTCCTGATGCCAAGGAAAAGAAACAGCTTTCTTTCATGCCCTATTATTGGAAATTATGGAATGTAGAAACCTATTTACCAAATAACTAATGGGGGGTTAGTGAGGAAAGGAAGTGATTGGAAGAGAGAAATCAACAGAGATCAAATGGATAAGATGACATTGTGAGAAAAGGGCTTCTCTGACAACCATTCCTTCTTGCTCTAATGATCAGTGATTTCATTGGAAGAAAAATATTCCAAATATATGAAACAAAGCAATAAGGGTCCTTTTCCTTCCAATTGTTTACCCTCTTCAGAACAATACTTCTTGGTAAGAATTTTTACCATTACTCCGACTTTCTATCTGTTCATACCTCATAGTTATTAAGACTCAAGACAATGAGCTTATATTTTCTCTAACTCTCAGAAAGAAGATTCACATCAAGGACATTGAAATTTATACCTTATTGTCAAGAGATAAAATTATATGGAACTGAGAAGTGGGTAAGTAATACTTCCCCCCACTCTAGGGAAATTATACTTCTTTTTTATTCAGTTCCTGAACTTCACCACATGACATTTTTATGCTGTTTAAGATTGTCATGACTATCTTTTCCTTTCCTTTCTGGCAGAAAATCTGATGGTAATATGAATTTAAGACTAATTCCCTGAGGAAGGAATCACTGACCTCATTTCATTGTCACCTGTGTTCACTGATGTTTGTTCTGACCAGCCCGAACATTACATCCTCACTCTTCTTCCTCACTGGCTTGCCAGGACTAGAAAAATCCTATACTTGGATTTCCTTACTCTTCTTTTCCATCTATGCCATGGTCCTCTTGGGTAACTGCATGATCCTCCATGTGATCCAGACTGACCCTAGTCTGCATGAGCCCATGTTTTATTTTCTGGCCATGTTGGCCTTCACTGACCTGTGCATGGGGTTGTCCACTGTTTACACTGTTTTAGGTATCCTGTGGGGGATCGTCCAAGAGATTACTCTTGATGCCTGTATCCTTCAGACTTATTTCATCCACGGACTGTCTTGCATGGAGTCGTCTGTACTACTTGCCATGTCATTTGACCGCTATGTTGCAATCTGCAACCCACTGAGGTATACTACCATCTTGACCAACCCCAGGATCATTCAAATTGGAGTGGCTATTTTAATCCGAAGTTTTCTGTTTATTACTCCTCCCATTATCCGCCTGAAGTTTTTTAATTATTGCCGCCCCCACATTCTTTCCCACTCCTTCTGTCTGCATCAGGACCTTCTGCGCTTGGCTTGCTCTGACATCCATTTCAACAGTTTCTATGCTCTGGCTTTAGTGATCTGTACCCTACTCTTAGACTCTCTGCTCATTCTTATATCTTACATCCTGATTCTTCACTCAGTCTTGGCTATTGCATCCCGTGAAGAGAGACTCAAGTCCTTCCAGACCTGTGTCTCTCACATTTGTGCCGTCCTGGTTTTCTATATACCTATCATTGGCCTGACAATGGTACACCGTTTTGGGAAGCATCTTTCTCCACTGGTACATGTACTCATGGGGAATATCTATATCCTTTTCCCACCGCTGATGAACCCCATCATTTATAGTATAAAGACTCAACAAATCCGAAGCAGAATTCAAAGGTGGTTTTCTCTGAAAAAAGAATAAACTATTCATAATATGGCTTTGTCCATCAAAATCACACCTTTCTTTTGACTCTCAGGATCAGAAGGGTAAGTCCATTATATGGCTAAGTGAATAGAGCACTGAGCCTGGAGTCAGGAAGATCTGATTTCAATCTGGCATCAGGATAGTTATGAGGGATTTAAAACAAAAGTGGTAGTGGGAATTGCAGAAACAATACCTACTCTATCTTGTAACTCAGTTCTGGAACAACTTCATTTCCCTTTCGATCCATTTATGCATCTAGTCCAATTTCTGCCTTGTAAGAAAACTTTATCCTAGTATGAGAATTGAGACAAAACTTCATTGCATTGCTCGGACCTAGCCCTACATGGATGAAAAACTGACTCACTTCTATCTGTTGCTTAGAGTCCCTTTACTAACCTAGTCAGATCCAAAGACTGATGCAAGGAGCTTTCTCACACTTATACAGCTTGAGCATCCTGTGTGTCTCATCTGAAAATTGGCCATGTACTAGCCAATTAATCATTATTTCCATATTCCTTTGATTGAATACAGACACTTAGGGACTAAAGGGGACACTTCTTCTTCTGATTTCAAGCCATTGTATCTATTCCTGATATTTCCTCTAATTAGAAATTAGAATAGATCATTTTGTGTCCTGGTTAGTATCCTGATAATTGTTTTCTTTTATTAATTAGTATTATGTGAAGAACTGCTTTTAATGCATAAAGATTTGTTTTCCACTATATTTGGGATCCAGTGTCAAAGCTAAGGAGGGCTGTCCCTGATTTGTTATGTAATTGGCATGTGTTACTTAATAAATCAATACACTCAAAAACTCATACTTTTGCTCCTCAGTCATTTCATCTTTCATTTACTACACTTACTAGTTCTGGGATCCTGGGCAAGTCATTTATTTAACCTCTGATTCTCTCAATTTCCTCAATGGTAAAATTATGGTAATAAAAGTACCTACATCATAGGTCTGTTGTTAGTATCAAATGATGTAATATTTGTAACAAGTTTAGCACAATACATAGTATTTAGTTGACACTTTATAAATATTTTTTCCTTTCCTTTCATTCATCAGGAGAGTTTGGCAGACCAAATTGAAGAATTTTAGGAGTCAGTCCTTTTTTCAGAAATATCAGTGTTAGGAAAAACACATGTACATGGGAGAGATTTTTATCATGCATCTCCCTGAACATCTTGGTTCAAAATACTATTCATGGGATTTTAAGCATGAAAGTAACAATATTGAATAGGTAAGAAAATATATTAGTTAAATTTCAATTTGTCAGAGTCCTATGAAGTTTCTCTTACTGTATTAGCTTTATTCTAAAGTAAAGCAAAAACTCACTGGGCTAGTTTCAGGGTCTGATTCCCATTATCTGGGATTGGAGGGGATGCTGCAGTACAATAAAGAATACAGGAGTGGTAGAGATAAAATATGAGGGTTCACACTTAGAGGCTACTTTATTATTCTTTGAATTAATTAATGTTTAATGCATGATTAAATTTGTTTATGTTCAGGAAATGTTTTCTAGGGTTGAAAGCAGCCACTTTCCTCAAAACAATCAGTAAAACCTTCTTGAGAATTAGAAAGAATTTAGATTCAGGGGTTAGAAGACTTATTTTTAATTCTCCATTAACTTGCTGGGTGATCCTGGGGCAAATCCTAATATCTCTGAGCTTCCGTTTCTTAATTTGTAAAATGAAAGCTTAATAGTAGAAACTCACAAGTATCCATTTGATATATTTGAATCTGAAGGCATACCCAGAGTGCTAAGCCTGAATCAAGAAGATCTGAGTTCAGATATTGTTTTGAACTCTCACAATCTATGTATACCTAAGTAAGTCATTTCACCTGGGCTAATTCAGTTTCTGCATGTGTAAAACGGGGATAATAAAAATTATTTCTCAGAGTTTTTGTGAGGATGAAGTGAAATAATAATTATAAAGCATTAGGACATCTTCTGGTTCATAGTAAGTACTATTAAAACATTAATTATTTTATTATTATTACTGGAAAACTGAAAAGGAAGTTGGCTAAAATTAGATTGAGATCAAAATCATACATAATAAACCCTAATAAGGTCTAAAGAGACAATGCAAGTTAAATGCAAGGCTCATATTGTTGATATTGTCATTTATATAGAATTAATATAAGTACTTTTTGCAACTATGGACAGAGACAAATTAAATCAGGAAGAAGAGTGACAAAAGTATATAAATGCAACTTTCTAATATTTTATATAGACAAAATTAGTACAGAATAAAAAAGAAATTATCTCATAGGGGAAAATCCTCATATTAGTTTTTTTTAAATAATGGTCAGCTATACAATGTATCTGTGGCATTGATTTGGCTCTTTAAGAATGAGAACTATATCCCAAAAACAAATGGTCAAAGAAGAGAAATAGTCTTTTTGTCAAAGAAGAAATATAAACTGTCAACCTAAAGAAAGAATACTCGAATGTACTTATAAATGTAAGTAAAATTGAAACAATTATGATTGTTCTGGAACCTATCAGATTGGGAAAAAGAAAAATAAATAATTTTGGAAAGGTAGGCTCACATACTCCAAGCAGGGATAATGAAAGAGACTGCTATACTGGAAAATATTTTGGAACAACTACATACACCAGAACGATTACCAAATGCTCTTAACTCAGCAATAATACTATTGGACATTCCCAAAGGAATTCAGAATAGAGATGATTGATTGCAAAATATGTATAAAACAATTTTGTGGGGGTAGAAAAAACCTGAAAATAAATTGGGTGTTCATCAATTGTTGAAAAATGAATAAATCAAGCTGTTGTAAGAAATTATGAATATTAGGAATTCAGAGACCTTACGAATCATTCAGAGCAATGTAAGTAGATTTAGTTGAACATTTATGAATTAACCACTACAATGTACATCAACAAACATGAAAGGAAAATAACAGAATTGTGATCATTGTCATTATAAGTCTTGATTCCAAAAGTAGAATATATCTCTGACTTCTTATCATTGATATAAGTGACAGATCAAATATGCATATACAAGCTTAAACACACATCCACACACTTAAAGAGATATAAAATCATTTTGGAAATAATTGTTCCATTTTTGAAATAAGCAAATATGTAATTTCAAATATGAAAATCAACTTTTACAAGACGCAGAATGTATTCCTAGAGACAAATTTGAAGTGTAAATTTTACAGGGTATCAAACTGAATCATTTTATGTTTAGTCTGTGTAGTACATGATTTCATTTTTTCTTTTTATTTGTAGTGTATTTCACGTAAAAATTGAAAGGTTTTTTGAAAACCTAAACCTCCTCTGCCTCACATAATCCCTCAGTAACTCTGTGTTGAGGAAATGAAAGATCTCAATGATGATAGGTTCATAATTGTAGAGCCAGAAGAAGCCTCATAGACCATTAATTTAATTCAACAGTCTTATTTTACATATGAAGAAACAAATAATCAGTGAGGTTAAGAGATTTGCCAAATCTGGATTTGTCAATTAGGGATTTACAAGAAGGTTCTCTGACATCAATCATTCTTCTTTCCCTTGTCATACTGAATATATAGATCAGTGGTTACCAAACTTTTTTGGCCTACCGCCCCCTTTCCAGAAAAAATATTACTTATCCCCCTGGAAATTAATTTTTTTTAAATTTTAATAGCAATTAATAAGAAAGATAAATGCACCTGTGGCCATCACTGCACCCCTGGATCACTGTAGCACCCACCAGGGGGTGGTAGTGCCCACTTTGGGAATCACTGATATAGATGAATGCCTGGGTCAGAGGCTAGGGAGTTGCATCATGCTCTTGGCTTTAGAAACCCAGAGATGAGATATACATCCCAGGAGTAAACCATTCCTACTGGAGCCCAGTGGGTAATAGAATCCTGTATAAATTCTTCCTTCCTGTCATTTTGCCCATGAAGAGCAATGAGGAAAATAACCTGCAGTTTCTGAGATTGGGAGCAAGAAAGAGTAGATACAAATTGGGTGAGTTTATTAATGTGACATTGGGAAGCTCAGACAGAAGGAAAGACTTTTGGGGGAAATCTTAGGGAAAATTCCTCAGAGGTACAAAGGAACTCCTTTTGAGGTTTAACGTCTTATTTATACCTACATATTCTGGGATAGTAAAGAGAACAAAGACTCTTTTTGTACAGTACAAATCCATCTTCTAAGCTAATGTAGCCTATCCAGAATCTGAGTAAAATTGTCACCGATACAAGGACTTCTCTAAATGTCATAGTCAGGGATCATGGTTGCGCTTTCTCAGGCAATTTTTTTTTCATATTCTCCCTGAGTCCTAGAATGAAAATTTGAGGTTAGGATTCAGGCTTTGAATTCTTGGTCACATTAAAAACCTAGTCCAGTCAGATAGTGGTGTGGCCTCTTTCTTTCTTTCCTTCTTTTTTAAATCTCTTACCTTTGTCTTAGAATTGATTCTAGGTATTTGTTCAAAGGCACAAGTGTGGTAAAGGATAATCAATTGGAGTTAAGCAACTTGTCCAGGGTCTCACAGCAAGTAAGTGTCTGAGGCCAGATTTGAACTCAAGACTTTCTATCTCCATGCCTGACCTTTAATTACTGAGCTACCTACATGCCCTGATATGGTCTTCTTTTTCTCCTGGGAAATAAAATATTTTTTCTGATACAGCAGCTAATGTCACCTAGGACATATTTCAGGCCGAACTGTGTGCACTATTCTAAAATTACAGGCAAATGGCTTGTTTTCAATGAAAATGAATGAAGATTTTTCACATGGACATAGAACCTGATCTTATTTAAAAAGAGTATTCTATACTCATGTTTCCTCAACCTGGATACAATGTCAGTGCCTCCACCTTCCTCCTCACAGGGTTCCCTGGTCTGGAACAGTCATATGTGTGGATTGCTATCCCCTTCTCCTCCATCTATGCCATGGTTCTCCTTGGGAACTGCATGATTCTCCATGTGATCCGGACTGAACAGAGTCTTCATGAGCCTATGTTTTATTTCCTAGCTATGCTGGCCCTCACTGACTTGTGCATGGGGTTGTCCACGGTGCATACAGTGTTGGGGATTCTGTGGGGGCTCAGTCAGGAGATCAGTTTGGATGCCTGTATTGGCCAGTCTTACTTCATTCATGGTCTGTCTTTTATGGAATCTTCTGTCCTCCTGGCCATGTCCTTTGATCGTTACATTGCAATCTGCAACCCACTTCGTTACTCTTCTATATTAACTGCTACCAGAATAATCAAAATTGGGATAGCCATTGTGATTAGGAGCTTCCTGTTTATCACTCCTGCCATTATTCGCCTTAAGTTTTTCCATTACTGCCGACCCCATGTTCTCTCTCATTCCTTCTGTCTCCATCAGGATCTGCTCAGGCTCACCTGCTCGGACATCCGCTTTAATAGTTTCTATGCTTTGGGGCTAGTCATTTGCACCTTATTGTTAGACTCTGTCCTTATCCTTGTTTCCTATGTCCTAATCCTGAAATCTGTCTTGGCAATTGCATCTCGGGATGAGAGACTCAAATCTTTTCAGACTTGTGTCTCCCATATTTGTGCTGTTCTAGTCTTTTATATTCCCATCATCAGTCTAACTATGGTACACCGTTTTGGCAAGCACCTCTCCCCTATAGTGCATGTCCTTATGGGTAATATTTATATTCTTTTTCCACCCTTGATGAACCCAATTATCTACAGCGTCAAGACCCAACAGATCCGAAGCAGAATAAAAAGACTTTTCTCAGGGCAAATGTACTGAGTCACTCCAGTGTTGTGTGAAGATAAGATTTTTTTTTATTTTAATTTTTAATGACATTTTAGTTGAAGTAAAGACATTTTCCTAATAATTTATCTCTTCCGTTTGCATTGTGTATGGGATAACTTGAAAACTCAATGTCCATATAGAATATGCTCCAACAGGGTCATCAGTTCATCAAATGTCCCCCAAAGAGTGATTGCTAAGACATACAATACTGCTGAATTAATCATCTGGGGAAAATATGTAACAGTAGATTCAGTGGTTGTATGAATCATTGAAATGGGATGATCGCAAGCATGAATGACTGCATAAATGTTTAATGGATGTTCTATATCTAGCTTTTAGCATTTTTGTAACTGGCAAATGATGCCAAAAGGTTATGTATAGTCTTTAAAGAAAGGGGATAATAAATACAACTTGAAGGAGCCCAAGAATTAATAGCATACACCCAACAATCATGTAGGGAGAAACCAGTGCTTGGACAGATGTATTGATGCCAAGAGAGCATTTCTAATGAGAATTTTGAAAAAACATATTTTTCAACAAGTAAAATACAAGAATTTGCATTGTTCAAATATGCATAGTTGAATCTTAGAACTGATCCTTTCTATGACTTGTGTTATATATATGCACCTTTGTATAGTTTTTTTAAACTCTTACCTTCTGCCTAAGAATCAATACTGTGTACTGATCAATACTCTGTATTGATTCTAAGACAGAAGAGTGATAAGGGCTAGGCAATGGGGATTAAGTGACTTGCCCAGGGTCACACAGCTGGGAAGTGTCTGAGGCCAGATATGAATCTAGAACTCCTGTCTCTAGGCCTGGCTCTAAATCTACTGAGCTACCCAGCTGCATCCCATAGTTGTTGTTGTTGTTGTTTTAGCAAGAGCTTTGATTTTGTTTGTTTCTCTATTTGTTACTAGCATGATAGTTGATCAAGAAGAAAAAATGATATATTTCTTTTAAAGTGTGAAAAAATATATGACTTAAAATAAAGAATGAGGATGATGGAAAAATGTGGGAGAGAATGTAGAGAGATAATATGGATAATCCAAGCAGATAGAGACAAAGGAGGAGTTCTTGGGAAATGAACAATTAATTGATGGGAGGTGGACCGAAGTAAACAATGATCAAAAACTCATTGGATTTGACCTTATCTTTAGCTAGTAGTATGAGTGTAAAAGGTATTAGTCATAGGATTCTTTTAAGAAGAGTTATAAATTATACTGGGAAGCATTATAAAGTCATATAATCCCAGTGCAGAAAGAAAACTCAGAGATTATAAATTCATTTTAATTGTGATCAGACAATCTGCTCTCTGTTTGAAAATCTCTACTAAGTGGGAATTTATGACTGCTCTGGTTGGTTATCCAGCATTTTTTAAGATCTAATTTTGGGACAAATTGTCCTTATTTTGAAGATAAAGTATGCTTCCCTATACCTTCTATGCATTTCTCCTACTCTGTGATCAAGCAAAAGAGATTAATTTTCTTCTAAATGTTAGATTTACCTTTTCCATTCATATATATCTTACTGATATAATTTATTCTCATTCTCAAATATTAACTTACAGGTGATATGCTAAAGACATTTTACAATACCCACCATATGTCTTTGCACTGTCATTTTTTCACCTGGAATTATGATTCTCAAGATTTAGAGAAGATGACCACTATCTCAGAAAAATATAGCCTGGCTGTGAGAATACTGATGTTGAAAATGTGAGTTTTAGGGACATGAAGGAACTGTGAGTTTTAAAAAGCATCTTAAAGTGATTCCTAAAATTTGGTGTTTATAGTGAATACAAAATTCCTTCTGACATGCAATCAGGAAATAATTTACCTAGTCTTATTAGTCCTCTGTTTTAGTCTCTGTGACCTTAAGAATGCTGCCTAATTAGAAATACAAATTAAAACAACTTTGAAGTACCACCTTACACCTAGCAGACTGGCCAATATGGCAGCAAAGCAAAGTGATAAATATTGATGGGGATGTGGCAAAATTGGGACACTAATACACATTTGTAACTATGTTCAATTTGAATTTGAAACTATGCTCAAAGGGTTTTAAAATAATGCCTGCCCTTTGACCCAGTAATACCACTGTTGGGTTTGTACTCCAAAGACATAATATGGAAAAAGACTTGTACAAAAATAATTAAAGCAACACCCTTTGTGGTGGCAAAAAAAATGGAAAATGAGGGGGTGCCCATCGATTGGGGAATGGCTGAATAAATTGTGGTATATGCTGGTGATGGAATATTATTGTGAATCAAGGAATAATGAACTGGAGGAATTCCATGTGAACTGGAAAGACCTCCAGGAATTGATGCAGAGTAAAAGGAGCAGAACCAGAACACTGTACACAGAGACAGATACACTGTGGTAAAATCGAATGTAATGGACTTCTGTACTAGTAGCAATGCAATGACCCAGGACAATTCTGAGGGACTTATGAGAAGGAATGCTATCAACATCCAGAGAAAGAACTGTGGAAACAGACATGCAGAAGAAAAACATAGGATCAATCCCATGGTTTGAAAGGGATATGATTAGGGCTTGATGTTAAAAGATTACTCTACTACAGATATGAATAACATAAAAATAGGTTTTGAACAATGATACATGTAAAACTCAGTGGAACTGCTTTTTGTCAGTTTGGGGACAGGGGTGGAAAGTAGGGGTGGAGAGGGAATCATGAATCATATTACCATGTAAAAATATTCTAAATAAAAAAATTTAAAGAATGCTGCCTAATTGATCTAATTTGAGGGACTTCAATTTCATAAATTTTCTCATATTGCCTTTTCTGCCTTTAAAATTATTAAGATATTTTTCTCACATAATTGTGTAAAGACAGACTTCCAGCATCCTTTTCCTGAGATTTGTAGTTCAAAGCATAGGAACTTCCCTTTTTCTATATTAAATTCCATCACATGATATCTTGCCCTTCAAGCCTATTGAAGCTATAGAATTAAAGATTTGCAAGGGAGACCTGAAACCAAACTCAGAATGTTCTATGTACCATGTTCATAAAGTTGGCAAGCAGTCTTCCTTTGAAGACCCAAAGTGGAGGAGACCTCCTATGTAGCAAGGAAATACATTCTTCTTTTTTATAGCTATTAGTGTTAAGGTTTTTTTCCCTCTCATTGATTGTGTTTATATTGTAGTTTACATCTTCCATCTAGTCATACTAGTTCTATCCACAGAGACTAACAAAACAGAAGTCATCACCCTTCTTTTATATGTTACCTAGCCAACTACTTGGAAGACAAATCCTACTTAAGTCACATCTTCAAAGGTAAACTTTTTTTTTGAAGAGCTGAACAATTTTTATTGAAGAGAAACTCCTTTCTCAGAGTTGTTCAAAGGTAAACTTTTGAAAGGAAAGTCCTTTCATAGTGCTCCTACAGGATGATCTTACTATCTTTAATTCACTTTGGACAATTTCCAGGTTTCCAATTGCCTTCAAATATTTTTGACAATCTTGTTTGATGAACATTCCCCCTCCAGCACCCAGGCTGACCCTTGTCCCAAACTGAACAATGAACCATTAAGCATCCACTGAGTACCTGAATAGGAGTGGCTGGAGGTAGTCAAATCTTAAGTAACCTTTTGGTCTTCTTAGTCTTTCTTATTATATTTAGGTCGCTGACTATATTCTCCTTCTCAATACTCTACGTAGTTAGTCAGTTCTTCTTTGCCTATACTCCCTAATGTATAAATATAGCTTCAATTTCTTTTTTGAAGAAAATTCTCATCATTGGCATCTTTCCTGGAGTATGTGTTCCCAGAATGCCAGAGCTTGGGTCCATGTGTTCTGTGTGTATGTATTACTCTGTGGGGGCCAGTTGAGCATTATCTCTCTTGCCCTGATTAAAGATGTCTTCTAGGGTAACTATTGTGGTAGTTCTGTATTTTTTCAGGTTGACATTATAAGGGTTAAAAGTGAACATAATATTCATTCAGACAAATAAATATTCAATAAATATCTATGGAAAATTGAAGGTTTCAAACATAATCTAATCAGAGCAGAATAAAACATTCCTTTCTCCCTAAATACAGTTTCCTGTCTTATTGCAATATAAAAAGGTTTTTAATAGCTATTTATATAGAGTATAGATACTATCAGTATATTTTTAAGAAAAACTAAAGCCTTGAGGAATTCTTTGAGAGGACTGTCTGACCTGGTTCCAGAGGGCTAGCTCACTTATTACAGATTCTAAACAAAATCTTAGAAAATAAAGAAAGGCATTAGGAGAAAGGAGTAAATAGGTAAAAACTGCCTCTCCTATAGGCAGGATGATCAAGATTATATACCTTCAAGATAAGAGACAAAGACGGGATTGCTTTGACAGAAAGGTCACAGGGATAGAAAAGGGGGGCAAATGAGGCAGATTCTGAAGTTTGACTGATGAGACTGTCAATAAACAATCTTTGTGTGGCATCTTGATATCTGGCATACAAAGGTACACAACATCAGTTGTATATTTGTGGCAAGAAGACTTGATGTTTGAGGTGTAAGGAAAAAGGTACATATCAGTGAGGGAGTAAGTTGTTATACATTATACATTTATGTGAAGGGCTCAGACTGTAAATTATGTGAAATGACTTCATTATTTACACAGCTGCCTCTTTGATTGTACCTGAGCTTGTTCGAGTCATTCTGCCTTCTTGAAGTCATAGGCCAGGCTGTTCATCACATATCCTTTAGGGGTTAGGGCTCTCTAAGATACTCAAGGTTCACACATCCCACCATGTATGGGGAGTTAACTCATGTACAAGAGAGATCATGCCATACAAGCTTTGCCTTATCCCTTGAATGAACAATGGAAGAAATAACTTCTTAAAGTTGTAGGTCAAGACTCAAACAAGCAGGAAACAAAAGTATTGAGTATGATAATTTTCTAATTAATTTAATGAACCTTCTCATTCTGCTGTTTAGTCTCCCTAAAGCATTGTTTCACTTTGTAGCAGGATTAAGCAAGATGGTGTTACAAACTCTTTCCTTTAACATTAATTTTTCTATTTATGCCCTATTTTCATTTTTACCTCTTTGTATATTTTTAAAAATAAATCCTAGCAATCCTTCAATTGTTATGTTAGGACAGAATGAACATACAGTCTTAAAAATAAATGACAAAAAGACAATATCAAAGGAATAAATAATTAGCAGCTGGTGTTGTTAGGGAAGATTTCAAGGATGTGCGTGTTTAGCCCCAAAATGATAAACCCATATTATACAGAACTTTAAGGATGATATTTTGTTCACACTCACTTTTTGAGTTAGGTAACTCAAATAGTAACTTTAATTTTGAAATGAGATTCAATGCACCTAAGTGATTTATCTTGTGTTATACAGTATTCTTTGAGCTTAGATTGAACCCTAGGGCTTTCTTACGCTAAGTTTAGGGATGTTACCAAACATGAAAACAATATCTTTCCATGCTCAATAGCATCTTTGGAAACTGTTAGATGGGTGGATATTTTTAACTTTTAGCAATTTATGGTGAGAAAGAATTTAATACTAATATTCTATTTGAGACGTTTTTATTACCAGTAGGACAGCTCAAATAATAACCCTCAATCCCTCCATTACAGAAAGGATAGGAATTTTTCACCATCTTTATTTCACTAATTTTCTGGACTGCCAGAGTTCTTGGAGATTTCTGAGTTCTTAACAGTTTAGGAAGAAAGGATGTCAGAAATTGACTGGACAGGAATTTGAATCATTGAAGAAATCTCATTCTGGGTATACCTACTGATTTTGGCTCATAATTCATTTGGTACATGACAAAGAATTAATAAGTTAGGCACACGAATGTGAAAAATATTTTGACACATAACACCATCCCTCATTACCCTCTATGTAGTCCTAGTTAGGAGATACAGGGTTAGTGGTGATCATCCCTTCATCCTATATCAGTGTATGTTCTCATATATCATGGTTCTTACTGAGTATATTAGTTATTGTGGTGATCTGTCTATGGGCATATTCATTTGTAAGCAGGGATACTTAATATGGGAATCTATGGTTAATAGGTTAATATGAATCTGTGGGACCAGAACATGTAGAAGTGTAAAAAATAAAGAAAAATGTTTATGGATTTGAACCCACAGGGCTCTGACTTCATGATCCAATTCTGAGCAGAGAAACTGAAGTTGGCTCATCCCTTGAGGTTAAATTAGGCCTTAAGGGAGAACTAGATAAGAGTATAAAAAACTATTTCCTGATTTCTGTACATTTCTTCCTTTTTGAATCCTTTTCTGACTATCTGCCTCTCTCTTCACCCATGGAACAGGTAATGTAAGCAAATGTTCTACAGGGAAATGTGCTGTCAGAGAGCAAAAGTGTAGGGAAATATCTTAGAGTTTGTTTCAAGTGAAGGGGAGAGAAGTTAGCAGATGGGGAGTGGGGCAAGCAGGAGCTGGAAAATCAGAGGAGAAAATAGGTCTACAGAATGTCTTTGGCTGGAATCACAAGTATTCAGTGACCATTTTTAGGAATGGGGGAGCTGATAGGAAAGTTGTGATAGGAATGCTTTCTGCATGAAACATAGCATCTGGAAATAACATAGAAAACTCATTTTATATTTTGATGCCAAAGTTTTTTGATATCCCATGCATTGATATTGAGCCCAAATCTCATTGTACATCCCATTAAAACAAGTAAGAAAAAGAAGGCAGCATGTCTGTGTTCACTTCGTATCACTGCTCTTCCAGGGAGGTGGTAGGCAGAGGGGTAAGGAAAAAAATAAAAAAAATAAAAAAGCTTTGTGTAAAAATGTTGACAAGTGTGAATTAATCTAGAGGACGGCAAGAAAAAAAGAGGAGGGAAATGAGTTATCATGTTTTATGAGGTATGTTTAAGGAAAATAGGAAGACATAATTTGGAGAATGAAGCCATTGAGGACTTAAAATATTATATTCAAATAGCTGAAGGATTACCATAAGGATGAAGATGTATTTGGTCTGTTTGACTAGCGATGGAAGAAATGGGAAGAAATGGAAAAAGTTATAGAGGAAAAAATTCCTAATAAGGAAAAAATATATTTTAACAATTAAAATTATTTAGCAATGTAATGGTGATATTTTGTAGAATAACTGAGTCTCCCATCAGTGAAGGTATAAGCATAAGGAAGAAAGAAGATCACAATTTGGTGATGTAGGAAAGATTTCTTCTCAATTACCAATAATATTAAATTTCCTCTGATGACCTAAAATGTTTCCATTTTACAAAATTTAGAGCTCAAAGAATACTTACAATTCATCTAATTCAAGCCATTCAAGTTTGCACATGAAGACATTGAGTTTCAGAAAGATAAAGTGACTTTTCTATACTTGGGTTGGTAGAAAGAGGCAGAACTAAGATGTGAAGTGGTCTTCTTTCATCCAGAAAAATTTCTGCTTTTCTTTGAAATTCTACTATTCTGATTAATGACAGAAGAATGACATCATTTTCTTAGAGAAGCTTTTCTTGAACTTAAAAGAACTTATTGCAATTAATCTTTGATTTGAACATGAGGTGGTTTTGTGTGATTTTCTTAGCATTCTTTAATGAATTGACAATACCCTCCAGATTCCCTGAATTCCAAAAGTACAAAACTCATTGAACTAGCTCAGTTCAACTTTTTAAAATACATTTTTATGATACCTATTTTTTATATTACATAAATTTCCTTTTGTATTTCTCCCCTCCTTCCTTTTTCAAAGGAATTATATATGTATGCATATATGCATATGTATGACATTCACACATGCACATACACACATATATATTAAATAGAAGAGAAAAAATTAGTAAAACTGATAATACATCAAGAGAAAAATATGAAAATGTAGAATGCGTTCTAAACTCAAGGACCTCCTATATCTGCAAAACATGAGTATGAGTCCTTTGCTCATATCCCTTCTTTGGGTAGCCTTTTCTCCATTTGCAAGTACACAAACACTCCTGACTTTATTGCAGCATTTTGTGCAAAGAGATCTAAGTATTTGTTGTGAGATTGTTTTAAAGACTTTCCATATGTTACCCTCTATATCACCTCCTGGGCTAGGGATTTTCTTATCACATTCTCACTTAGACTTCTTGCCATTAAAATCTGGAGATCCATTCTGCTCCCTAATCTTATGAGATTTATATTCTTAAGCCTGGGTCACACCATGTAGAAGGACAAGTTTAATTGAAAATGAAATGTTATTTTTCTATGTTATTTCTTTAGAGCCTCCATTTTTTCTCATTGATAAACCCTACTAAATTGTCTTATACAGAACTCCCTGTATTTATACACACACACACACACACACACACACACACACACACACACACACTTGCACACACATACATACACTTATATACATTTTTTCTCTTTGCTTTAGAGCCAACAATATTGTTCCAAGTGAGATTTAATGGACATTTACAAAACACTTTCTCTGTGTTTAGCATCTATGTTAAATCAATAAAGCCCAGCTCATAATTGAGTATTCTGTATAATTAGAGATTAGTAAAGGGAGATAAAGGACTTATTCAGTTAAATAAATAACAAAATGGTTTTTATATATGTATATATATACATTACTTATAAATGCATATACATACTATACATATGCAACAAATATGTATATATGTATAAAGATATAATAAAAGGTTATATTATAAATGTATGAAGGAAATACTATAAAAATTACTATGAAAGCCCATGGGGGAAAAGGTTATCACCAACTGGTAAGATTGTGAAGGTTTCACACATATACAGTTATTTGTGTTGGGTTTTAATAGGAAGGATTTTAGCTATAAAGAACAACACGCAGAAAGGCATGCAAGGGGATCTCATGGGATACCTGTAGTGAATGCTAGAATTTGACAAGCTTAGGCAATGAATAAATAATATTGAATATGTAGAGTGGAAAAAATTAGCCAAAATGTGTCAAGATAAGATGGATAAGGAAGCTAGCAAGATCTAAGGCTGCATGAAGGAGAGGCATAGATCTCAGGAATAAGGTGATGAAAGTCCCTTTTACTCTGTCCCTAGAGTAGTTTATCTGAAGTATTATGTTCAGTTTGGGCCACTTCATTTCAAATGGTTTTCTGAAGAATTTGAAAGTACTAAGCAACCTGGATACTGAGGGATCTCAAGAAGAAAACATGTGAGCAATGACTAAAAGAAATGAGAATGTTTAATTTGTTAGAATATTTAGATGTAAAAGTGTTAGAATATTTAGATGTAAAAGGAAATTGTTAGCCTGACGTCAAACTTAAGCTTTGCAAAACAAAAAGCTCCTTAATAATAAGAGATTTTTTAAAAACTTTTTCTCTACTTTACTTTTCTAAAGTAAAGTATGATTTGCCTTGAGGATTGGTAAATTACCCTTCTTTGGTCTTCAAGTAGTGCATAGATGGTGATGTTTCACTTGTGGTAGACAGAAGTTCTTACTAAAATGCAGCTTGTACTCTTCATGATATATAATTACATGATTTGGAGTCATAGAAATTGTTTTGGGCAGAGGGCATTATTAAAAAAATGTTAGAGCAATATCTGGTCTGTAAAAAGCATTGGTATTAGGGATTCAGTTTGTAGTTACAGTTAAATATCTAACTTGAAAGCCACAAGTATCCATTGTAAAGACTTAATATTGAGACTAATCTCTTGGTTTTTCTCTTCCTCACAGTCAGGCATGCAACAAGAAGGAATCAATCAATTATTCATTCTGCACTGCTTGTGGCAGCACTACTGAGTCCTCAGTTTTATTTTATTTCATTGTGGTGGCAAGGTCTAAAGGATATGGTTAAATATGGTGCTCTCTTACAAAATGACACCAACCTCCATGATGTCAGGTACATTCTGATTGGTATCCCAGGAATGGAAGACTCCCATACCTGGATCTCCATTCCCATTTGTTTGATGTACTTTATAGCTATTATTGGCAACAGCTTCTTAATCTTCCTGATCACCACCGAGCGCAGCCTTCACGAGCCCATGTACTTATTTCTCTCTATGCTAGCCCTAGCAGATATCCTGCTCTCCACAACCACAGCACCCAAAATGCTGGCCATTTTCTGGTTCCATTCTGGAGCTATCTCCTTTGGCAATTGTGTGACCCAAATGTTTTTCATTCACTGCATCTTTGCAGCAGAATCAGCCATTCTATTGGCCATGGCATTTGATCGCTATGTGGCTATCTGCTACCCACTGAGATATACCACCATCCTGACACCATCAGTCATTGTGAAGATTGGGATGGCAGCTGTGATTAGGGGGTTTCTTATCTGTTTTCCCTTCATCTTTCTGGTGTACCGGCTCACTTATTGTGGACAAAACATCATTCGTCACTCCTATTGTGAACACATGGGCATTGCTCGTTTGGCCTGTGACAATATCAAGGTCAATATCATCTATGGCCTGACTATGGCCCTCTTGTCCACAGGTCTAGATGTCCTGCTCATCATTATTTCCTATTCGTTGATCCTCCATGCTGTCTTCAACATTCCTTCCTGGTCTGCCAGAATCAAGGCTCTTAACACCTGTGGCTCTCATATTTGTGTGATCCTCATGTTCTACACTCCAGCCTTCTTTTCTTTCTTTGCTCACCGCTTTGGAGGCCACACCATTCCCCGGCATATCCATATCCTAGTGGCCAACCTTTATGTAGTTGTGCCTCCCATGCTCAACCCCATCATTTATGGAGTAAAGACAAAACAGATTCAGGACAAGGCAGTTCAGGTCTTCTCCTCTATTAGAACATGTTGCTAATGTATAATGAAGAAATTCTGATAGTGGCCATGTCTGACAGAACATTTAAAATGTTGTGGTGAAGCAGAGATCGGAAGTAACTCAATAAATACAATCTACAACACATTAGTAAATAGTTTGTTTATTTCTCCATCATGCTTCTCCCCAAAGCTTCTAAGAAGAGGAAAGACAATATAATTTTGAGTTTTGCCTGCTTTACATCTATTAACAAGAAGGAACTATTCTTTTAAAGATGAGGTCTCAAAGGCAACAGAGTGGCCCAGTGGATTGAGAGTCAGACCCAGAGACGGGAAGTCCTGGGTTCAAATCTGACCTCAGAGACTTTCTAGCTATGTGATTCTGGGCAAGTCACTTAAAATGCCCTTTGCCTAGCCCTTACCACTCTTCTGCCTTAGAACCAATACCCAGTATTGATTCTAAGATGGAAGGTAAGGGTCTAAAAAAAATTAATTAAATAAATAAATTAAGATGAGGTATCAGCCTTTCAGTGATGAAGGCCTGAAATTAATACCTAGCTCTAAACACATAATGAATGGACAAGTCACTTAATGTCTTAGTGCTTCAGCCAACTTTCTAATATATCAGTTGAATAACAGCCAGTCATCTGATAAGAATTATTTATTCCAATTAAATCAATGGTATGGTTAAAAATAACAATCCCCTTAGAATCTGTACTAATAACTACAATAAGATGTAGAAAACTATTGAGGGAAAGAAAATATTGAAGGATTTAATAACTTACACTGTACAGAATGTTTTCTAAATATTTAAGAATCCATAGAGATTGACCCAGATAATGACTGTTTCAACTTTTTCTGTAATTTTTCAGGATAAAGTTTTGATAGAACCCCATATTAATTGATAGAAAATGTCAGTATCACAAAGCTTCATCTTGGAGAAGAGTTTCAAAAACATATTTCTCTCTTTTCTTTCTAGAGATAGGTGTCTATGGGTATGAAATATTTTAGGCATTACACAGGATTGATGTATCTGTTTTGCTGAGCCACTTTTTTCCTCCTCTTTAAAAAAAATCTTTCACAATATATTATTACCTGAGAATGAGTGGGAGTAACATGTACAAGAATGAATTTTATATATTATATATTTAATATTAAAGAGTATGAATAAAAAGGATCTGAGTATTAAAATTTTGAGAATCATCAGAGTTTACAAACTTATTATGAATTACTAGCATGGTAAAACAATCAGAAAATGAATCAAATATTTGAATGTGATAATAGTAAGAAAATGTCTAGAACAAAGGAACTAAGTTTTTCACTTCAGTCTGATAATATCACACCCATCTAGAATATTTTGTTTTTTGCAGGATGCTATATTTAAGAAGGAACACTGATGGTTAAATATATCTAGAAGAAAATAATCTAGGAGATGAGCTTCAAAACCATGCTCATCTGTGTATTCCCAATGTCTCTGTTTCATACTTTAATTTTTTAAAGATTTACATGAGAGGTAGAATTCTGTGTCTAAAATAGAGATCTATGAATAAATAAAGATTTTTAAGTCCCTAGTACATGACAAATACTTTGCTAAGAGTTGGAGATACTTATTTAACCCATAGAATCAATAGCTATCAATGTGTTTCACTATGTAGTTTTTCTTTCTTTTTTTTTTCACTACAATATGCTTTTGATAAAGCTTGTATATAGCAAGAGTTCAGAAACCAAAATGAAGATAAAAAAAATCTGAAATCAGATAAGACCCTCTCTTAGTCACTCCCCTTCCCAAATTGTATATAAGAATTTCTCTTTTAAGCTTTGCCAATTTTCTTTCCCAAGTTTGGGGCTTTGGGACTTCATCAAGAAGGAAGGTAGGATACAAATGCAATTAAATTTAGACTGTTTTTTTTTTTTATTTCAAGATTTGAATGGTCTTGAATTTCCCCCTTAAAGCCTAAGTTTGAGAAGCCACACTACTATAAGTAGATAGAGAATAATGGTTCATAAATTATGTACTCACATAGAGAGAGATTCTAGAGATTGGAATACCTATATTGAACTAGGAATACATTTCTTAGTTGATTTATTTAATGGACAAAGCTATCCCACTGAATACTCATATTGAGAATCCATGGACACATGGAAATACATCAGAGCCAAAATTCATTGAGGTGAAGAACCAAAAATCAATATAATGGAAACAGTTTAATTCACAACACACACACACACACACACACACGCACGCACGCACGCACGCATGCACGCACGCATGCACGCACGCAAAACAAACCAAAACAAACCAAAACAACATCAAATGTAAATCAATATTTATTTAGTGTTTATTTATTTTTTAAGTATTTTTCCCATGGTTACATGGTTCATGTTCTATCCCTCCCCCTTTTCCTCTCCCCTCCCCTCCCAGAGCCAACAAGTAATTCCACTGGGTTACACATCTATTAGCACTTAATACCTATTTCTATAGTATTCATAGAAAACCTTTATTTATTAATGAACAAACAAGCAGAGGGGAAAGGAGAGTTAGAAATAATTTATCTTCTTCCTATTTTTGCAACATTTCTGAAGCTCTTGGATTTTTAACTCATTTGACTAGCTGCAATGAGATAAAGCAGCCTTTACACTGTAGTCTCCTTTTGTTGTCTTCCTTCTCCTCATAGCTTAAGAAGGAAATTTATTTTTTATTCACTTTTCCGTTAGGCTAGTGGTGATAGGATTGTCTCCACTTTGCTTCCAGTTTCATGCAACCACTATCAGTTCCACTCCTCAGATTCTCTTCCACCCCTAATCTTAGTCAGCTTGTATCTGCCTTCTACACTCATGTGTAGATTTCCTGATTATTATATAATGGAATAATTATATAATATATTACATATAACTTATGTAATATATTATATAAAACAATACATAGTTATATAATAATCTTCCTGATTATTCTTGTTATGACCTGAAACTACTTTTCTCAATGGGCAATTTTCTTACTCCCTGGAGACTATCCTTGCACATTTGAGTTTACAGGTACTCTACTCCTCCTTGGTTTTGAATTTTGTTGTCCCTTACAAAATCAGCGATCATATACTTGGCATAGTTACATCAAATATACATCAGAAAATAATAGAACAAGGTTGAATAATCCAGTATTCAATGCTTATCTTACAGCATTTTGCATAAAAAATGTACACCAACAGAGTATATAACAGAAAAAATGTAAAATGCTAAGCATCACTTCACAGAATTATCCATTGACTACAATTCTAAATTCCCTATATAAATTATTACAAAAGAACTATCTGAAGTCTTGAGAGAGTAAGAGAAAAATTATTGAAACAAGAGTTATTAACCAATAATGGTTTCATGGAGGAGATCATATTTTATTTGAACTTCAAATAATGTGTAGGAGTTCAACAAACAAATATATTTGAAATCTAGAATCCAGAAGAGGGAGCACAGTGTAGAATATTTGAATATGAATTGAGTTAGAAATAGAAATAGAAATAGAAATGATACTATCATTGTAATATAGTACAGTTCAGTGAGAGAATAAATGAGGTATTCAAAAATGGATCACAACTCTGGCACAAAGGCATGAGAATAATTATGGAAGAAATATTTTAAACACTCAGACTAACAAAATATGTCACATAATTTTAGATTAATGGTAATTTCATCCACTCAAAAGGAAATGATACTTCCCTTTTGTCCTGGTGAAACTTGTATTCTATAGATGAATTTCACCAACAATAACTTGCAAGGAGGGAACAGCAATGTTAAAAAATGCAACTATTCTAAGAAATCATTAAAGAGAAGTAGAAAAACACAGGCAAATTTTGCCATGAACCTATAGTTTTGATACAGGATGAAGGTTTTTTTTATTCTTATGAATATTCTATTTCTATTTCTATTTTATTCTTATGAATATTCTATTTCTATTTTATTGAAATAGAATATCAAACTGTAAAGTCAGTTTAACCTGGTCAGTATTTTTTACATTGAATTTGCTTAATCCCAACTAATACAATAGTCTACTATCGTATCAATCACTCTCTCTGCAACATTCAATCATTTAAGAATTTATCATGACTGTTATCATTCAGCTAACTGAATAGGGCTACAAAGATGAAAACAATACAATCTCTATTCTCATGCTGTTTACATCCTAAAGGGGGATGCAATATGCACAGCTATATAGATGTTTGCAGTGGCTAAACAAAATAGATACATTGCTTATGATTAAATGTATATAGAATGATTCTCAGTAAGAATATAAGCTTATTGATTACATAAACTTTATTGGTTAGATCAACATCATAATTGATAAAGTGATATCATCTCCATGGTTCTCTGGGGACCAGGTATGATCTGAACTGGGTCAGACAGGTTAATAGATATAGCAGTTCATCATTCACATACTCCCTTGGACATTGCAAGACATCTTTAATCGGTGATAGTAAATTAAGAAGTGGTCTATCAACTTATCCATGACTTCCCATTCCCCTAGGTGGACAGGTCACATAGCAGGAAAAGAATCCTTGTCCCCATACTTTATTAAACAAATCCTGTTAAAAAGAAAGACGTTCCTTGAAATTTTCAAGGAGAAATAAAACGCAAAACTTACAGAATGGATGGTATCTCTGACCCAGATATCAAATACAGGAGTACAGTAATTCTCCCTACGATATACAAATTAATATAGTATATGAAAAATAAATTCTCACAAACTTATAATTGAGGGGACTGGGAATGATGTCATACAGAGATATGCATGAACCTATGAATCAAATAAAACCAGGAAATCAAGTAAGGGAGTAACATAATAAAGGAACAGGAGACAGATAGTAAAAAGGTACAGAAATAGGAAATGGAAAGTTGATTGTGAGCAATAAGAAGATCAGTTAAATTGAACCACAAAGTGAGCAGAGAGGAGTGAAGTACAATATGAATTGAAAGTTACAATAAGGCCACATTGTAAAGAATTTCAAATAGCAAGAGGAAGATATTTGATTACAGAAAGATGTTTACTGAGCAGAGTAACATGATTTGTTTTAGGAAAATTACTTTGATTTGCAGAGGATGAATTTGAGAGGAACAAACCTTGAACAGGTAGGTCTATTAGAAGATGAATGCAATAATTTAGTTATGAGTAAATGACAACCTCAATTATGAATTTGGCAAAACAAATAGAAGAAATGTGACAGAAGAAAGAGATATTGTGAAGGCAGAAAGAATTGGACTTGGCACCTGATTGGATTTGTGTAGGAAAAGAAAATAAAGTATTGATGATGACACTAAGTTTGGGGACTTGGGTCACCATTGATTTCTGCGCAAGACTCAATTATAAATGGTCCTTCAAAGAAATAAAGAACAACTCAAAATAACTAATGTGGAATAATAAAATAATATAATGTTATCTAAAGGGGAAAATGGAAAACCATTAAAGAAGGGTAGCTTCACTAGCCATACATTACATGATAAAACAATCATCTAAACTATATCATGCAGATTAAAAGAATCAAAAAGTAGGTTAATTGAATAGAGAAAGAAGAAAGAAAAATAATGGAATTTAACAATTCAGTGTTTGACAAACTTGGAAACATAAATTAGGAAATGCATTTCTATGAGAATTGCAAGAAAAACTGTCAAAAATTGATAAAAATTATATTTGACACAGGTATTTATTATATCACATGGCATGATAAAGTCAAAATGTACCTATGACTTGAATATTAAAGATTCTCCCATTAAAAATAGAAAAGAACCAAGATCTATGCTACATCTTGTTTAGCCATTAATGGTTGTTATGGAACCGCTACATTATAAGAAATGACAAAGAGGTGAATTTAGAAAAATATGGAAAGATTTCCATGACATTATAGAGTAAAATGATCAAAACCAAGAGAACATATATACAGCAACCGCAATATTGTTTGATGAATGACTTATGTGTGCCAACTCCAGAGAAAGAACTAATAGAAAATAAGATATAATTTTATATATTCACCTATATTTTTGTCAAATGATGCCTTCTCTAATGGGAGGGGAGGGGAAGAGGAAAAAGCAGAGATTTAACTGGGTATTTTAATGTAACAAGCAAATAAATAATTTTTAAAAATGAATCAACCCTATAAACCACAGAAATTAAATTTTAATTGAAAATCTGGTAAGTAAATTATTTGTTAGGTGTAGAGAATTATTGAATTATAGAAAGGCAAAGAAAGACCAATAGAATGGCAAGGGAAAAGAAAGCCACCTGGCCATCCTTTCCAGCATCAGTTATACTTTAACCCATACTTTCTGATTCATGATTATGAGGAAGTCATAATACTCCTTGCTCTACATTGCCACTTCAAAGTTCTACATCTACCACCATCACTTTATAACTTCATTCAACATATACATTATCACTTAATCAAGATTTTAATTGTCATCCACTGACCTATGGGAAAACTCTCCTTCCTCAGTGACTTCAGGGAATGGTTCACAATCTTTCCATCCTTATAGTCTGTACTTGTTATACTAGGGCTCTTCAATATAAATAGTCTCTCAGAAACCCTGATCTTAGGTGGAACTCCAACTAAGCTAAACACAAAGATGGTCATACCCAATTATCACTTCCATATTTGTGAATTCTGAAATTTCTTTATATCATCACAATTTTGATATTCTATCATATTTTTATTCATTAACATCCCCATAGCTTCCCTGAACCTTTCCTCTCGGCAGAAAGCATTACCTCATATTTCAATGAAAAACTCAAATAATTCACTAAGAGATATCTCTTCTACCTTCACCTTACAGAAAGATTTTTTGCAACTTTTCTTCTGCTTCATTCCTAAATAATTACAAACCCTTCTGTTTTCAAAAGTTGTCCCATTTCATTTTGTCTTTTCCAGGCAATTGCCTTTTATCATCCTTAATTTCATTTTAAATCTTTCCCTATCAAATGGTTATTACCTTTTCCCTATAATTAAGTGAATATCTCATTTATTCTTAAAAGAAACCTTTCACTTAATCTAAACATCACTATTGGTTATCATTATCTTATTGACCTTTTTTTTGTTCAGTACCTTTAAGAGGCCACCTATAATTTATGCCTCTACTTTCTTTCCTCTTACACTCCTTTTAATTCTCTACAGAAGTGGCTCCCAAACTTTTTTGGCCTACCACCTCCTTTCCAGAAAAAAATATTACTTAACCCCCTGGAAATTAATTTAAAAAAATTAATAGCAATTAATAGGAAAGATAAATGCACCTGTGGCCATCACCGCTGCTCTAGATCACTGCAGCACCCACCAGGGGATGGTAGCACCCACTTTGGGAATCACTGATATAGTGATATACCTTAAAGTGGTAGCTAGGTGGCTCCTTGGATAGTGGACTGGTTATGGAATCAGAAAGACTGATTTTCCTGGTTTTAAATCTGACCTCAGACATTTGGCTAGCTGTGCAACCCTGAACAAGTCACAACTCTGTTTGCATCAATTTCCTCATCTATAAATCAGTTGGAGAGCTAAATAGTAAATCACTCCAATATCTTTGCCAAGAAAACCCCCGTAGGGTCACATCTTGTTTTTCATTTCAGTGTATGGTCCTTTAGATCAGGTACTGTCTTTTGCCTTTCTCTGTATTTTCACTATTAAACACAATATACGGCATACAGCAAATGCTTAATAATACCTAAATGACTCACACATACATGAATGCAAACATGCATGTATGTAACCTGTCTTTGTATACAAAGAATAAATACAAAGTATAACTACAAAGTATAAATAAAACTAATATAATACAACCTGAATGTTGAAAGTACTGTCAGTTGGGGTAACTTGGAACGATGTGATAGAGAAGATGGGATTGGAGCATTGTTTTGAAGGAAACTATTAATTGTAGGAGGCCCACACAAAGAGGGAATAAATTTCTGCAACAGGTCACAGCCAGTGAAAAGGGATAGAAATTAAAGATTGCGGTTATGGATAAGAAACAACAAGAAGCCCAACAGACCATCAATAAAACATAATCAATTAGTAAATTTTTACTAAGCACTTATAATGTGCCAGGCATTATGCTAAGTGTTGGAGAGAAAAATACAAATAAAAAAGAGTCCCTTTGCTCAAGGAACTTGAACTCTAATAGGGGAACATAAAAATATAAAAGGAAGTTGAAAATCAATATGGGGACATAGCAGGAAAAGAAGGCAATGGGGCATAATGGAGAATTCCAAAGAAGTTCAAAAACAATGATCAATTAATTTCTATCTGTGTGATCCCAGTAGGTGTTTACTTGGCAGAGATGCTAGAATGATTTTGCTATTCCTTCTCCAGTTCATTTTACATATGAAAAACTAAGGCAAATAAGGGTAAGTGTCTTGCCCAGGGTCACACAACTAATGAGAGTCAAGACTGGATTTGAACTCAGGAAGATGAGACTTCATCTCCTGAACCAGACCACAAACTCATGAACTAGCTGCCCAGTACAATTGGTGGGAAATGGATAGAAAACTTGTGCTGAGCCCTCTTTTTGAATAGAAGCCCTGTCAAAGGTTCCAAAAAAGAGGTACAGAGAGTAATTAAGAGATATGAATCTTAGGTATATTCAGTCGTGTAGTATAATGAGAGATTTCCAAATGATGAGTTTTCTGGTGAATTAAGTCATAGTAGAAAGTTCCAAAAAAATCCAAAAGCAAAGTTGCTTTAGGAAATGGGAAATAAAGGAAAAATGTATAACATTCAAGGAAAGGTAAGTTGGGATCAGATTGTGAAGAGATTCAAATTGTAAATGAAGAGCAGCTATTTTAGTATAGAGCTGACAGGGGGCTAATGGAATGTGTTGAGAACTGTAGACATGTAATTATTTCTATCCTTTAGGAGAGTCACTCCTACACCGAGAAGGAAATGAGATGGGAGAGACTCAAAACAAGGAGAAAAAGAGTAGGCTATTAAAATAGTCTAGAATAGAGGAGATGTTGACTTGAACTGGGATGGTGAGTGAGAGGAGAAAAAGGGACAGATTATAGAGATATTGAAAAGGGATGAATAACTTGATTTGGCACCTAAATGAATATGTTGTTGTTCAGTCATTCAATCATTTCTGAGTCTTTGTGACTCCCCCCACAATGGGCTATACTTAAATATGTAGTATTGTGGCAAGGATACTGGAGCAGTCTGCTATTTCCTCCTCAATGGATCCTTTTGATAGAAAATCAGAGGTTAAATGACTTGCCCAGGGACACAGGTAGGAAGTGTTTGAAGTTGGATTTGAACTCACATCTTTCTTACTTCAGGTCCAGTACTCTGTCCACTGAGCCACAGTTGTCTCCAAGTGGATATGTGTTTTTACAGGAAAACTGAAGTGGAAAATGACACTAGTTTGGAGCATGGATAATTATAAGCACACTCAATATCTGTATGAGTATAATTTTAAAAATATGAAAAATAAGGAACACTTTAAAGAGCTAGAGCAGTGATGGGCAAACTACAGCCCGTAGGCCAGATGCAGCCCCCTGAAATGCTTTATCCAGCTGTGTGACATTATTCCTAATCTGACAAATACAAGGAGTAGGATACAATACAATTAAGCTTTGAAAGAGTTGCCTTACAAACAGGCTGACAGATGAGCATTTCCTTTCCTTTGGCCCTTCTTTAAAAAGCTTGCCCATCACATTGCTAGAGGAATACTTTATGCTCATGAGAGATTCTATTAATATCATAAAAAAGATAACACTAAGAAAATTTGGCTCCAACTAAATTACATAGTAGATACAGCACCAGGCATGGAATCAAGAAGACCTGAGTTCAGGCATTAATTTTGTGATTGTGGGCAGGATATTTTAATCCCAGATGCCTCAGTTTCTTCATCTGTAAAATGCACTGGAGGAGAAAATGGCAAACTACTCCAGGATTTTTGTTAAGAAAACCTTAAGTGGGGTCACAGAGTATTGGACAAAACTGTAAATGAGTGAACAACAACTAGATTCAGAAGAAAAATCTAAATAGCCTGCTTCTCATTTATTTTCCAGGTAAATCTAATAATTTTCTGTGACATAAAATAGTTTGGGGAAAACCATTATAATGAGATGGCATTTTAAGAGTGAGAAACAACAGGAAAATCTATCTTAGTTCAAGAAATACAAAACAATAACAGAAATGTTTTAAAATAGGAAACTTAAAAGGTACATAGAGGGGGTAACTGGGTAGCTCAGTGCTTGAGAGCCAGGCCTAGAGATGGGAGGTCCTAGATTCAAATCTGACCTGAGACACTTACCAGCTGTGTGACCCTGGGCAAGTGACTTAACCCCCATTGCCTAGCCCTTACCACTCTTCTGCCTTGGAGTGAATACTGTGTATTGACTCCAAGACAGAAGGTAAGGGTTTTAAAAAAAATGGTACATAAAAAGTTTTGATTCCATGAAGGATAGAGAGCATGTAGAAGGCTATGAGTTAAAGAATAAAAAAATCTAAAATAATCAAAAAGGGAAAATAAATGATGAGTTTGAGAGAAAAAATCCTCTTTACAAAAAATGAAAAAAAACTTGAAATGGAGAAGACATGGGATTATTTTTGACTATTTAACATAGAAAATAAAATATGAGAAAAATAGATTAAGTAGATAAAAGGAAGCAAGATAAAGAAACTAAACAACAGAATTCAAAATCTAAGAGTCTTAGGTAATAACATAGAGGATTGAAAAACTTAAGAGTGAGGAAAAAAAGATCTGATGGAAATAGAGTTATCCTAAAGTAGGTGATAATTTGAAAAATGAAGAAATATAGAGAAAATGCCAATAGAAAATTAAGGAATAGTAGAGAAAAATGGAGGAAAAAATAACATAAATTTAAGTACGAATGGATTAAATAGTCCAATAAAATAGGACTGACTAACGATATACTAAGATTGGATTTTTTTTTAGTCCCTTCGACTACTCCATCAATTACTCTAGTAAATATATTAGAGTTCACTGTAAGGTAACAATAAAAAGGAATTAAGAGTATAATGGGAAACATAGAAGCTACTTGCAATTGCCCCAATTTAGTTAAGGTCATACCCAGAGACTCTACTAAATACAGAAAAATCAGTTAGACTCCAACATTTTTTTTCTTAATCCTGGGACTCCATTCTAGGAGCATAGGGCCACAACCAGTAGGCAATGGGACACACAGTCGCTCTGGGTCACCCAGCTGGGAAGTATCTGAGGCCGGGTTTGAACCTAGGACCTTTCGTCTCTAGGCCTGTCTCTCAATCCACTGAGCTAGCCCAGCTGCCCCTACTTTAGGTTGCAGTTTCTTTAGCAGATGTAGTTTTTACAGGGTGGGGTTGCTAGCCCCACGCCCAGCCCTCCTCCTTTTTCATCCAGGCTAGGGACCATCCCTGGCCCAGGAGTGGTAAGGGTGGGCAGTAGGGGTCAAGTGACTTGCCCAAGGTCACACAGCTGGGAGTGTCCGAGGCTGGACTTGAACCTAGGACCTCCAGTCTCTAGGCCTGGCTCTCAATCCACTGAGCCACTCAGCTGCCCCTATATTAACACAATATTATTTATAGTCAAAACCATACTTCTCACTAAATAACTAAATAAAGTCAATAGTCAACTAAACTGTAATACGCTATAGTTGAAATAAAGACAAACAATTAAAATGACTTTAATACTGCCGACACACGACAGCTAGGACACAAACTGGGATTAGATACCCCACTATGCCTCGCCATAGACTCAAGTAGTTAAACAACAAAACTACTCGCCAGAGAACTACTAGCAATTGCTTAAAACTCAAAGGACTTGGCGGAGCCCTAAACCCACCTAGAGGAGCCTGTTCTATAATCGATAAACCCCGATAAACCCAACCCTATTTTGCCAATACAGCCTATATACCGCCATTGTCAGCCCACCTTAAAAAAGTAAAACAGTAAGCAAAATTATCTTCCATAAAAATGTTAGGTCAAGGTGTAGCATATGAAAGGGAAAGAAATGGGCTACATTCTCTACCCTAGAGAACAAGGAATCACATTATGAAATTAAAGTGCCTGAAGGAGGATTTAGTAGTAAATTAAGAATAGAGAGCTTAATTGAATTAGGCAACAGGGCGCGCACCCCCCCCCCAGTCACCCTCCTCAATATACAACACCCCAATAACTAATAAAATATCAAACTAAAGAGGAGAAAAGTCGTAACACGGTAAGTGTACTGGAAAGTGCACTTGGAATACCAAAATGTAGCTTAATTAGCAAAGCATTTAGCTTACACCTAAAAGATTTCAGTTAACCCTGACCATTTTGAGCTATTAACTAGCCCTAACACCTTTAAATATAACTATATTATAAACATCAACTAAATCATTCTAAGATCCTAGTATAGGTGATAGAAAAGTTACTACATAGGAGCTATAGCACTAGTACCGCAAGGGAATAATGAAAGACCAATTTAAAGCATACAAAAGCAAAGATTAACCCTTGTACCTTCTGCATAATGATTCAGCGAGTCAACACGGACAAAATGAATTAAGCCCGACCTCCCGAAATTAAGTGAGCTACTATAAAACAGTTAACATGAACCAACTCATCTATGTAGCAAAATAGTGAGAAGATTTTATAGTAGAAGTGAAAAACCTATCGAACTTAAAGATAGCTGGTTATCCAAAACATGAATTTTAGTCCAACTTTAAGTCCTATAAACCACAAACTCTATTTAAGTCCCCCTTAGACTTAAAAGCCAATCAAATGAGGGACAACTCATTTGATAAAGTAGACAAACTCTATTAGAGGGTAATGAAACTTAACTTCCCCTTGTAGGCTTAAAAGCAGCCATCAATTAAGAAAGCGTTAAAGCTCAAACATACTTTATAACTTAATAACATAAAATAACCAAACCCCCTAATCTACTATTGGATGATTCTATTTAACTTTAGAAGACATAATGCTAAAATCAGTAATAAGAAATATTTCTCCTTGCACAAGCCTATGTTAGCAAACGGATATTCCACTAATAATTAACAAATATGTAAATACAATCACAAACTAGCCCATTACCCTATTCATTGTTAATCCAACACAGGAGTGCAAAACATTTTAAAAGGAAAGATTAAAAGGAATGTTGAATACGCTGCAGGACCCTTCCCTATATTCTTCTTAGCAGAGTATGCTAACATCATTGCCATAAATGCATTAACTACTATCCTATTTTTAGGATCCCCCATAAATTATGACTTCCCCTATATTAACACAATAGGACTGGAGGTCCTAGGTTCAAGTCCAGCCTCGGACACTCCCAGCTGTGTGACCTTGGGCAAGTCACTTGACCCCTACTGCCCACCCTTACCACTCCTGGGCCAGGGACAGTCCCTAGCCTGGATGAAAAAGGAGGAGGGTTGGGCGTGGGGCTAGCAACCCCACCCTGTAAAAATTACATCTGCTAAAGAAACTGCAACCTAAAGTAGGGGCAGCTGGGCTAGCTCAGTGGATTGAGAGACAGGCCTAGAGACGAAAGGTCCTAGGTTCAAATCCGGCCTCAGACACTTCCCAGCTGGGTGACCCTGAGCGACCCATTGCCTACTGGTTGTGGCCCTATGCTCCTAGAATGGAGTCCCAGGATATTCACACTAACTGCCCATTCACTGTAAACTGCAGATAAGCTCCAGGTTTGAACAATAAAAATAAGAGAGCATTTCTGGCTCTAATAACTCTGAGACATAATAATATATATTATATAAACTCTGATGTGCTCTGTGTAACAGTCTACTCCTCCCCCAGAATTTCATAAGAATGGCATCTCCAAACCCTGCCTTCTAGCACTCTTCCACCTGCCCACAAGTCCATGCTGCCCCAGTGCTCTCAAATCCCACTTTCAATTATATAAATCACTCTATATGCCCTTTTTTTCTCCCCTATTTTCCTCATATTGCCTGCTTCCCTCTATCACTCCTTTTAGAGGTCCTCCCAAGGTCATGGAACTATTTTCTATCAAGGGGATTTCATATGTAACCTCAAACCCAAATGAGTAGAAGTCCCTCTGGTCTTCTTCCCTTTCCCACCCCAATAACCCTGGGGATATGAGGAGGACATATAAGCCATACCATGTAATTTCAAATAGCCCAAAGTCAGGAGAACTTCATGGCTAGAATTTGTTGTCTGGAAAGGGAAGAAGGGTGACTGCATACGAAGTGAGTTAACTCCAGGAAGGGTAGAGTGGAAGTTCTGGAGGACGAAGGTAATTTCCAATAATCATGCCCTTGTTGGCCTCTTACAGGCCGAATTCCTTGTGTATTGCATTTAGTGGGGTCCTATAAGATTGTTCCAATGAATAAGTCTAAGTGTTATTCATATTTCAATCCATATAATTGAGAGATCAGATAGAGACAATTGCTAGGATCTTGAGAGTGTTGTTTAATATCTCTGTGTTTATAACTTCATGGTTGACCCTCCTTACTCCAATCTCTGTCTTGTTGCCTTTGTCTCTGTAAATATTCCTAACCCCCTAATATTTTTGTATATAGCTCTCCTGACTACCTATTTCATCTTTCCCCATGAGATGATTGTGTTTTTTCTCCCTTTCTCCATACATTGGGCTTTTGTAGTAAAGAATAAATAGATTTGTGCTTCTTTCCCTCAATTAGATTAATTTTAGGTTATTAATTAAAAAGTAACAAAATTTATTAACTGTCCTTATGCTCTATACAAGGAACTGTGTTAGACACTGGAAATATAAAGATTATAATTGGCACAGTCCTTCCTCTTAAAGACTTAACATCATGTATCTAAATAAGATAAGGGAGCATATGATTTAATATTTTAGGAGAATTTTAGGAAGGAAAGAATATTCAAAGCTAGTCATTCAAGAAAGGTTTTGAAGCCAGCCTTGAAGAAAGAGATTTTGACACTTAAGGTAAGTGTACATTAAGGGAATGATAGAAGGACCACTGTCATGACTAGCTTTATTGATAATTGGTGTGCCTCCTCATAGGTCAGCACATTCAAGTTTTCTACAAGTAAGCTTAATACTTAAGTCAATCAATAGTGTCTTGATATTGGAGGCAGTTAGCTGGTTCAGTGGATTGAGAACCAGGCCTAGAGATGAGAGGTCCTGGTTTCAAATCTGCCCTCAGAAATTTCCTAGCTGAGTGACCCTGGGCAAGTCACTTAATCCCCATTGCTTAGCCCTTACCACACTTCTGCCTCAAATACAGAAGGTAGGAGTTTAAAAAAGAATTATATTGATCTCTTATTGTTTGCCTTTCCCTGTATTCAGCTATGTGATGGATAAAATGGGAAGAGCTTGTACAGTCCTTTACTATTAGGGAAAATGATCAATCCCTGAATGCCTTTAAACTCATGATTCTGCCATGTTTCTTCATGCATTTAAATAAGAACAACTACTCTGCCTGGCTTTATCTTCAAAGTGCTATTTCCATTCATGGAAATATTTCAGAAGCATTGAGGCATGCCAGGATGATCTGCCTCTTGCAAGTTATATTTGAATCAAAATCCACTTGCCTTTTCATACTGAAATAAAATTAGAGACAAAACTGTATCTGTTAATTCATTGTTAAGGAGAAAGTTTAAATAAGCAAAAAATTCCCTACAGATGAAGATCAGTATTTTTCCTGTGACTTGAAGTATCAGAGAATTATCATCTACCTGACTTTCTCAAGGTCAAACAAACGATATTTGTCAGAAGTTAGATTTGAGCCCAAGACATTCTGATGTTGAGACAAGCCCTCTAATCTGCTATGCCATGATACTTCCCATGTTGAAATATTTTCCTTCAAGTAACAAATAAGAATTTATTAATTTATCTTAAATAGTGTAAGCTTCAGCTATTCATTCTGACCTATTCTGATTTCTTTTGGATCTTGGTCCATTATTCAACACGTTTGCTTTCCTGGCAGACTTGTATCATCTTTACATTTGGTAAGATTCTTCTTTGAATCCATTAATCAACACTGAACATTATAGAGCCAAGGAAAGATTCCTGAGATACCACTAAAATATTCCTCTTCAGCTTGCACTTATCTATTAATTAATATGCCCTGAGTCTAGTTTTTTAACCTGATATAAACTCAGTTACACTATTATCATTTGTAATAGAAATCTTGATCTTGTTCAGAATTGTGAGTGCTTTGTGTTTTGTATCTAGCCAGGCTATTGTGATTGGTCTAAAGTAGTCATGTTCTATTTTCCATGTGCCCAAAAGAGGAGGGTTTCCATGAAGGGATACACTAAGTCTATAGAATTCAAACTTGAATGACTAGTGGGTTCTCAATATTGCCTACCTTTGACTTCTTCTTGGATCACAAAGTATTTGCACTTCCAAGAGGAGAGAATTATAAACAAATCAGCAAAGTGTATAGTAGTTAGGGAATGCTCTATGGAAAAATGTGAGGATCTGGGTTTGAAGTTTATACAGAATTTTAAAGAGGAAAACCATAGAGACATATCTAGAAGGGAGCTCCAAAATATATATAGAGAGACTATCTCTCATTTTAAAGAGAATTAACCTGAGGAGGAAAATTAGCTAAGTGATTTTCTTAATATCATTGAGATCATCAATATCAGAAGCAGCATTTGAACTCAGTCCTTTGATCCCTTTCCCCTGTACAATTATTTTTTTTCAATTTTGGGGGGGATGTAGTGGTAATAATGCTGATATGAATAGAGAAGTTTTTAGCAAACTTACTGAAACATGATCAGGATGAGAGGAACTTGGCAAAAAGTGAGAGAATTTCATGAGCAAGAGATAATGATACCAGCTTGGATAGAGCATATAGGAAGGCAAATGCACAAATTTCAGCTTACTCTGTTCTCTCAAGAAATCAACTTCCTATAGAATGTTATTCCTATGAATGTAAAATAATGAGATAATTTTCAACATCATCATTTCTGACAATGTAAAATCTCTTATTTAACTGAATGCTTAATTATTCTTTGGTGTTGACATTCTTTTCCTTTCTAAATGCATTCTTATATAGAACTTTGGAAATACCTTTTGGCACATTTCCTAGTGGACAATTGTATAAGGAACTTTGATAATAACAAGAGACATTGCCTTTTTGAGAGTCATAACCCCAAGATAATGCTTATATTAAGTGACCTTGAACAACTCACATAATCCCTTCGTTTCAGTTTCTTCATATGTAAAATATTTGCTCTGATCTACTTCACAATGAACCTATGAGTATCAAGTTTCATAATGGATAGGAGAATGCTTTGAAAAAATATAAAATATATTGTTTATGTAAAGTATTATATTTTAAGAGCATATCCAGAATTCTACTTGACTGAAATCTATAACAAGTATCTCTTCCTTTTCAGGGACTTGAGGGTTTGGGAAAGGATCATGAAATCATGGAACAGCTCAGTGGCCAACTCCAATAGCAGTAATGTGCTCTCTTCCATCTTCTACCTCACAGGCATCCCTGGCTATGAAGAAGCTCACTGCTGGATTTCCATCCCTTTCTGCCTGCTTTATTTAATCGGGATAGTTGGAAATAGCACCATCCTTCACATCATTAGGATTGACCCCAGTCTCCATGAACCCATGTACTACTTTCTTGCCATGTTGTCCCTTACAGACATGGGTATGTCCCTTTCCACACTACCCACTGTGCTTAGGATCTTCTGGTTTAATGCCAATGAGATCACCTTTGATGCCTATGTGATCCAAATGTTTTTCATCCATTCTCTGTCACTGATGGAGTCAGCTGTACTCTTGGCCATGGCTTTTGACCGCTATGTGGCTATCTGTAATCCTCTAATGTATGCTGTCATTCTCACGCCACGGCGCATTATTAACACAGGAGTTATTTTACTCCTTAGGAGCACAACTCTCTTACCACCCTTGCTAGTCTGCCTCTTGTGGTATCCCTTCTGTGGCTCCCATGTCCTCTCTCATTCATTCTGTCTACAGCAAGATCTGATTAGGTTAGCCTGTGCTGACACTACCTTCAATGCCGTGTATGGGCTGACTTTGGTTATATTATTCTGGGGGGTGGACTCCATAGGTATCATCATGTCTTACATCTTCATCCTCCGCTCTGTGCTGAGAATTGCATCCCGAGAGGAACGTCTCAAGGCCCTCAACACATGTGCCTCCCATATCTGTGCCGTCTTCATTCTCTATGTGCCTATGATTGGGCTGTCCATGGTACATCACTTTGCAAAGCATTCCTCTCCTCTTGTTCATATCCTAATGGCCAACATTTACCTTCTGGTGCCTCCTGTGCTCAACCCCATTATCTACAGTGTCAAGACTAAGCAGATACGTCGAGGAATCTTTCAGATACTGGCACCACAGAGACTTCTTTCCACCTTCAAGTAAATATAGGAGACAAAACATGGAGAAGGAGTAGAAGAATCTCAGTAGAAAAATGATAGAAATTGTTTTTATTGCCCTAGGTCTAGTGATGCAGAACGTTATTCTTTTGGGAAAGAAAATGAGAGTAAGAGAGAGAGAGAGACAAAAAGAAAAACTAGTCTGCTCTTGGTAATTTATTTCTACAAAAAGGGGCATGTACTGTCCCTTCATTTAATATTCCATGAGATAATCACTCTGAACACCACAAATAGAGATCATCAATGGTTTGGTGACATCAGTTGAAGAGCTCTGTTTAGTAGTGTTAAAAAGGAATAAAGACAATATATCTTTGTATATATCTCCTACTAGATCTTCCTTTCTAGATCTGGGAGGATGGTTGGTTTGTAGATCTTAGGAATAGTATGGATGAAGGAGTAATCAGGTTCCCAAGGCCTAAGCCAGCTATAATTGATGAAGAAAGAACACTCACTCTTCTCACAATAGCTATTGATTTTATCTATTACTCTTCTCTCTTTCTCTGACAGGCTTGGTTGATTAAGCCTGTCAGTGGCTTCTTTCTAACAATTGCCCAGGTTGGGAAACCTTGAGAGGTTAGGTAGATGGTTAACCTCACTAGGCCCAACCTCCGATTGGATTAATTATTAATAGGCTATTGATTGGCTTTGGAAACATTGGTGTCTAACTGTGTATTGATTCTCCCTTCATAAAGGCTGTGATAGAATAACCACTTGGGAAGGTACTTGTTGGTAAATCACTGTATTAACTATTAATGGGGAAAGGATAACAAGGTAATACTTTTGGCAATTGGGAACCCTATTGCTATTGTTTGGCTACTAAACTAATGGTTGATCAGGACTGGAGATTGCTATACTGGTAGAGGTTTGAAGTCTTCACCCTCTCACTAACTTTGACCTGACCTGACCACAGCCAAGTTAGAGAATAGGGAAGGCTATTTATGTCGATGTTGATTGATGATCTGTATGTTCTCTCAGCTCTACTACCAATAATATTCATGGGTCACTAGGTCTCACTCAGACAAGAACAGGTTATAGGTTCAAGTTCAGGCCTATCATTTTCTTCTTCTAATACCATTCACCCTTTACCTCTCCTCTGTCCAGTTCTTGCTCCAAAAGAAGTTTGCTCAAGTCCCAGCTCTGAGTTATGAGACCTCAACTGTAGTTCTTTGGGGGTATTTATAGATTGGAGCCAACCAACTTTTTCCCCTGACTTATGGCACCTGGGAACATTCCGAATCTCTCAACTGCCATCCCTTTCAGTCAAGGTAGTCTTCATCTTATCCCAGATAATGATTTTAACAGTAGTTAATTGCTAAGGAGCTAATCAAATTTCAAATATCAATAATAGCCTTAAATGCTGAGACAACCCACCCAATTTATCTTATATCCCTCATATTTATACATAGATGTTTGTATGTTATCTAACTCATTATATTGTGAATTCCATGAAATGAGTGCTTTTTATTTTACTTTCCTCATATACTCAGTGTTTAGCACAATGACTGGCATATATTAAGCATTCAATAAATGTTGGTTGACTGATTATTCTGGGAATCAAAGGAACTTTATATCATAAAATCTTTTTTCAATCTTCCCCCAAATCTTTCCTCTGCAAACTCTCTCTCTTTTGACTTTCTTTTATTATTTTTTCAATTACAAGTAGAAACAATTTTTTCAATTGTTTTCTGACATTTTATCATTCTAATTCACTCTCATCTTCTTTCCTCTTTCTTTTACCTGATGTGGTAAATGGTCTCTTATAGGTATTGCAGTACTTTTATACATATACATTTCCATATTGTCCATTCTGTGACAGAAGATACATTTTACACATAAAAAATATCTCATGAAAGAAATACAGTGAAAAACAACATGTTTTGATTTGTAAACAGATTTCAACAACTCCTTAGGCTTTGAATGGCATTTTTTCATCTTTGGAGTTATCTTTGTATCTTGTTTTCCTAGTAATAGTTTAGTTCTTCACAGTTGATCATCATAAATATATCTGTTACAGTATATATGGTTCTCTTTCTTTGGCTCACTTGGCTTTGCATTAGTTCATATATGCCTTTCCAAGTTTTTTTTCTGAACTTATCCTAATAGTCATTTTTTAGAATGTAATAGTATTCTATTATAACTCTATACCACAACTTGTTCAACCATTCCCTAAATAATGGACATTCTCTCAGCTTCCCATTCTTTGCTACTACAAAGTTGCTAAAACTAATTTTATGCAAATAGGTCCAGTTCTCCTATCTTTGATCTCTTTGGGATACAGATGCAGTAGGGGTATTGCACATTTTTATGAATTTTTGGATGCTATTTTGGATGATGTCTTTTCAGAATATTTGCATCAGTTCACAGTTCCAACAACAGTGTATTACTGTCTCTACATCCTCTCCAATGTTTATCATTCTCTTTTATGGTCCTATTTGCTAATCTGATTGATATGATCCAACAGTTGTTTTAGTTTGAATTTCTTGAAATGGTAATGATTTGAAACATTTTCTAATATTATAGTTCGAATTTCTTCATCTGAAAATTGCTTGTTCTTATCCCTTGACCATTTGCCAATAGTGGAATAATTTGAATTCTTATAAATTTGACTCAGTTCTCTATATATTTGAGAAATGAGACTTTTTTCAGAGACATTTGATATAATTTATTTTCACAAATTTGTTGCTTCTCTTCTAATATCCATTATGTTTGTTCATAATGATTCATAAATTATGTCCTCACATGGAGAGATATTCTAGAGATTGGAATATGTATGTTGAACTAGGAATAAACTTCTTAGTTGATTTATTTAATGGACAAAGCTATCCCTCTGAACACTCATATTAAGAATCCATGGGCACATGAAAAATACATCAGAGCCAAAATCCATTGAGGTGAAGAACCAAAAAACAGTATAATGGAAACAGTTTAATTCACAACACGCAGACACAAATGCAAACCAATATTTATTTATTCAGTGTTTATTTATTTATGTAAAAGTATTTTTCCTTGGTTACATGATTCCTGTTCTTTCCCTCCCCTTTTTACTCTCCCCTCCCAGAGTCAACAAGTAATTCTATTGGTTATACATCTATTATCACTCAATACCTTTTTCCATAGTATTCATTGCAAACCATTATTTCTTTTTTATCTCTAGTTTTATATATATATATATATAACAATTCATCCTATACAGTTTGTCACTGTTCCCTCTAAGAATACTTCTTCTAGTTACCCCGATGGTAATAACAATTTTAAAAAGTTACCAATATATTATTTTCTTATATGGATAGAAATCATTTGACCTTATTGGGTCCCTTAAAAAAAGGTTTTGGTATTTTTCCCCTCTCTTAATCACCTTTTGGTGATTCTTTTGAGTTGTACATTTGGACATCAAATTTTCTGTTTAAGTCCAATATTTTCTTTATGAATGCTTGGAAGTCTTAAATTTTATTAAATGACCATACTTTCCCCTGCAAGATTATAGTCAGTCTTGTTGAATAGTTGATTCTTGGTTTTAGACCCGGTTCCCTTGCTTTCTGGAATATTATATTTCATGCTTTCTGGTCCTTCAATGTAGATGCAGCCAGATCCTGTGTTATCTTAACTCTGGTTCCCTGGTATCTGAATGACTTCTTCTTACTAACTTGTAATATTTTTACATTGGTCTGGTAGTTTTTGAATTTGGCTATAATGTTCCTGAGAGTTGTCAGTTGTAGATTAAATGTAGGAGGTGATTTGTGTGTTCTTTCAATGCAAACCATTATTTATTAATGAACAAACAAGTAGAGGGAAAGGTGAGTTGGAAATAATTCATTTTCTTTCTATGTCTGCAACATTCCTGCTCTGGCTTGGATTTTAACTCCCTGGGCTAACTGAAATATGATAAAGCAGCCTTTACATTTTATAAAAAGTCTCCTTTTTGTGTCTTCCTTCTCCCCATAGCCTAGGAAGAAAATTTCTTTTTTTTACTGTTCCACCAGGCTAGTGGTGATAGAATTGTTTCATCTCTGCTTCCAGTTTCATGCAACTACTCTCAGTTCCACTCCTCAGATTCTCATCCACCCCTAATCTTAGTCAGTTTGTATCTGCTTTCTATACTCATGTGGTGCTTCCTGATTATTCTTGTTATGACCTGACACTACTTTTCTCAATAGATACTATACTTACACCCTGGAGATTATCCTTGTACATTTGAATTTACGGGTATTATACTCCTGCTTGATTTTGAATTTTGTTGTCCCTTACAAAATCAGCTATATACTTGGCATTGTAATATCAGATATACATGAGAACATAATAGAACAAGGTTGAATAATCCAGTGTTGAAGGTCACCTTAGAGTATTACGCATAACAAATATACACCAACAGAGTATATAACAGAAAAAGTAAAAAGCTAAGCATCACTTCACAAAATTATCCATTGACTACAAGTCTAAACTCCTTATGTAAATAACCACAAATAGAACTATCTGAAGTCTTAGGGAATGAGAGAAAAAATTATTGAAACCACTCCAGGATTTTTGTTAAGAAAACCTTATGTGAGGTCAAGGAGAATTGGACAAAACTATAAATGAGTGAACAACAACTATATTCAGAAGAAAAATTTAAATAGAATGATTCTCATTTATTTTCCACGTAAATCTAATAACGTTCTGTGACACAAATAGTTTGGGGAAAACCATACTAATGAGAAGACATTTTAAAAGTGAGAAACAACATGAAAATGGATCTTAGTTCAAGAAATACAAAAGAATAACAGAAATATTTTAAAATAGGAAACTTAAAAAATTTACATAAAAAGATTAATTTCCATGAAAGATAGAGAGAATTTAGAAGGCCATGAGGTAAAGGATAAAATCTAAAATAGTCAGGAAGGTAAGATAAATGATGAGTTTGAGAGAAAGAAATCCTTTTTAGTAAGTGATACAGAAAATGAAAAAAAAAAGTTGAAATGGAAAAGACATGGCATTGTATTTGTCTACTTATCATTGAAATAAAAGACAAGAAGAATAGAATAACTACATAAAAGCAAGCAAGATAAAGGAACTAAACAACAGGATTCAAAACCTAAGAGTCTTAGGTAATAAAATAGAGAAATGAAAAATTTAAGAGTGAGGAAAAAAGATCTGGTGAAAATAGAGTTATCCTAAAATAGACTATACTTTGAAAACTGAAGAAATATGGAAAAAATACTAATATAAGATTAAAGCAACAGTAGAGAGAAATGGAGAAAAAATAACTTATAAATTTAAGTGTGAATGTATGAAATAGTCCAATGAAATATGGCTGATGGGATGATATACTAAAATTGGATTTTGTTTTACTCCCTTTGACCACTCACTCCATCATTTAATCTAGTAAATTTATTAGTGTTCAAAGTAAGGTAACAATAAATAGGAATTAAGAGTATAACGGGAAACATAGAAGCTACTTACAAAAATCACCCAAAATTAATTAAGGTCATATCCAGAGACTGTACTAAATATGGAAAAGCCAGTTAGAACTCAATATAACAGTCCCTAATTCTCACTAACTGCTCACTCACTGTAAGCTGCAGATAAGCCCCAGGTTTGAACTATAAAATACAATAAAAACAATAAAAAGAAGAGAACATTTATGCTAATTAAGGTACCCTGAAAGGGCTCTAATAACTTTGAGATAATATTGATATGTTAATATATAAACTCTAATGTAGTCTGCATAACAGTCTATCCCCCCTAGAATTCCATAGGAATGTGATCTCAAAATCCTGCCTTCTAGCACTCTTCTACCTGCCTGCAAGTCCATGATGCCCCAGTGCTCTCAAATCCCACTTGCAATTATATAAATCACTCTATATTCCCTTCTCTCTCCCCTATTTTCTCATGTTGCCTGCCTCCCTCTACCACCTCTTTTCCTGCTCCATCCCATATCATGGAACTAATTCCTATCAGGGGATTTCATATGTTACCTGAAACCCAAATGAGTAGAAGTCCCCCAGGTCTTCTTCCCTTTCCCATCCCAAAACCACTGGGGATATGAAGAGGACATATGAGCCATAGCATTTATTCTGAGATAGTCTGAAGCCAGGAGAGCTGTATGGCTAGAATCTGTTGTTCAGAAAGGGAAGAAAAGCCACTATCTGTGTATGAAGAGAGTCAGCTTTGGGAACGGTAGAGTGGAAGTTCTGGAGGACTAAGGTAACTTCCAATAATCATGCCCTTTTTGGCCTCTTACAGGCTAATTATTTGTGTATTATTTAAGTAGGGTCCTATGAGATTGTTCCAATGAATAAGTCTAAGTATTATTCATATTTCAATCCATATAATTGAGAGATCAGATTGAGACAACTACTTGGATCTTGAGAGATTGCTGTTCAATCATCTCTGTGTTTAGGACTTCATCGCTGACTCTTCTTACTTCAATCTCTGTTTGTTTCTCTGTTTTTCTCTCTGTAAATTTTCCTACTCCCCCCAATATTTCTGTGTATAGCTCTCCTGACTACCTATTTCATCTTTTCCCATGGGATAAATGTTTTGTTTTTTCTCCCTTTTTCCACACCTTGGGCTTTTGGAGTAAAGGATAGCTTTGTGTTTATTTCATTATATTCTCTCAATTAGATTAATTTTAGATTAGTTTAAAATAAAAAAAAATAATAATACATATTTATTAGCTGTCCTTATGCTCTACGCAAGGAACTGTAGTAGATACTGAAAATATAAAGATTATAATCGGCACACTCGTTAGTCTTAAAGGCCTAACCTCATACATCTAAGTAAGATAAGGGAGCATATGATTTAATATTCTAGAAGAATTTCAGGAAAGAAAGAACATTCAAAACTAGTATTTCAAGGAAGGTTTTGAAGCCAGCCTTGAAGAAAGAAAGATTTTGACAATAAGGTAAATACACATTATGACCATGATGGACTGTCAGGACTAGCCATATTGATAATTGGTATGCCTCATCATAGTTTATCACATTCAAGTTTTCTACATGTGAGCTTAATACTTAAGTCAATCAATAGTGTCTTGATCTTGGAGGCAGTTAGCTGGTTCAGTGGATTGAGAACTAGGCCTAGAGATGAGAGGTCCTGGTTTCAAATCTGCCCTCAGATACTTCCTAGCTGAGTGACCCTGGGCAAGTCACTTAATCCCCATTGCTTAGCCCTTATCACTCTTCTGCCTCAAATATAAACTCAAATATAGGAGTTTAAAAAAATAATTATATTGATCTCTTACTGTTTACCTTTCCCTGTATTCAGCTGTGATAGATAAAACAGGAAGAGATCGTACAGTCCTTTACTCTTAGGGAAAATGATCAATCCCTGAATGCCTTTAAACTCATGCTTCTTCCATGTTTCTTCATGCATTTAAACAAGAATAGCTACTCTGCCTGGTTTTATCTTCAAAGTTCTGTTTCCATTCATGAAAATATTTCAGAAGAATTGAGGTATGCCTGAATGATTTGCCTCTTGCAAGTTATATTTGAATCAAAATCCACTTGCCTCATCATATTGAAATAAGATTAGAGACAAAATTGTATCTGTTAGTTCATTATTATGGAGAAATCTTAAATAAGGAAAAAACACCTACAGATGAATATCAGTATCTATTCTGTGAAGTAAAGTTTCAGAGCATTATCATCTATGTGACTTTCTCAAGGTCTAACAGATGAAATTTTTCAGAGGTTAGATTTGAGCCAAAGTCATTTTGATTTTAAGACAAGCCCTCTAATCTGCTATGCCATGATATATCCCATGTTAATATATTTTCCTTAGAGTAACAAATCGGGATTTATTTATTTATCTTTAAGAGTATATGCTTCAGTTATTAATTCCAACTTATTCTTGTTTCTTTTGGATCTTGGATCCATTATTCAACAAATTTGTTTTCCTGGCAGACTTGTATCATCTTTACATTTGGTAAGGATCTTCTTTGAATCCATTAATCAACATTGAACATTTTAGAGCTAAGGACACATTCCTGGGATACCATTAAAATGTTCCTCTTCAGCTTGCCCTTATCTATTAATTAATATACCCTGAGTCTAGTTTTTTAACTTGATGTAAACTCATTTATACTATTTTCATTTGTAATAGAAATCTCGATCTTATTCAGAATTGTGAGTGTTTTGTGTTTTGTATCAAGCCAGGCTATTGTGATTGGTCTAAAGTTGTCATGTTCTATTTTCCATGTGCCCAAAAGAGGAGGATTTCCATGAGGAGTTACACTAAGTCTAGAGAATTCAAACTTGAATAACTAGTGGATTCTCACCAATGCCTACCTTTGACTTCTTGGATCACAAAGTACTTGCACTTCCAAGAGGAGAGAATTATATAAACAAATCAGCAAAGTGTATAATAGTTAGGGAATGCTCTATGGAAAAATGTGAGGATCTGGGTTTGAAGGTTATACAGAATTTTGAAGAGGAAAACCATAGAGACACATCTAGAAAGCATCTCCAAAAATATAGAGAGCGTACCTCTCATTTTAAAGAGAATGAACCTGAGGAGGAAAATTGGCTAAGTGGTTTTCTTAATATTATTGAGATCATCAATATCAGAAGCAGCATTTGAACTCAATCCTTTGATCCAAGAATGAGTAATCTTTCCCTTGTACAATTAATTTTTTCAATTTTGGGGTTGATCTAGTGGTAATAATGCTGACAGAAATAGAGAAGGTGTTAGCAAACTTACTGAAACATAATCAGGACAAGAGGAACCTGGTAAAAAGTGAGAGAATTTCATGAGCGGGAGACAATGATTACAGCTTGGATAGAGAATACAGGAATGGCAAATGTACAAATTTCAGTTTAATCTATTCTCTCAAGAAATCAACCTCTTACGGAATGTTATCCCTATGAATGGAAAAAATGAGATAACTTACAATATTATTTCTGACAATTTTCTATTCAGCCATATTCTTACTCTTCTTATTGTGTATAAGATAAAATCTTCACTTATTTAACTGAATGCTCAATTATTCCTTGGTGCAGATGTTCTTTTTATTTCTAAATGCATTCTTATATAGAGCTTTGGGAATACCTCTTGGCACATTTCCTAGTAGACAATTGTAAAAAGGACTTTGATAATAACAAGAGAAATTCTCTTTTTGAGAGTCATAACACCAAGATAATGCTTATATTAAGTGACCTTAAACAACTCAAATAACCACTCTCTGTTTCAGTGTCTCTATATGTCAAATGATATTTGCTCTGATCTACTTCACAGTGAACTTATGAAGATCAAATTTCATAATGGAAAAGAAAATGCTTTGAAAAATATAAAATATCTTGTTTATGTAAAGTATTATATTTTAAGAGCATATCCAGAACACTACTTGACTGAAATCTATAACAAGTATCTCTTCCTTTACAGGGACTTAAGGGTTTGGGAAAGGATCATGAAACCATGGAACAGCTCAATGGCCAACTCCAATGGCAGTAATGTGCTCTCTTCCATCTTCTACCTCACAGGCATCCCTGGCTATGAAGAAGCTCACTGCTGGATTTCCATCCCTTTCTGCCTGCTTTATTTGATGGGAATAGTTGGTAATAGCACTATCCTTCACATCATTAGGACTGACCCCAGTCTCCATGAACCCATGTACTACTTTCTTGCCATGTTGTCCCTTACAGACATGGGTATGTCCCTTTCCACACTACCCACTGTGCTTAGGATCTTCTGGTTTAATGCCAATGAGATCACCTTTGATGCTTGTGTGATCCAAATGTTTTTCATCCATTCTCTGTCAGTAATAGTCAGCTGTACTCCTGGCCATGGCATTTGACCGCTATGTGGCTATCTGTAATCCTCTAATGTATGCTGTCATTCTCACGCCACGGCGCATTATTAATACGGGAATTATTTTACTCCTTAGGAGCACTATTCTTTTACCACCCTTGCTAGTCCACCTCTTGTGGTATCCCTTCTGTGGCTCCCATGTCCTCTCTCATTCATTCTGTCTACAGCAAGATCTGATTAGGTTAGCCTGTGCTGACACTACCTTCAATGCCGTGTATGGGCTGACTTTGGTTATATTATTCTGGGGGGTGGACTCCATAGGTATCATCATGTCTTACATCTTCATCCTCCGCTCTGTGCTGAGAATTGCAACCCGGGAGGAACGTCTCAAGGCCCTCAACACATGTGCCTCCCATATCTGTGCTGTCTTCATTCTCTATGTGCCTATAATTGGGCTGTCCATGGTACATCGCTTTGCAAAGCATTCCTCTCCTCTTGTTCATATCCTAATGGCCAACATTTACCTTCTGGTGCCTCCTGTGCTCAACCCCATTATCTACAGTGTCAAGACTAAGCAGATACGTCGAGGAATCTTTCGGATACTGGCACCACAGAGACTTCTTTCCACCTTCAAGTAAATATAGGAGACAAAACATGGAGAAGGAGTAGAAGAATCTCAGTAGAAAAATGATAGAAATTGTTTTTATTGCCCTAGGTCTAGTGGTGCAGAAAGTTATTCTTTTGGGAAAGAAAATGAGAGTAAGAGAGAGAGACAAAAAGAAAACCTAGTCTGCTCTTGGTAATTTATTTCTACAAAAGGAGCATGTACTGTTCCCTTCATTTAATATTCCATGAGATAATCACTCTGAACGCCACAAATAGAGACCATCAATAGTTTGGTGACATCAGTTGAAGAGCTCTGTTTAGTAGTTAACTGCTAAGGAGCTAACCAAATTTCAAACATCAATAATAACCTTAAATGCTGAGACTACCCATCCAATTTATCCTATATCCCTCATATTTATACATAGATGTTTGTATGTTATCTAACTCATTAGATCATGAACTCCTTGAGATCAGAGTGCTTTTGTTTGTTTGTTTTTTATTTTCCTCATATCCTCAGTGTTTAGCACAATGACTGGCATATTGTAGGTATTCAATAAATGTTACTTGACTATTCTGAGAATTAAGAGAACTTTATATCAGAAAATCTTTTTCCCTCTTCACCCAAATATTTCCTACCTAACTTCTTTCCCTCTTTTAACTTTCTTTTATTATTTGTTCAATTACATGCAGAAATAATTTTTTATAATTGTTTTCTGACATTTTATGATTCTGATTCACTCTCATCTTCTTTCCTCTTACCCTTCCCTCAGGTGCTAAATGGTCTTTTATAGTTATATCAGTACTTTTCTATAATATATGTTTTCATATTGTCCATTTTCTGACAGAAGATACATTTTACACATAAAAAATCTCATGAAAGGAATACAGTGAAAAATGACATGTTTTGATGTGTAAACAGATTTCAACAACTCCTTAGGCTTTGAATGGCATTTTTTCGTCTTTGGAGTTATCTTTGTATCTTGTTTTCCTAGTAATAGTTTAGTTCTTCACAGTAGATCATCATAAATATATCTGTTACTACATATATGATTCTTTTACTTTCACTCACTTTGCTTTGCATCAGTTCATATAAACCTTTCCAACTTTTTTTTCTGAACTTATCATAATAGTCATTTTTAGAATGCAATAGTATTCTATTATAACTCTATACCACAATTTGCTCAACCATTCCCTAAATAATGGACAATCTCTCAGCTTCCCATTCTTTGCCACTACAAAGTTGCTAAAACTAGTTTTATGCAAATAGATCCAGTTTTCCTATCTTTGATCTTCTTTGGGATACAGATGCAGTAGGGGTAGAGTTTTATGGTTTTTTTGATGGTATTTTGGATCATGGCTCTTCAGAATAGTTGCATCAGTTCACAGTTCCACCAACAGTGTATTACTGTCCCTACATCCTCTCCAATATTTATCATTCTCTTTTGTGGTCCTATTTGCTAAACTGATTGATATTATCCAACAGTTGTTTTAAGTTGCGTTTCTTGAAATGGTAGTGATTTGAAACATTTTCTAATATTATAGCTTTAATTTCTTTATCTGGGATTTTCCTGTTCTTATTCCTTGATCATTTGTCAATAGTGGAATAATTTGAATTCTTTTTTGTATTTTTATTAATTTTAAACATTTATTAATATTCATTTTTAACATGGTTACATGATTCATGCTCCTACTTTCCCCTTCACCCCCCGCATTCCCCCCACCCATGGCCGACACACATAATAATTTGAATTCTTATAAATTTGACTCAATTCTCTATATATTTGAGAAATGAGACTTTTGTCAGAGTCACTTGAGATAATTTTTTTCACAAATTTGTTGCTTCTCTTCGAATCTCCATTATGTTTGTTTTATTTGTATAAAAATTTTATAATTTGATGTAATGAAAATGCAGTTTTTCATTTTTTGCTATGGTCTCTTTGTATTAATTGGTCATAAGTTCTTGCTTTATCCACAAGTTTGATGAGCAAAATTTTGTTTGTGCCCCTAATGTGTTTATTGTATCAACCTTTATTTCTAGACCAAGTATCCATTTTGACTTTGTTTTGATTTAAGATGTGAGATATTGGTCTATTCCCAGTTTCTGCCATATTATTTTCCAATTTTTCCCAGAAGATTTTGTCCAATCTTGCATTCTTCCCATAATGACTTGGGTCTTTCGGTACATTAAACACTGGATTCTTATGGTCATTAACTACTATATGCTGATTTCTTACCCTATTGCATTGATCCAATACTCTATTGCTTAGCCAGTGCTAAATTGATGTGATGATTACTGCTTTATTGAATTCTGCTACAAATACTTGTGCTTAATAATTTTTAAATTAATTCTCTTGGTATTCTTGACTTTTTGTCTTCAATATGAATGTTTTTTTAGTTCCTGGAAATAATTTTTGGGTATCTCTCCTCTCTATAGTCAACCTCCACCTTGGTACATCTCTTCTTATATATAGTTTATATATGCTAGGATTACATTCGCATATATCTAATCCTCACAATAGTAACTATTATTTATAAAAGTGTTTTAATGTTTCCAAAGTGCTTTCCAAATATTATCTCATTTGGTCACCACAATAACATTGTAAGGTAGGCACTACAGTTATTCCCATTTTAAAAGGCTAGATGACTTGCCTATAGCCTCAAAAGGCACAAGTGTAAGGAACAGATTATCCAACCAGGTTTCCCTGACTCAGAACCTAGAAGTCTATCTCTTAAAACATATAACATCTCTGAGGTAGTGTGGATGGATGTTATTCCTTTAAAAGACCAGGGAGGGCAGCTGGGTAGCTCAGTGGATTGAGAGCCTGGACAAGAGATGGGAGGTCCTAGGTTCAAATTTGACCTCAGATACTTCCCAGTCTTGTGACCCTGGGCAAGTCACTTGACCCCCATTGCCTAGCCCTTGCCACTCTTCTGACTTGGAGCCAATACAGAGTATTGTCTCTAAGACAGAAAGGTAAGTGTTTAAATTTTTTTAAAAAGTATTAAAAGACCAGGGAATTGAAGCTAATAGAAGGAAAGCTAGTTATCTATGGCTTAAAGTCACAATACTGCATGCCCAAATACAATCTGTTTTTAGTGCCACTGAAACTTGAAATTCCAGTAGCTATCATCACATCGTAACCTAGTCACAAAGAAATGGTCATAAGATCATATATTTTGTGCTGAAATGATCTTTAAACTGTCATCTAGTATAAAGTTCTCTTTCTTGATGAATTAATTAAAATTAAATGAATTTCAATCAGTAGTGAGGAAAAAACCTATTACTTTTTGAAAATAATATGTTGACATACTTAGAGAATCAACTAAAAAACTATTTGGAATAATGGAAAACTTTAGCAAAGTTACAAAATATAAAATAAACTCATATATATCACAGACATTTCTATATATTACCAACAAAATCCAGCTTGAAGAGATAGAAATATTCTACAAAATAACTGTGGACCATATAAAATACTTGGTAGTCTACCTGCCAAGATAAACTCAGGAAATATATGAACATAGTTAGAAAACACTTATCACACAAACGAAATCAGAACTAAATGATTGAAGAAACATGAATTGCTCATGGGTAGGCTAATACAATATAATAAAACTGTGAGTTGTACCTAAGGGACAGAACCATACAACAAATTACTAAAATAAACACTTCATAGAACTAGAAAAAATAGCAAAATTCACTTAAAAGAACAAAAGGCCAAGTGCATTAACAGAATAAATAAAAAACATAAAAAGAAATGTGGCTTAGCCATAACAGATCTCAAGCTGTATTCAATAATATAATCAATAAAACAATCTGCTACTGGATAAGAAATACAGTAGTGGATCAGTGGAAGAAATTAGGTACACGATAATACAAAGTCTTAAGAGATGCTAGTAATCTAGTATTTGATAAATGTAAAGATACAAACTTTTGGAAGAGTTTAGTATTCGACAAAAATTTCTGGGAAAACAAGGAAGTAAATTGGTAGAAAATTAGGTATAGGCAAACATCTCCCATTATTTACCAAAATGAGGTTAAAAAGGATATGTGATATATAAATAAAGGATAATAATATAAGCAAATTAAGGGAGCATAGACCTGCTAGAACTACGGATAAGGGAAGAATTTATGATCAAATAAGAGCTAGAGAACATTATGTGAGATACAGTCGATGATTTTGATTACATGAAATTAAAAAGCTTTTGTACAACCCAAACTAATGCAGCCAAAATTAGAAAGGAGCAGAATGGTAGGGAGAAAAGTAACAGCAAGTTTCTCAGATAAAGGTCTCATTTGTCAAATATATGGATAACTTAGTTAAACTTATAGGAATATGAGTTATTTCCCCAATTGATAAATGGTCAAATGATATAAGGAGCTAGATTTCAGAAGAAGAACTCAGTTAACTAGAGTCATATAAAAATTATGTAAATCATTGTAGATTAGATGCATGCAAATTAAAACAACTCTTAGGTTTCAAACATATCAGTTTGGCTAATACAACAAAAAATAAAATGATAAATGTTGGAATAGGTATGGAAAAATATAAACATTAAACAATTCCTTATGGAGTTGTGAAATGGTTCTGCCATTCTGAGTTGTATTTTGAAAAATGATGCCCACAGTACTTTAATGCTGTGCTTACTCTTGACCCAGCAATACTATTACTAAGTCTGTACCCAAAAAGATCAAATGAAAAGGAAAAGGATTTTTATGTTCAAAAATATTTATGACCGTTCTTTTTTTGTGGTGGCAAATAATTGGAAACTGAGAGTATGCTCATCAATTGGGAATGACGAAAGAAAATGTGACATATCATTATGATCTAACACTATTGTTTTCTAAAAGAAATGGCAAACAAGATGCTTTCACAAAAACCTGGGAAGATTTACATGAACTGATGCAAAGTGAAATGAGGAGAACCAGAAGAACATTGCACCCAGTAACAGCAATATTGTATGCTAATCAACTGTGAATGACATCTATTCTCAGCAATGTAAGGATCCAAAACAATTGGCAAGGAAGTATGATGAAAAATAACGTCCACCTTCAGAGAGAGAACTGATGGAATCTCAATGCAAATTGAAACAATTTTAAAACATTCTTTATTATTCTTTTTTAGTTTATCTTTTCTTTTGTAAATGGCTAATATAAAAATATATTTCTTGTAGTCACATGTACAATCTATATCAATTGTTTACCTTCTCTGTTGGTGAAGGAAGGACTGTAGGGAGGTAAATAATTTAAAACTCAAAATTTTAGAGAAAATGAATGTTAAAAATTTTATTTACTTACAATTGAGAAAAAAATTATAGAAAAAATATTTTTTAAAATATTGATCGTAAGAAAAGGGAAGAAAGGAGTTGTGTAGGCCAACTGTAGTGAAACAGGGAAACAAGGTCTAGTGTCTTCTTATTTTAAAATCAGTAAATATCTCCATTCCTCTATTTGTTCATCTACAGAGAGGCTTTCTTCCACTTTGGATAAATAAAATGAGGAAGAACATAGTTTATATCCACCTCTACATTTTTGTATATTAACAAATTAATAATATATGACATAGAAAAAGTCTGAGAACTGAAAAAAGTAAATGCTTTCCAATTGAGGGATAAGGAACTAAATTATGGTATGTGATGTAACATTGCACAATAAGCAATTATTAATTTTTAGAATTCAGAAAGGAATGGAAAGATATCTACAAACTAATGCCAAGTGAAGTAAGCAGATCCAGGAAAAAGCAATATACATAATTATAATTAAAAATACAATATTATAAATGAGACTGGGGGGAAGCAGGTAAAACATAAACAAAATAAAATTGAATGCTGTGTATTTATTCTAGCCAAACTTATACCTAAAGAAAATATGAAAAAAAACTACACTCCCTTTCTTTCTTTGGAGAGGTTGGAGGTAGTGTTCATGTAGGGGAACTATGAGTGTAGAACACTCATTGCATATACTGCCATATTTGGTTGACCTTTTTGTTGGCTTAGATGAGATGGTTTTTTTCTCCTTTCTCCTTCTTTTTTTTATTTTTTCTTACAAGTGATGTTGTTTTGGGAGTTGGGAAATGATAAATTATTGTTCTTTTTTAAACTTTATAAAAAAAACAGAATATCTATGAATAGAACAATAGCAAGAGAATGAGACAAGGGGATTTCTAAATTGCTGTTCCTAGAGGTAATGAACTCATTCCACATTGAGGGGTAGATCAAAAAGCTTGCTCATAACTATTTAACAAGTTTTTCTAAATTTAATATGCATTATTAACTTTTTTCATCCCCATCTTCAGTCTAGATAATCAATAAAATAACAAACCATACCTTGATTTGTATTTTTTTTTATTTTCAGGTGCTTACAAAGAGAATTAGCAATTTATTCTCCCTCTATCTAGTTTGAGGAGGCTCGGTCATAGCCCAAGTAGAACTGACAGAAATACGTGTATTGTCAGTGTATGTTTGTTTGTACAACATCCACATGAAGAAGAAGAGAGAAGGGACAAATCTATACAGGTTCTCATCATGTGGTGTATAGGACTACATTTCCAGTCTAAAGGAATGAAAGAATACAGGTACCTTCCTAAATGTCCCTGAATTCTGCTTCCCAAATATACTCCCAAACTTGTTTTTATTAGTGATTTTAATGAAGTCCAGATCCTTTAATATCACTATCAGAAATATAGGTATCGCAGAGGTCACCCTCTTTTAACATAAAAGGAAATTGAAGACTAGAGAGGTTGTCATTTGCTCAAGGTCCCAACATATAGTAAGGACCAGAGTTGGGATTGACCAAAGTCTTCTTCAAGACAGAACTATTACCTTGGTCAGCCTCCTACACACACACACACACACACACACACACACACACACACACACACACACTCACACACANACACACACACACACACACACACACACACACACACACACACACACACACACTCACTCACACACAGAGGTTGTGTGTTGTCCATGTAGTTTGTACATATCCTCAAGAAATGTTTAAATGTGAAGGAGGCATTCAAAGTTATCTTTGGACTCTTATCCACCTCTCAAAATGAAATTTTGATTCCTTCCTAGAGAGAAATGGGAGAATGGGATTCTAGGGTGGCTGCTCTGTTCTCTTCTGTAATTAAGTACAGTGGTAGAATTATATATTATCTGTGTCTTTAAATATTGTTAGACTAGGCACATGTTTTTTATTTCTTAGGTTCAAATTCCTTTTCTACCCACTATCCTTTAAAAGGGAAGGAGGGAATCTCAAGTTTATACATAAAAGTTTGAATCTTTTCCACCAAATTCTAGTTACACAAAAGATAGTCACAAATAATAAAATAATCCATTTAGCCAAGTAAATAGCTAACATAATATAGAGAACTTTTGTAAATTAGTACATGCCAGAAAATGTTCACTTTCACAGAGTGAACACTAGGAAAGAAATCTCTTAGCTCACACAAGGGAAAGCTTCAAATATCATCACCCAGGGGGAAATTCCTTGAAGTCTTTAGGGAGATAAGTTAAATGTCAGGTTGTGTTCAGGATATGGTTTTCTTCTTTCTGACATCTGAATTCTCTAAATTTTTTTCTTTCTTCCTGGAGTCAATTCTAAAGAGAATCTGTAACTTTTCATGTTCTTTCTCAAAGCCGGAGTAAAGAATGTATTTTATACAAAGTGTCCATTCTACCATTCCTTTCATGTTTTGTTTTTTTTTTTTTTTTTAATTTAAGCCCTTAACTTCTGTATATTGGCTCCTAGGTGGAAGAGTGGTAAAGGTGGGCAATGGGGGTCAAGTGACTTGCCCAAGGTCACACAGCTGGGAAGTGTCTGAGGCTGGATTTGAACCTAGGACCTCCTGTCTCTAGGCCTAGCTCTCAATCCACTGAGCTACCCAGCTGCCCCTTTCGTCTTTGTTTTTAAAGGAAAACATGGGTCTAGGAAGGAAAATTTAAAACACTTGATCAGTTTGCAATACTTATTCCTAGAATATTCCATCACTTTCATATTCATAAATCTTCTAAATTGTTCTTGCCTCTACCTGAATTATGCTATATATCATTTATTGTTCAATTTTTTACCATTTCCAAATGTGTTCTTTGTCTCCTCACCTTAATTGTAAAACTATTAATTGGCCAGCCATCTTCCATTTCAGGGAGAATTTGACTATGAACTTTACTTCAATGTCCTATTTAGATTCTCTACTTATGTATGCAGTTTTTTAAAATGCCTGGTCTAATATAGAAAAATTCAGAGTATTGAGGTAATTATTTGTCAAAATACAGGGAATGATTAGGAGTGCCAAATATTTGAAAGTGCAGTCAATAAGTTACAGGATATAAATGGCAGACATTTCTAGGTATAGAACTCATTGTATAATGAGGAAAAAATGATATGTGATTGACAAGCACTATCTCCAGTGGTGATCTTGTATTCATTTTCCTTCTGAGGGAAGTGCCATGAGAATATTTTGCATTTTATAGATCTATTTCTATGTCCTTATTGTTACGGTAGAATTTTAACAGATGTATAAAGTAAAGCAATTATTTGAGCAAGATAAAGTTTATTATCAGGAATATGTTACCTGTCCATAAATAGATCAGTGTCTTGTCTCCATTGATGCCAGAGAACTTGGGCAGAAAGACAGTCATCTTTTATACGGTTTTGGGGAGTACAGAACAAAAAGTAGATAGATGACATCATACAAAATGATTGATTACAGAGATGAGATGCAGGGAACACATTTGATAACAAGTTTGGTAACTGGGGCTAATAACAATCCTTCTTTTCCTTAAAATTAAGAACTCATAGTTGAATTGCAGGTATGAAATAACAGCCCATACTTTTGGAAAGCAAACCAGACATTCTTTTTTTTTTTAAAACCCTTGTACTTCAATGTATTGTCTCGTAGGTGGAAGATTGGTAAGGGCGGGCAATGGGGGTCAAGTGACTTGCCCAGGGTCACACAGCTGGGAAGTGGCTGAGGCCGGGTTTGAACCTAGAACCTCCTGTCTCTAGACCTGACTGTCACTCCACTGAGCTACCCAGCTGCCCCCTAAACCAGACATTCTTGAAGGATATCGTAGTAGCTAAAAATATTGGGCCCAAACCTTTAAAGCCATTTATATGCCAACTGAATTCTGAACTAAGTTCAGAGACAAAGAACCATGAAATAAGAAGTTACAGAACAAAATAAATCATTTGTAAATATGATCAATAAAAATAATACAGGATTGATTTTAATTTTCTGACTATGCAATTTGAGTCTCCTATGTATTCAGGGTATTAATTAGAGGTAGCTAGATAATGTAGAGGACAGAGTACTAGACCTATAGTCAGGAAGATCTGAGTTCAAATATGGACTCAGTCAGTTATCAGCTTGGTGACCCTGGGCAAGTCACTTAACAATCACCTGCCTCAGTTTCCTCATTTATAAAATAGGGGGTAATAATAGCACCCATTTCTCAGCCATTCAATAAAGATCAAATGAAATAATGGTTGAAAAGTGCTTAGGACAGTATCTAGAACAACATAAGAACTTAACAAATTTTTTATTCTAAATTTTAAGTGCAGCCATGAGACTTTTCTTTCTTTATCTCTTTTTTTTGGTGAAATATAGGAAATTGTCTAACATAAATACATCTGTTACCTTAAACACCTGGACATAATCAATGTTGAAATTTATTTTGCTTGTTTGTGTACATTTGTTACAATAATTTTTTTTGAAACTACCTCTTTCATCATTTATTTTATTTATTATTTTTTTCAATTACACATAGAAACATTTTTTGACTTTGTTTTTTTTTGACATTGTATGATTCAGATTTTCTCTTTTCTCCTCTCTATAGGAGGTAAATAGTCTGATATAGGTTATACCAGTGCTTCTTTCATAATTTCTAATAGTAAAATAGTATTTTATTAAATTTATACACCAAGTTTTTTCTACCAGTCCTTAACATAGTCAGTTTGTAGTTCTTTGCCATTACCACCAGGTACCATATTTTTATAAAGTTGTACTTTCCCCTCTAACTCAAGTAGAAACTTTTCATGAAATTTACTCAAGGAACTTTTGTCTTTGGCAGGAATCTCTATATCTCCTTTTGTAACATGAATAGAAATCTATCATTACATGCCATAGGATCAACCCCATGTCTATTGGAGTAATACATTTTTTATTAACTTATGCTTGTTATACTTAAAAGACTGAGAAAATAGAGAAGATCACAAGCAAACCATCTCTTAAATGATAGATTACTCATTTACTATATCCCAGATACCTAGGGATTGTGGAATTCTTAATAATAAAAATAAGGCTAAGAGAATATCAATAACTATCAACTCAGATTCTTCCAAACCTATAAAATCTTTATGTATCATTTAAACTCAAAACAAGGTAATCCATGATGAATACATTAATAGGGAACAAGCAGACTTTTGTATATAATATTCAACAGTGGAATGTGTCCTTAATATTTTATAAGTAACTAAAAAGATATAAAAAAATACAAGCTTATTGTTAAGTGGTTATTTTAAAGAAAGCCTTATTTGATTCTACAGAACAGAATATGACCTTACAAGTTATTTTACAATGTTTTATCTACCACTTACAAATTTAAAAAATCATTCAATATTCCTAGAAAAGATACAACATAAATAACTGTTCAGTGATTCTCTTCTCATGAACATCAGCATTAACAAAAAAGAGGGAAACATGTCAAAGCAATTCAAGTCAACAAATATTTATTGAGCTATGTTAGAGGCACTACACTAAGCACTGGGAATAAAAAAAAGAGAAAACAAAATAAACAAAATTATTTTTTTTAAATCCTTGATTTTAAGGAGTCCACAAATCTAATAGGGAATAAACATGAAATCAACCATTTACAAACAGGATAAGTTGGGGATAATCAATATATGGAAGACTAATGTTAAGTGGGATAAGGAATGTTTGTTTTTTTTGTTTTTGTTTCTGTTTCTGTTTTTGTTTTTGCAAAAGGTAGGATTTTAGGAACTTATAGGAAGACAGGGAAGTGTTTGGGCAGAGATGAGGAGATAAGAAAATTGTGGCATTGGAGATAATCGTCTATTAAAATGCATGGATTTGGGAGATGGAATGTCTTGTGAGAAGAAGAGCAAGTAGGCAAACTACTTTGTTAGTTGACTGCTAGGAGTAAATTGCAAAAGGAATAGAAAAGTATTATGGATCCAGATACAAGTTAGAGAAGGATTCCCTGTAGATGATGAGATCTTCTAGATGTTCCTATTTGTGAATGGTGTTAATGTTGATTGTATCAAACTCTAGGACTCTGCATGGCTCCAAAAAAAAGATAAAACTCAAAGAAGTTTGGCTTATTCATCCAAACAATAAAGACCAAATGGATAAAGAATGTCTATTTTCCATAATACAATAACATTTTAGTAGACAATCTGTAGAGCTTATCCATCAGTATATACAACTATTTCAGGTGTTACAGATGGAAAATGAGTTGGGCACAGATTAGAAAAGGAAGAGGAACATAGGCTGGATTGCCTTCATGAGACTGGCAAACTCCTTTAATGATTCCAAGCTTTCATAAGATAAAAAGTTATATTTTTAACATCAACATTCTGCTGATATTGCCATATGACATTAAGACATGAAACCCAACTGTTTCTGAACATTAAAAAATGTATATCATACAAAGGCATATAATGAGTGTGAGTAGGCTACAATATATCCAATGAGCATTTCTGAAGGAGAACAAGAGTATAGGATGCTATCAAGTAATTAGATGATAGAAAAAGAGGTTGCTTGTTTATGTGTCAAGAACAATGGATGACCAGTGAACATCTAAAAGGTTCCACTAGTAGCTTTATGATATCAAAAGAAATGAGCAAGAATCCCTGCAGAATGAATGCAGATTTATGGGAGGCATAAAGAGTTACAAGAGTTACACAGAAAGGGCAAAAAGAAATGAGATACAATTTATATTTCTAAAGAAAGCTTTGAATCAATGAAATCTCAGATACATTTGAGACTACTGAGTATACCCACCTCATCACACTAAGCCTTGCACATTGTGTATCTTTAATATATCTTTATTAAATTAACTATTCATCCTTTGAGCATCTTTAAAACATCTCCTTTTATTTATTCCCTTCGAAATTTAGTGTTCCTCAGGCTTCTTGTTTGGGAAAATCATTTGCATCACTCTATCACGGATCTGTTTTGTTTTCACACCATAGATTAAGGGGTTAACTGTAGGAGGCACCAGAAGGTACATGCTGGCAAAGATGATGTGGATGGAGGGGGGAACTTTCTTACCAATGCGATGGGTGAGGAAGCTAAACAAAGCAGGTATGTAGGAGACCAGAATTGTGGAAACATGGGCAGCACATGTGCCCAGGGCTTTGGATCGGGCATCCTTGGAGGAGAGTCTGAAGACAGCCTGGAGGATTTTGATGTAGGACACGGTGATTAGTCCTAGGTCTATTACCATGACAGAGAGTGCAACAGAGATGCCATATGCTTGATTGATGAGGGTATTGGCACATGCCAATTTAACTATGGCCATGTGCTCACAGTAGGCATGTTTGATGATATACTTGGTGCAGTAGGGGAGTCTTAATATGAGAAGGGGACAAGGTAAGACCATAATAATGGCCCGGGCAGCCCCAACCACTCCCATCCTAATGACCATGGAGGTGGTCAGAATAGTGCCATAGTGAAGTGGGTGGCATATGGCCACATATCGGTCAAAGGCCATAGACACCAATAGGGCAGACTCAATGATGGAGAAGGTGTGGATAAAGTACATTTGTGCCACACAGGCATCAAATTCAATAAGGTGGGCATCCAGCCAAAAGATGCTGAGCATCCTGGGGGCTGTGGAAGAGGCAATAGCCATATCATTGAGGCCCAGCATACAAAGAAAATAAAACATAGGCTGGTGGAGGCTGGGCTCCCACTTGATCGTGAGGATGATGAGGGTGTTCCCCAATAGGGTCAGAGTATATAGGAGGAAGATAGGGATGCTGAACCAACAGTGAAAGGCCTCTAGGCCAGGAATCCCAACCAAGAAGAAAGCTGAGAAGCTGTGTTCTGTGGAATTTTTGACCATGATGACATTTCAGGGACTGCATGCTCAGGTTCTGATTTTCTGGTCTAATCCAACACTATTCAGAGGAATGGAGAATAACACAGACAGACATTTAGACAAACAAATGTTAGAACCTGCTGGTCTAAAATCGATGTCCCTGAGGACATCGTGGCCAGTGACCACATTATTCGGAGCCCCTTGATGAGAAATACTTACAGTGCTTTTAACCATAATAATGAAGACGAAGAAGTTAAGGATTTGTCATCGTTGAAATGAAGGCAGGAGAAAGTTGAATTGCCCAAATTCCTGTTCATATGTGGTTTCCAATATAGCATTGTTTTCAAAGTGGATGTATCAGTTCCTGCTTTAGTTTCCACTTTATGTTCAGTAGCAAATCAAATATAAGTAAATCACATTATTCGTTATGATTAAAATTATCTGGAAAGACTGATTTTTGAGGAAGAATATCAGTTTATTGATTATATCATTTTATTGCTTTGACCAGCATCATAGGCACTAAAGTGACATAGAACAATGGTCCTCTGTCAATGACCAGAGCTTGGCCATGCAGATAAATAGAGGTTCGAGGAGCTCACTTTTCAGCCCCTCCTTTGAACATCCTAAGACATCTCTAATTGTTACAGAGAATTTTAAACATACATAGGAAAAGAAGCCTTTTCTACTTCATTTATTAACTAAATTCTGTTAAAAGAAAAACATCACTTGGGATTCCTAAGAACAAAGAAAATGTAAAAAGCAGTAGACTAGATAGTGCCAGAGGGTCAAGATCTTGCCTCAGGAATTCTATTTAATATACAGGAATTTCTCCTCCAGGGCACTGATATAAGAATTAGTACAGTATATGAAAAATAACTTCTCAAAGAGTTAAGATAATTAAGGTGAAAATGAATATTGTTCTGAGCAAACAGAACATTAGGGTACAGGGCAAACAGTCTACATTTTCCTCTATGTAGATCGAAGATAAAGGATTGGAATGGATCTCAGATAGTATATAATCCAAAACTCTCATTTTACATATGATAAAAGTGAGGCTCACCTTAAGGGTATCTAGGTGGTATGGTGAATAAAACACTAGGCACAGAGTCCAGCCTCAGATACTAGCTATTGAACCCTGGGCAAGTCACTTAACCCACTTTGACTTAGTTTCTTCATCTTTAAAATGAGCCAGAGTAGGAAATGACAAACCATTGTAAAATCTTTGTGAATAAAACCCCAAATGAGGTCATGAAAAGCTGGGCACAAGTGAAATAACTGAACAACTGAAAAAGAAAAGCTAGGCAGAAAAATAAAAAATGTTATATTCAATTATCACAATTAACAATTAACAATCAATATAAACAATTATAATCTGAACCCAGGACCTGGATTAATGATTAGACCTATGTTTTTGCTGGTTTAGAGAGCTTCTGAATAAGAAAATATCCCCTATCAATGAAGGTACTATTTTTTTCTATCATTTAGTTTTCTTAGTACATTGTAGTCTTTGAATCCCTTACAAAGCATTGTCTCTTGTGCAAAGTAGCTAAGCACCAGGCTAAATTCAGAAGTCAAGCAGAGCAAACATTTTTGATTAATTTACTGATAATTCAAACACAATTATGTTGTGGTTTTGGATTGCAAAGGCATGGGGACGAGTAAACAGGGAGATTACCAAGCTAATCTTTCCTAAACCAGCATTTAGCATAAGATCTGACATATTTTAGGTGTTTAATAAATGCTTCCTGAGCAAAGCTTACATAGAACAAATTTTGCTGTACAAAATATTTCCTACATTATTCCAAGAATTGCCTCACATCTGAGTTAGACTGAAGTCTAAGATTATAGAAATAGAAATACCTTTAGTGATCATTGAGCCCAACTCTTCCACTTGACAGAGATGCTGTACCTATTGCATTAATCAAGGTGCTACTGAAAGACATTCATTTAGCTTTTGCTTGAACATGTCCTCACCATCTTACCTGGTATCTACCTCAATTATCTATTTGCTCAGACGGTTCAGGAGTTCTATGTGACTTCTGATTCTGGAATTTCCATTCATTTTTCTTCCTGTATTCTGGGTCCCTAAAGAACAAAAAAGTATTTTGTAAACCTCAAAAGGTCAAATACATTTATACTCACAAATATATAAATATATATATATATATATATGCATATATATATCTCCACATGGTGGACATGTGTATATGGGTCCACAGTATATATAAATACATACATACATGCATGTGAATCTGTGGGTGCAATGAGATATCTCTGAGGAAACACTTAATGTCAATGCAGACTGTCTCTTCCCAGCATACTTTAAAATATTAAGAGTTGCCTGGGGCACGGGAAGGTTAATTCATTGTCCTAGGGTCACATAAGATCCTTCAGAGGCAGAATCTTAACCTATATCTTGAATCAGAGTCTAACCCTATTCTCACCAGACAGCATGACCTTTCATATTAGATAAACATAAACATGAATTATTCTATGTTTTAAAAAATTCAAATAATTAAAAATTTTGAATCTCTGCCTTTCTAGATTTCTTCTCAGGCTAATGACCTCCAATTCCTTCCCCACATCTTTTGGCTGCCTGATTTTAACTTCCATATTCCACTTTACACTGTCTAACTTGACACTGTCCTTTGGAAAAAGTTGTGGCACAAAATTAATATAGAACTCAAATGTACTCTGGCAACAGAAGAGAACATCAAGTTTATTACATCCTTCATTTTGTCTTCTATTATGTCAGATTAAGAGCTCATTATTATTAAAGCAGTTATATCCTGCAATTGGCTCATAGACATGTGTCGTCTCCAGACATATCTTTGAATATTGTGACTCTTCCTAATATGGTCCATCCTTAATCAATCCCAGACCTATTTACTTACCTAAGAGACATTTGGAAACTTAAGGAAGCCAGCAAACCCTAAGCAGAGAATTCTATGTGGTCAGCCAAGACAAAGATCACTTTGTAACAGGGACTGTCTTTGTGAGCTCTTTTCTTAGTGTCTCCACTGTTTCTTACATCCATGTCTCAGCAGATGGAAGAGAATTAGGGTTGGAGACTAGGAACAGACTAGTAGTTATGATAGCCCTGGGTAACTTTCCTGAAGCTATAAATTCTCTAGAGCCCAAAGCTCCTACAAGGACTATTAGCTCTGGTGCACATCTAATTTGTTGATTCAGAGTCCCTCTGGAGATATTGATCAGGGACAGCTCTAAGATGGTAGAGGAGCCTAAACTCCTCTGAGGAGTATGATGATAACCCATTGGGGTCATAATACTGAAAGATCTCTACAGAATTATGGAAAGCTTATGTGGGAAGGTGGAGAGTTATTGGTAGAACTTCACTCAGGACCTCTGTTATAATACATTTGGGGGAAAACGGTTACAAATGATGCTTGTAAAGAGAAACACTCAAGATTTCAGAATGGTGAAAAGGAACAAGAACCAATATAAATTATCTTCAGTAACATCAACCTGTTTGTTGATGTGTCCAAGATTTCATAATCAAGGCTTTGTCAGTAAGGGCTAAGCATTGTTAGGAAGGAAAATAGCAACACTTAAGGAAACATTCTTCTTTTTTTTCTTTAATTCAAAGATATTTTATTTTCCCAATTACATGTAATAATTTTCAGCATGTTTTACAAAATTATAATATGCAAATTCTCTATCTCCATCCCTTCCCTACCCCCTCTAGGAGATGGTGAGCAAATTGATATGGATTATATGTGTATTATCCTACAAAACATATTTCCATATTGATCATTGTTTTAAGAAAATCTCATAAAACCAAACCCAAATCAAAATACAAAGAACTAATGTGAAAGATAGTATGCTTTGATCTGAATTTAACTCCAACAGTTCTTTCTTGGGAGGTGGATAGCATTCTTTGTCATAAGTCTGTCAGAATTGCCCCAAATCATTTTTTTGCTGAGTAGCAAAGTCTTTTGTAGTAAAATATTGCTGTTATAATGTACAATTTTCTCATGATTCTGTTTGTTTCACTCTGCATCAGTTCATATAGATCTTTCCAGCTTTTTCTAAAATCATCTTGCTTATCATTTCTCATCAGCCAATAGTATTCCATCACCAACATACGCTACAATTTATTCAACCACTCCCCATTTGATTGATATCACCTCAATTTCCAATTCTTTGCCACCACAGAAAGAGCTGCTATAAATATTTTTGTACATATATGTACTTTTTACTGTTTTGTTTTGTTTTGTTTCCTATCTTTTTGGGATACAGACTTATTATTGGTATTACTGTATCAAAGGGTATGCATGATTTTATAGTTTGGGCATAGTTCTAAATTGCCTTCCAGAATGATTAGATCAATTCAGGACTTCAAGGATGCACCAGTGACCTATTTTTGCCACATCCCCTCCAACATTTATCATTTTCCTTTATTGTCATGTTGGCTAATCTAATAGGTTTGAAGTGGTATGGAAAATATGCATTAATTTGCATTTCTTTAATCAACAGTGATCTAGAACATTTTTCATATGATTATTTTTTTATTTCTTCATCTGAAAACTGCTTGTTCATATCCTTTGATATTTTTCAATTGGGAAAAGTCTAACTTCCCTACTTATCTGGGAAATGAGGTATTTATCAAAGAAATGCATTCACCATCCTTTTTACATACATTGGACATGTAAACTATTATATGCTCCTCTAATTTGCTTATATTAGCACCCTTTATGTTTAAATAACTTACCCATTTTGACCATTATGATCAAATTATGCCATTTGGTACAGGGTATGAAATATTGTTCTATATCTAGTTTCCATCATATTTTGACTTTATTAATGTTTGTTTTAGAGATGTTATTTTTCCTGCTCTTCTGAAGACTGATTTAGATTCAATTAAGAAAATTTTCCAGGTTCCGGATTAAGATGGCAGCAGAGTAAGAAGCAGCTCTTAACCTCTCCCGACCGAAACACATAAAACTCCTCAAGGGGACATAAAAACAAGTCCAGACAAACGGAGGAACCCCGCAACAGGGCACAGAGTGGAAGGTACGTGGAATCGAGGCATTTCCATACTATAAAGGGGTGAAACAGCTCTCACTAAATCACGGGCTGAGCAACCACCTCACCCCCAACCCCTCCACACACAACACATATAGCGCCAAAGCCAGCTAAAAAGAAATAGAGCAAATTTGGGGCAACCATCGAGTCATTGGCAGCTCTGGGGCCTGTTCCTGAGAGCAGCAAGATTTAGGACCCCAAAAAGCTAATGAACGAACACAAAATCTGAGCGTGGGAACAAGCCGCAGAGAACAGACGCCAGGCGCAGAGCGCGGGCTCAGAGAGCAGGCACAGGCAGAGGCAAGGGTGGAGGCAGACACAGCCATGAGCTAAAGCTCTGAAACCCTGAGTGGGGAACCAGTGCAGACGTGTATACAACTGTGGAAGCAGCGCCCTGAGACTTGTAAAGAAACCTCCAGCAGAGGATGAAGCAAGGGGGTCCACCAGGGGTCTTGACCTTGGAAAAAACCAGAACTCAGACCTCAGGAGCCAAAAGACCGCGGACAGACCCTGAGCTCGAGGATAAACCTGAGAAGCTGCTGGGCTAACGATGGCTACCCAGTCTCAGGAAGTTCAGAAGAGAAAGATTAACAACAAGAAAAAGAAGTCTTTAACACTTGACAACTTTTACACAGAGAAAATCCAGACAACCGAGCAAACAGAGGAGGAGACCAAACAAGCACCTGGACCCTCCTCAAATAAGGAAAACTCCTCACAAGCTATGGAAGAGTTCAAAACTGAGATTTTGAGGAAAATGAAAGAGATATGGGAAGAAAATAACTGTTTAAAAGGTAGAATCTTGCAAATGGAAAGTGAGGCTCAGAAACCAAATGAACTGATAAGCAAATTGATCACCAGAAATGACTAGATTGAAAAGGAATACCAGAAGATTATGGCCGAAAACCAGAAGATCATCGCCGAAAACCGAAAGATTATAGCCGAAAACCAATCCCTAAAGGCTAGAATTGAGCAATTAGAAGCTAATGAACTCTCAAGACAACAAGAACAAATAAAACAAAGTCAAAAGACTGAAAAAATAGAAGGAAACATGAAATATCTCAATGAGAGAGTGACAGAACAAGAAAACCAGTCTAGAAGACACAATTTGAGAAAAATTGGTCTTCCAGAAAAACCAGAAATTAATAGAAACCTGGACTCCATACTAACAGAAATAATTCAGCAAAATTGCCCTGAAGTCCTACAACAAGAGGGCAATATAGACATTGAAAGGATTCATAGAACACCTGTGACATTCGATCCAGAAAAGAAAACACCCAGAAATATAATTGCCAAATTCAAGAGTTTCCAAGCAAAAGAAAAAATCTTACAAGAAGCCAGAAAGAAACAATTCAAATATCAAGGAGCACCAATCAGGATCACACAGGATCTGGCAGCCTCCACGCTAAAAGACCGTAAGGCTTGGAATACGATATTCAGAAAGGCAAGAAAGATGGGCCTGCAACCAAGGATCAACTACCCATCAAAATTAACTATATATTTCCAGGGGAAAGTATGGGCATTCAACAAAATTGAAGAATTCCAGGTATTTGCACAGAAAAGACCAGGGCTAAATGGAAAGTTTGATATCCAACCACAAAAATCGAGAGAAACATGAAAAGGTAAATAAGATACAGAGGGGAAAGAAAGAAAACTTATAATTTTTAAATTTGCCTTTTTAAGGGCCTCAGTGAGATCTAATTATCTGTATTCCTATCTAGAGAAATGTTATGTATAATTCTCTGTAGTCAACTCTATTCACTTATAATATTCACTATTATAGTAATCAGAAGAATAATTCACAGGGAGAGGGTGGAACACTAAATAATCTAAGATGACATGGGGGATGGGAAAGAGGGGGTGAATAGCAGGGGACACCAAGAGAAACTTAAGTGAATACAAAAATAGGATATTCTATTACACACAAAGAGGGCATGGGAGGGAGAGGAGACAAATACTATTATAAGAAGGAGAGGAAGAGAGCATTAAGAGGTAATAATCAAACCTTACTCTCAGTGTAATCAACCCTGAGAGGGAAGAGTAGCTATACTATCCATTGGGACATAAAACTCTTATCTAACCCTTCTGAGAAAGTTAGAAGGGATAAACCAAGGGGAGCAGGGGAGTGGGGAGGTCAAAAAAAGGGAGGGGAGAAGAGGGAGGGAATTCATAAGGCCTTTAAAAACAAAAAGAGGGGGAAAGATAAGGGAGGGGGTAGAAAGGGAAGTTAGTCAAGAGAGGGGATAAGGGATAGGGTCTTAATAGCAAACCACTGGGAGAGATTAGGTCTAGATCAACATCTCACACCCTACACCAAGATAAATTCAGAATGGGTGAATGACTTGAATATAAAGAGGGAAACTATAAACAAGTTAAGTGAACACAGAATAGTATACTTGTCAGATCTCTGGGGAAGGAAAGACTTTAAAACCAAGCAAAAGTTAGAGAAAATTACAAAATGTAAATTAAATGGTTTTGGTTATATTATATTAATTATATTAAACTAAAAAGCTTTTGTACAAACAATGTAGTCAAAATCAGAAGGGAAACAACAAATTGGGAAAAAATCTTTACAACGAAAAACTCTGACAGGGGTCTAATTACTCAAATATACAAGGAGTTAAAGCAATTGTATAAAAAATCAAGCCATTCCCCAGTTGATAAATGGGCAAGAGACATGAATAGGCAATTTTCAGGTAAAGAAATCAAAAGTATCAATAAGTACATGGGAAAGTGTTCCAAATCTCTAATAATTAGAGAAATGCAAATCAAAATAACTCTGAGGTATCACCTCACACCTAGCAGATTGGCTAAAATGAAAGAAGGGGAGAGTAATGAATGTTGGAGGGGATGTGGCAAAATTGGGACATTAATGCATTGCTGGTGGAGCTGTGAACTGATCCAGCCATTCTGACTGGCAGTTTGGAACTATGCTCAAAGGGCTATAATAGAATGCCTGCCCTTTGATCCAGCCATACCATTGTTGGGTTTGTACCCCAAAGAGATCATAGATAAACAGACTTGTATGAAAATATTTATAACTGTGCTTTTTGTGGTGGCAACAAATTTGAAAAGGTGGGTATGTCCTTCAATTGGGGAATGGCTGAACAAACTGTGGTATATGCGGGTGATGGAATACTATTGTGCTAAAAGGAATAATAAACTGGAGGAGTTCCAGGCGAACTGGAGAGACCTCCGGGAACAGATGCAGAGCGAAAGGAGCAGAGCCAGAAGAACATTGTACACAGAGACTGATATACTATGGTAAAATTGAATGTAATGGACCTCTGTACCAGCAGCAATACAATGACCCAGGACAATTCTGAGGGATTTATGGTAAAGAATGCTACCCACATTCAGAGGAAGGACTGCAGGAGAGGAAACCTATGAGAAAAACAACTGCTTGAACGCATGGGTTGTGGTGGACATGATTGAGGGTGTGGACTCGAAACTACCACACCAATGCAACTACCAACAATTTGGAAATTGGTCTTGATCAAGGACACATGACAAAACTAGTGGAAATGTGCATGGCCATGGGTGGGGGGGTTGCGGGGGGGGGGGGAAGGGGAAAGGAGGAGCATGAATCATGTAACCATGTTAAAAATGAATATTAATAAATGTTTGAAAAAAATAGGAAAATTTTCCAGTTTCTCACTTAATTGCTAATTGTTTTTATGTTTTGATCACTTTAATTCTGATTTTGCAGTTCCTTGCCACCCTTTACCCCAGAGACAATTTATTTCCCATTTGCCATACAATCTCTTCACCTAATCCATGCCATTTTACGTTTTGAATTAGTCCTAAGAGCTCTGATTTCCTTTCTCCTCAGGAAGAATAAGTATTCAGAATTCCAAATCTTTGCAGATGTTACTCATGTCAAAATTCTTTTCTTTATTTATATCGCATGTACTTTTCTCCAATTTCTTCAGTTTTCCCACCACTAAAATTATATCTCTCCCTTCCTACCCCAATTTAAGTCCTTCTTTTTAATCTTTACCAATTTTTTTCTGTGGATTTTCTTCATTACAAGAGACTACAGGATATTCATCATTCTTTAATATCAATCTTTGTCTTATAAGTATAAATGATATTTTCTCCTCTATCTTCTACCCACCTTCTCCACTTTTATATAATTTCCCATTAGTAATGTATTCCATTTTATACACCCTGCAACCAATTCACTTGTAGGTGGAGGTTTATAATATGATGTTTCAGACCTGTTTCTCAATAATCACTTCTATTTGATTTCTGATTTCATCATTACTTCATCTTGAAGTTTAAGTAATAAAATTAAAATTAATTAATTTTATTAATTTTAATTTTATTTCATTGTTATTTTACTGTTATTGTTCCTATTATTTTTGAGGTCTTTGCTAACTTGGTAAGTGTCCTTATCTTTTTAGTTTAGTGGTAATTTCTCACTACTATTATTTATCAGTGCCTTACTTGGTTTTTATATTTGCTTACTTATTTTTGAATTTCTATTAGCTGAATTTTTGCAAGGAAAATTATTCGCTCAGAATTAGTTATTTTTATAGGAATGTTTCACATGCTGTGTGGAGGTTTGCAACTGTTCATTCAGTTCACCTGTATGGAGTCGGGTTTTGCTCAGTCCCATGGAGGCTGGATCTTGTTTAACTTATTTCTTCCCACTTCTGTCCTTGATGAGTCATGTCTGCTTCTATTTTGGCTGGATTATGGAGGGCTCTTTTAATGCTACAGTTGCCTCTACTATATTTTGTTGGTTTCTGCTCTTATCCTTCTGACACTGGACCAAGTTGGTATATTGTGTCTGAGTTCCTCTGAGGCTTAGGCAGTGCTCCCTCCTTGTACTCAGTGAGATGAGTCCTCCTTGCTTTCTCTATCATGTTCTAGGTAAGAGCACCACTTCACTCCTTCATGTGTTGGTTATGCCACTACTGTATTTGTTTTGAGTCATTTTTGTTTTTCTATGGTCTTTTGGAGGATGATTAGCTGACTATGAATGTTTCTTACTTCTCTATCTTGGCCTGATCTGCTGCGACTACTGCTGCTATCAAACTTGAGGGATTAAAAAAAATGTAAAGTACCTATTAAAACCAAAAGTAAACATCACAATGTAGGATTTAATTTAATGTCCAATACTCCAAGTATTATATTTTATAATGTTTATTAATAATCACTTAAGGTAAAGGAATAAAAAGGAAATAGAAATAAAAAACTAATTATCTAACAATATTTAAACCACATGAGCAAGTTCTCTTGCTTCTCACTTTACCTCAACTGCACAGTGTGTTATCACCAAAAGAGAGAGGCAAAATTTATATTTATACCCCAAATTTATATCCTCCCTTCATCAGCATGTAACGTGAGAAGGAACATGGGATGCTGGGAATTGTAGATTTTAGGGTAACAGATTCTAATTACACAATCCCCCCTATGATTCCATGGGAATCAAGCATGTAGAAATCTCCCAGATTTACATGTCTAGTTTCCCCACAGAATCAGTACACATTATCAACTTATATCTCTAAAGATCGATAACTAGAGGTACATAAAACATTGTACTTTCTAAGGGGGAAATTATAAGAATTTGGGGATAAGAGGGAAAATAAAAAAAGAAAACAGAAACAATGATTGCTAGGCACATTGACAATAAAACAAACAAACAAAAAAATTAGGGGAAAGTCCCTTTTGGCATAAGAATGTACATACAAAATAAATGCATTCAACCCCACCACAGTTCAATTTCACTACATCTCAGTGTTCATTCTGGATCTTTTTTTGCAGTATATGGTTTCTGCAGGCATCTCCATGGCACCTTCTTCAAACAGTTCATTTTCTTAATTCAGGGAGGTAGCAAGTTTCTTATCCTAAAATTACTCTCGAACAAGAAAAAAAAATTTATAAAACTAAAATTTTATGACAATTACATAGTACCCCTGAGGTGGATGTTGACAAACACAAGGATCACTCAGAGATACATGTTTGATGGAGTCCATCCATCATCATCTATGTGACGATTAACAAAGGCAAAAAGGAACAAAGGACATTTAGGCAACATGTGACCTGGTGACAAACCCAGCATCCATAAGGACCTATGGTTTTGCCCCAGAAAAGGGTTTACACAAGTATTTTTTATGAATTTTTACAATGGTATTTTCTCCAGTTCCATCATAGGGGCAGGTACAAATAAAGAGAATATAACAGCACATATAGCTAATAGCCAAAACACAATAACCAAAAATGACAGTGTAACAGAAGATATTAGATTAGATTAATATGTGAACTTAAAAAACAAAATTAAATCATAAAACAATCAGAAAATACAATATATGTGACAGAATACAGGCACTGAATTCAAGAGTCCTTTTCTCCAATTCTAATAGCTGCATTACAGAGACTTCTTCACTATTTGAAGTTCACAAACTAGAACATTTGCCAATGGAGTCTGAAAAGCTAAAGATTCACCTCCAGACTCTTTAAGGTTCCTTCCCCTCCCCAGTATCATCATTTATCTAGATTCCTTAGGTCACACCTCTGGGGTTCCCTATACCCACACTGGGCATAGTATGGACAATTTTAGGTGTGTTTCAGAGACTGAGCAGGCCAAAATGGGAAGGAGGCATAGAGAGATGAATCTCCCCACTGAATCTCGGAATTTCTCAAGGTAATTGTAAGGACAAGTGTACCCAGGAACAGTAGTAAGAAAAGACACACACACCAAAACTTTGAGCTGTGCAACCTCTGTAATGCTCTCCCAGAATGGGAGCTATTTGAAATAGGCAGGAAACCTGGCCATGCTTAAAATTCTATTTATTAAATTGGTTGAAAATCTACTTCCTGTCTGTAAGTAGCTCTAGCCTAGTTATGTACTGACTAGGAGTAAAGACCTCAGAAGGCTAGTAGATGGAGACATGCCCCAATCAGGCCTTTGAATAGAGAGCTGCCAAAATGCTTTTAGCCTGATGCTAAGTTAGTGAGCAAAAACAAAAGCTTTAAATTTTAGGCACAGTGAAGGTAAAAACTCCTCAGAGCAGCTTAGATGAGCTAGTATGGGAGAGCAAAAAGGGTTTAAATGGCTACCACACTAGAGGCCCAAGTGAGGGTTTAGGAAAGGTCTTAAAGAGAGAGCAAATTTCCAGGCATAAGATAAGACTAAACTTATCAATTTAATCTAATAATTAATGACTTCTAATAACAAAAAATAAACCGAGCTGAAATTATTAACTTTCTCCAATACTCTGGAATTCTGGGTTACAAGATGGTAGCTTCCCCCAGGTGAAAGGAATCAGGAAGGTTAGAGGTTAATTGTGGCTTACCAGGCTGCAGTGAATAAGCACTCGGCTGTTAGCAAAGTAAGGAAAAGAGGGATTTATACTTAATACTCCCAGAAAGTGGCTCTCAAGGACTCCCCAGTTTGTGTGTTCAAGAGACACAGCTTCAGGCTCACAGCAACAACAGCAGGAACAGGAATATGCTTTGTGAAATAACATTTTCTTTTAGACAGCTACATGTATAAGAGAGCTAGGACCTGATGGGATTGATTTGAAAGTAGATTCAGATAACAATATTCTTATTTGGCTATACCTTGGTATAGTCATGAATTTGACCAAGTTTCTTTATAAATCTGTTGTTTACAATATTTTCTCCTTAACCTCAAAGCTATGGAATTTGGCTATAATATTCCTGGGAGTCATCCTTTTGAAATCTCTTCCAGATGATAATTGATGGATCCTTTCAACTTCTATTTTGTCTTATGGTTCTAGAATATCAGGGATGTTTTCTTTGATGATTGCTAGAAAGATGACATCTAAGCTCTTTTTTGGTCATGGTTTTCAGGTAGTCCAATAATTCTCACACTATTTCCCTTCAATTTATTTTTCCAGATCAGTTATTTTCCTCATGAAATATTTCATATTTTCTTCTATTTTTGACTTTTTAACTTTTTTATGGAGTAATTAGCTTCCATTTGCCTGACTAATTTTTAAAGCATGACTTTTTGAGTGAGTTTTTGTACCTCCTTTTCCATTTGTCCAATTCTACTTTGGAAAGAGTTCTTTTCCTCAGTGAATTTTTGTGCCTCTTTTTTCCAAAGGGCCAAATCTGTCTTTCAAGAATATTTATCTTCAGTGTATTTTTGTATATCTTTTCCCATTTGGCCAATGCTGCTTTTTAAGAAGTACTCTTTCCTTTTTAGGTCTCTTTTACCAATTGGTCTATTCTGTTTTTTTAAGATGTTAATTAAGACTAAACGACCACCCTAGTGCAATTATCAATAATATGGAAATAGGTCTTGATTGATGACACAGGAAGAAACCAGTGGAAATGAACTTTGGTTATAGGAGGGGGGAGGGCTAGGGAGGGAAGAGTAAGAACATGAATCATATAACCATGGAAAATTTTTTTCTAAAAAATAAAATTTAAATTAAAAAAAGATATTAATTTCTTCAGTATTTTTTGTACTTCCTTTTCCAAGCTATTGACCCTTTTTACATGATTTTCATGTTTCACTCATTTCTTTTTCCAACTTTTTTCTACTTCTCTTATTTTATTTTAAAAATGCTTTTTGAATTCTTCCATTCTTTTTTGGGTTTGAGAGGCTTTGGATATAGCAATATTAAATTTGTAAGATTTAAAATTAGATTTGACTCAGTACGAGAGTTATAAAACTGAGATTTTCGTTGCCATTTATAAAATATTAGCCCTTAAGACAAAAACGACTGTTAGCAGCTTTTATTTACAACAAGGTAAAGATATTGAAAGTGGGAAATATAGGAAGGAGACAGAGCCTTGTGTAGCCTACTAGCCTAAGTGCTCCTTTGGTGAAGTCTGGCTCAGCCCCTGGCAAGGGATTCCCCAAGTCCTAATCTCCATGTGGAAGTCCTGGTGGTGTCTTCAGTCAGAAATTCACCAACACAAACCTCTTCCTTTACCTCCAGTCACTCACCCAGCAAGCTTCTCCAGCATAGAAAGCTCGAGTCAATGACAATTCTAGGACAAAGTGACTGCCTACCAGAGTCTCCCTTCAGCACAGCTCATCTAGGCAGAGTGCTTGAATCAGTCCTTGGGCTTGGCCTTTTATAGCCCTTTTTCCACATCACTTCCTGTCCCCCCCCTCTCCTCACAGGAACCAATCAAATTCCTTCAATTTGCCTAGCACTGCCCAGGGGGCAGTGTCTGTGGGATCCACCTCCCATCCTCTGAGGCTATGAACTGTGTATAAATGGAGATTTTGAACCTTGGATTTAATCCCCCATAAGTCCTTAATTTTCCAAAATCCCCTTTAATCATCCTGCGCCTCCACGTTAGCAAGGTCACATTATTGTTTTATAGTTGGCTGTAACTCCTCCCTCTCTCTCTTTGGTTCCTGGGAGTGAGCTGTTTAGTACCTTTTAGTTAGTCTCTTTTGTTAGTTTATTATTAATAAAAATATTTATAAATATAATATTTAGTATTTTGGTATATTAATTTTAATCTTCACATTATGGCTGTAAGGATGGAATTTGTGCAAGGTGAATGGGACAGTAGGAGTCAGAGAAGGAGTGGCTGACAGGTTGTGACAGTTGGCAACAGTTGAGACCAGAGAGAATTCTGGGTAATTCTCTGAAGGAGGAAGGAGAAAGAGGGTTTCTGGCTGGGGACTGGGGGAGGAAGGAAGTGAATATCTCCCCTTGGATCCAGTCCTGAGGGCTTCCTGAAAATCTTTCTTTGGACATTGAAACCTCAATTCCCTGGTCAAAGGCATCCCATTGCTTCTCACCCCTCAAAACTTAAACCGAGTGAGCTAAGTTTTGGTACTCCATTTTGGGAACAATCTCTTAGGCTCCTTCCCCCATTACCCAGCCTTGCTGAGAGACCCGTTCAGGTTTGACTTGCAATTATAGAAAAGGATAGAAATAGGAAATAAATATAGAAACAGAAGGAGAATAGGCAAGGGAAGTGATGGACCCAATAGAAATAGAGAAGAGGGCATCCCCAAATCCCTCTGCCCTTCACCCCTTTTAGTAACCCATGAATTACAAAGAATAAAACCATTCATTAGTCAGATAGTGTTCCAGAGTGCCTGAGAGAAAAGGGGGAGGGAATCACAGCTTGGTCTGGCTGCCTCCATCTTGAAGCCAGACCACCTGCTGTGAAGTTGGTTGACCTTGCGGGAGGCTTGAGTGAACCCCACCCTAATTCAGAATTGGATTGGGGTCCCCCATACCTCGTCTTATAGGGAAGCCTCGTCCCCAACTCCTGCAGGGTGGCATGACCATCCAGGTCACCCAGTTTTGGGGTGACACCCCCTCAAAATCTCTATAGTGTATATTTGTCAGGAGGGGAGAGCTAGAAGAGAGTCTCATCTCTCAGACTCTCTTTCTATCTCCCATTCTATCATAACATTGTTCAGCTCTCTCTCATTATTATATGGCTAACCACAATGTGATAAAATTCTCAATTTTTTAAAAATAGATTTTCAATACAGTTAGTAAGTTTGCCTGAGAGCTGAGAGCTGAGAGCTGAGAGCTGGGGTTTCCCTTTCTCACCCTATGCTCCTATGGTTTTTTTCTTCATTGGCAACTCAGCCCATCTGCTTTCACCCCATCTCAGCCACTGCAGACTCTGCCCACCAGCCTGAAGGCTGCCTGCTTTTGCTGCTGTTGCCTTTTCACAGCCATCTGCTTGAGCCATCATCCCTCATTGCTCCCCTCCCAGCCTGCAGCCTGCTAATCTGAACTGTTTTTTTGGCGATGGAAGGGTGAGAACCCAATCCCTTCCCCTACTCCACGTGAGTTTTCCAGCCTGAGCTACCATTTTTTAAGCCAAATTCTTAAGCTGACCAAGTTTAAAAAGGAAATTGGATCCTATTTTTTAGGTGAGAAACCTTTCACTGATTCTAAGATATATACTTTTGATTTTTAAAACATTTTTTATTTTATTTTTCCCTTGTATGTACAATACAGTTTTTAATTTCTTTTTCTCTCATTTTTAAACTTGAACATTATCAATATTAATCTTTTCTTAATTTGCAGTAATATAAGATTAAAATACATTTGTTCTAATATTAATGCATACTAAAAAGGCTTTAAACTATAGAATAATGCCATTGATAGTTTAAATAGTTATGAGACTTTGCTTAACGATTCTGTCTGATTCTAGAAGAGTATTTAAAAAGAGCCACTGGACAATGCTAAAGAACCACAAAGCCAACCTGCATAGTGCTAAGTGAGCACAAGGTCAAAGAGACCAACCAATCCCAGTGGGATTGATGTAATTTTGAGCCAAGACAAGAGGACTTGAACTTGTTTGGTGTTTGAGGTTGTGGTGCTTAACATATGTTAAGTTGCAGGACTTCCTCTGAACCACATTATATCCAAGCACCTCATCCTGGCTACCATTCTGGCTCCTATAATCTAGTCCCTTTTCTGTCTTCTATCTGTGGCAAACTCTCTGTAGTTCTGGCTACTGATTGGGTAAGTCCATAATTACTTAAATCACTTTAATTAGGCCCTGATTCAAGGACCTGTTATAGTTTTATTTTTTCTTTACTAAAAAAGATTTTTTAGACATAAGAATTTAATATTTTATATTTCATCTACAAGTTATTTTTTTCCTCTTTTATGTGGATTTTTAATTTCTTTTGCAATTGATTCATATACCTTATAACTTAACCATGTATCCCTGAATGATCCCAGTTTGTTATTATTTTCCTGAGGGGCAACTTTGTTATTGTTGTAAACTTTTATTTGAATTTAGGAAATTTTAGGATGAGAAATTCACTACTTCTAGGAATCCAGACAACAAACCTGTTTGGAGAAGGTGCCATGAAGATGCCTGCAAAGACCACATACTGCATCAGGAAGATCCAGAATTGAACTTTGCGATGTGAATTTGAACTTTGGTGGGGATGGGGTTGAAGGCATTTATTTTGAATGTATACTTTTATGCTAAAGGGGACTGCTCCCATGTCAAGATCTATTTATTATCTCTGGTAATGACAGCTTAGTTGATAAAAAAATTAATGGGGCACGGGAGATAATCTTGACTGTTAACTCATAACTGCTTCTCTGAAGTGCCATTGAGTCACAAGTTTATTGTATATGAAAATTCAAACTCCCTTTCACCCACAAGCACAGAAAGTTTCCCATAGCTGTGCAGACCTGCATTTTTAACATAGACAATGCAACAGACTTAGAAACTTCAAGGTGAAGATAAGAACCAGACTGGACCTTCAGCTGTATGATTATCAGCAAGCTAAGTGTGAGAATACTTTTCTCAGGGGCAAATGCCCCAGATAACTAAGGTTTTGGCCTTGGCTGCATTTCTGACCAAAGGGGAAGAATGTTAATCTCTTGACTACTGGTTTGCTAAGAGCTTAAAACTTTTCAATAAGGCTACAATACTTTTCAACAAGAAAAAGGTATGGATCACAAAAAGGGTCAAAAGAGGAGTCTCAGATTTTTATCTATTTGAGATTTTGTTTCTCTTATTGGCTTCCCACACTCCCAAAATGGCCTTTTCTTAATGTAGCAATCATTGATTTTGTTTTTTTTTCTTTTTTCCACAAATTATTGAAATTTATAAATTGATTATGTTTTTATGATCCATTGGGGAAACTGGTCTCCCAAAGGAACACAGGGGGTATGTATAAATGGAGATTTTGAACCTTGGATTTAATCCCCTATATGTCCTCAGTTTACTCAAAATTCCCTTTAATCTCTCCTGCGCCTCCCTGTTTGTGTGGTCATGTTATTGTTTTATAGTTGGCTGTAACTACTCCCTCTCTCTCTTTGGTTCCTGAGAGTGACCTGTTTAGTACCTTTTAGTTAGTCTCTTTTGTTAGTTTATTATTAATAATAAAATATTTATAAATAAAATATTTAGTATTTTTCATATTAATTTTAATCTCTACAACTGTTATCAAAAGGATTCACAAGTTCCTGACTGATTAAGTTAAAAGGGTGGAGCACTCCAAGCATTTAAGATAAAAAAAAATCCCTTTCGCATTTCGTTTTCTTCTCCAGAGTTTTAGTCTACCCTATGACCAAATTAACTTTCTATGTTGAGTTTCTTTTTTTTTGTTGTTGTTGGCTAATGTTCATGCCTTTTCTTTTAGTTTAGTTTTAAAAAATCTATAAATTTGATCTTTGTAACTGATGAAGGATACATTGTTCCAAGTTTCTTGTTCTTTATGCAGATGTCTTCAGAGAGAGCTGGCACAGGGTTCTTCCCAGGTGGTATGATCTAAGAAGAGGTGTGTTTAGTACTCTCCTGGTCTGTGCAACCACTGTGAGTAACCTCTAGTATTCTTTTATCTCTTGGAACTGTGACCAGGGTCTTCTGCACCCCTGTGGCTATAAGTGTTCTTGTATGCTGGGGCTCCTCTTCCCTCTGCAATTGCTCCTTAAGACTGTGATCTGATTTTGCATATGGGCAATGCAACAAGTCTTGCACCCCAAGCCAGCAAAGGGACCCCTGTAATCTCCTTCTGAGCAGCTGTCCTACTCCTCTTACCATCTATGACTGAGAATTCTATTAGCCTTGCAGCTGGTTCAGTTGTACCCAAAGCCTGTTGCCTCGGTGGGGTCTGCCCTGGAGAGCTGTGCTCCACCTCCATCTGGTGCACTAGATCCCTTGTGCTGTCCTTCTAAGTTGTTTGGGGCTGAAAAATTACTTTGCTTTGTCTTTCAGTGGGTTATGTGGCTCCAGAATTCATTTTGAGGTCTTGCATAATTGCTTTTTGAAAGGAAATTTGGTATATATCAGATGAGTTCCTGTACCTTCTCTGCCCTCTTGGATCCACCCCTACCCACAGTATATTAAACTTTTTAAAGTGCAAGTTTATTGTGATTCATTTCATTTTGTTAGTGTAGATGTTTATTTAAGCAACCAAGGGAACAGAAAATTTGACTACTTAATAGCTAGGTACTGTTAAGGAAGCTAAGTGTCAATATAGAGTCCTAAATCTGGAATCAGAACATTCTAAATCAAATCTGGCCTTAGACCTTCACTAGCCCTATTATCTTGAACAAGTTGCTTAACCAATCAACAAACATTTATTAAATGCCAACTATGTGCCAGGAACTGTGCTCTTCTTGCCTCAACTTCCTCATCTATAAAATGGGGACAATAACCATAATTCATCACAACATTGTTTTGGGGAACAAATGAGACAATATTGGTAAAGTGCTTAGCCTAGTGCCTGGCATCATGTTGGTGCCTTCTCTTTCCCCTTCTATATCCTACTCAGACTTCACCTATATTAAGTGCCAACTCTCTTCAATAAGAGCATAGAAGTTGCTGGGTGTAGGGAGCATTGAAAGCAACAACATCAAAAAACAAACAGGGAGGCAGCAAAAGAAAGTGATAAATGTTGACTGGGATGAGGCAGAATTGGGACACTAATACATTGCTGGTGGAGTTGTGAAATGGTCCAACCATTCTGGAAGGCAATTCAGAATTATGTGCAAAAGGCTTTGTCTTTTGATCCAGCCCTTTCACAGCTGGGTTTGTACCTCAGAGATAATAAGGGGAAATGTTTATACAAAAATATTTGTAGTCACACTCTTTATGGTGGTAAAAAATTGGAAAATGAGGGGGTGTCCATCGACTGGGGAATTATAGAACAAAAAATGTTATCTGTTGGTGATGGAATACTATTATGCTAAAAGGAATAATGAACTGGAGGATTCCATGTGAACTTGAAAGACCTCCAGGAATTGATGCAGAGTGAAAGGAGGAGAACCAGGAGAACATTGTACACAGAACAGATACATTGTGGGACAATTGAATTGTAATAGACTTACTACTAACAGCAATGCAATGACCCAGGATAATTCTGAGGGACTTATGAGAAAGAACACTATCCACATCCAGAGAAAGGACTGTAAGAATAGAAACACAGAAGAAAAACATAGGATCTATCATGTGGTTCAATGGGGATATGATTGGGATTTTGGCATTAAAAGATCCCTCTATTACAAATATGAATAATATGGAAATAGGTTTGAACAATGATGAGTTTATAACCCAGTGGAATTGCTTGTCAGCTCCAGAAGAGGGGAAGATAGTGTGTGTGTGTGTGTGTGTGTGTGTGTGTGTGTGTATATCATAATCATGCAACCATTGAAAAATATTCTAAATAAAAAAAACAAAAACAGGGAGTTGATTTTAAGAGAGAAAAAAATGACTGATTAGTTGGCATGGAAATATCAGAGTCAGCTACCTGTGTGTAATTAGACAGTTAATAAATTGAAGCAAAAGGGAGAATAAATATCAAACTAGAAAAAGGCATATAGAGAGTATTGCAAACAGTACTATAAGTTTCAAACAACTGTGTAAAGAAACAGAAAAAAAGAAACAAGAAAAGATAATTGTGCTGTTCATTATCATTTATTTCATAAATCTAATCACTGGAAAGCAATCAATGCCAAAGGATGTCAAAAGATTCTGGTTAGTATTAACCACACCATCACATCTCATAAAATGGCCAAAAGCAGTGGAAAATAAATCTGTAAAAAATTGGTACCACTTAGCCATATCATGCCAACTCCATTCATAGAAGAAGCTGGTAGGAGACCTTTTCCATATCCTTTCTAAAACTTGTGACTCTGTCTTGTTAAACTGGAAAAAAAATAGTCAGAAAAACCATGTCTTTAATCAGGAGAGCGATAATGTTTTAAATATTTAGGCCTACACACAGAGTCACGTGCCCCAAACCATACAGAACCAAAGGCCCTGTCACATCCCTGGGAGAAATCACCAAGCTAGATGAGAGCTTAGAGAAACAAAAGAATTTGGGGAACTAATATACCTTTTGGGGAACCCAGGGACAGGGAAATATGATTGATTGACATCACCAAGGCTACAAAGAGATGGGAGTGTTCAAACTACACTGACAGACTTGGGGAAAGAGCCATAGTCAAAGGGTAGGGCACCTACCTTACAATTGATACTAAAGGCAAGATCTAGACAAGGGCTGGGCTACTTGGTAAAAGGACTTTGATACAATGGGAGAAACTATTAAGACAAAAAGGGTTCTTAGCATTTGATTAGTTCTGCCAGCTCCACCATATATATAAAATACATGTACTATGTTCATAATTATAAATGGCTATAGTTATTTACAACATGTCTCTCCTAAAGAATGTGATCTCATTAATGGCCTAAGACCATGGTTTCACCTGTCTTTTGTATGGAAAGTTATTATTAATTTGTGCCTCTCTTTTTGCCCCCCAAAAAGCCTTTTAATTTTTAAATTTTAAGCAGTTTGATTTTAGAGATGAAACTCAAATTATATCTCTATGGAAGCTAGAGGTGGGTGTCTTTCCTTTTGTTTAGATGCAAAGTTGGCCCGGTGGAGAAAAGCAGATGGTTTTATCTGTAAATAAGAACTCTCTTGAATAGTGAAGCAATTAAATTAGTTTAGGAAGACTTCATGTGGGGAAGAGATCATGTGTGTTCTGAACTATTCTGGATAGTCAAGTACATGTCTTGGCATCATACAGAGATCCCACCTCTGTTCTGATTGAGGTCTGGGTCTTTCAATCAGAAAGACTCTGGGAAGATATGTTACAAAGAGCACAAACTGACAGAAGTGATAAGAAGTTGGGTCTTTTCCAGAACCCCAGACTCAGGAGGTCATGTGGTCTGGCTCTGGTCTTGCCCAGTTCCTGGTAGAGTAGGCACTGGCTGTCCAGTCTGCCCCAGGTTCTTGCTCACCAAGCTAGTCAGACAAATGGTGTGTGCTTCTCTCTTTCTCTCTCTCTGGCCCACTTTTTAGTGTTAAGAAAGTCATAGCTAGTAAAATTAAGATATAGTCTCCAGATTATTTTAATCATTACGATTGTATCCTTGACCCTGAACATATTGCCTGTCATATAGTAGATATTTAATGAATATTCATTGATTGATGGAGAAGAATATTTCTCTGATATCTGTTAAAATAAGACTCAATCACCTTTGTATTCTGACACCTCAGCCTCCAGTATGTTATATAAGGAAAGAGAAATATGCATTCATAAAATGGAAGAGAGAAAGAGCAATTGGACTACAGTAAATGCACATGGAGAAGATGCATAATGGAAGTCACACAGTCTTGAAAGCATAATGAGGTCATTTTTACAGAGATATCAGGGATACAAATATATCAAAGTGCAATGGGGGTACAGGGTTACTTAAACACTCCAAGTTTCTAGAGGAATCTGAGACCAAAAGAGTAAGTGAGGAATTCCTAGATCATGGACCCCAGGAATGCTGGTGGTAGAAGAAAGCAAGCCATGGTGCTACTAAACAGACAATTGCATGGACAAAATTTTCTGAGAGCAACATTTCCTTCTCTTTTAGACACACTTCCCCTATTCATATGATAAGGGTTTTAGCATGGATATGTACTTTCTGTTTGCATCTCAAACATCACTAAATTCTCTGAGATATGAAACTCACCCTCCTTCATGATCAGAGCCAAATATGTTATTAACAATGTATACATGTGCTTTTACCCCAGACACTAAAGACACCTCACATGGGAACGTCACCTCATCTTCCTTGGTTGTCCCCCTCCCAACCTTCCTTTCCGGATTATGTAGTCTCTGTTCCTTTTAGGTATCAAAATCCTGGACCCCATCTCCTTAGGGAGGCACACTTTGCCTGCACCTGCCTCCCAGTCATTCACTCAATAAATTCCTCTATTTTTAAAGATTTGTAAGAGCCTGGCAATTCTTTAAGTGGGCATCATCCCAAATCAGATAAAATCAAACTCTCCCACAACAAAAGGAATGGGGAAAATATGGACTTTATTACATCTTATAATTCCTAAGCCTAATTTGTCATCTTCATAAAACTTTTATGAGAACAATCCACAATTTTATGAATGTATAAGCAAGAAAGGCAAATACTTTTTTGTAGCAGATAACCAGAGGTAGGATTTTTAATACTGATCTTCTGATTTCAAAGCCAGTGCTCATTTACTGGGCCCTTCTGCCTTCCTTAAAAGCTTGCTTTTAGGGTTTTAGTACCAGTTGTACTTTGCCCAAGACACTCTACTTCTCTGGGCCTCAGTTTCCTCATTTGTGAAATGAGAAAGATGGAGATGACTTTTCTAGATTTCTAGATCAATGATTCTATATGGCTACCATCTATAATCCCAAAGGTCTATTATGGAAAGGAATAATACAATGTGGGATGTAAAGCCAAAAAAAATAGTCACTACCCTCAAGATATTTATATTTTAAATCAGAACGTACATCATATTGTTAGAGAAGTAAATATAAAAATGAAAAGTTTAAATTCAATTTCAAGAAGGAAGGTCTTATGGAGGAGTTGCCACTTGAGTGATATTTTAAAGGGGGTAGGTGAATAACCTAGAGGTGTGGTGAAGAACAAGTACACACTGGGTGTGGAGGACCACTTGTTTAAAGGCATGGAGGGAGAAGAAGAAATGTCATTTATGAAGAATAGTTATTATATCCATTTTACTGAAATAGAGATTTCATGAAGAACAAAATGTAGGTAGGACTCAGATTGTGAAGGACTTTCAGTACTAAATCTCTGTTTCCAATGTGATGAGGATATGTGTGAGACAAAAGCTTGGACTACATGAGTTCTGGTAGGTACTGTTAATATTAAAAATGATAGAGGCTTGTATAAATATATAAATTAGTATTTTAATTAAAGCCATGTTGATAGATAAAATCATTAGACCACGCGCTTGTAAGCATTCAAAACTGCCGCCTCCATTTTGTCTCCTGTTTCCTGGCCATGGCCTACTCGCAAAAGAGACCACTCCCTCCTAACCCACGAGATTTAAGCTCTCCCCTGCGTCAAGACGTCGGAGACGGAAATCAGTTGGACCATGTTGGATCACGGGAAATGTAGTTTTATACATTTCCCAAATTTCACTTTTTACAGTACCATGGAAGAAGATATTGGCATGGGAGGCCAAGATTCCTAGTTAAGAAAGCTCTTCTAATCCATCTCCTCATCAATCATATAGAGGAGAATTCCAGGTGCTTGAGACTTTTGATTTGGAATACAGAGGAGGGCCTCACCTATGATAATGCTTTTGAATGAGCCAAGTCTTCAGTATCCATAGATAAATTGTTTGTCTATTGAACCATCAGTTTTCCTAGGGGTAATCAGAGCCCAGCCATGTGATTGTCACTGTGCTCTTTGCTCTTAACTAGGAAAGTAGACAATAGCCCCCAAAGTAATATATCTCAAAATCCGTATACCTGAGAAAGGAACAGACTTTCAAAGAGCTCTAGCTCTCTCTTGGTGATGGCTTACATTATATTTGAGAGACAAAGGATTAGGCTTGGTTCTTGAAACTAATTAGTTTGACCACCCTATCCCTGATCTCCTTAGTCTTTATCCCATATACAATGGGATTAAGAAGAGGTGGAACTAACAGATAGAGGTTGGAAAGAAGTATGTGGACATAGGGGGGGATATTGAACCCAAATCTGTGAGTGAAAAAGGAGAAGAAGGCAAGAATATAGAATTCCAAAAAGACAAATATATGGGCAATACACGTGTTGAAGGCTTTGAGCCGAGCCTCCTTCTGGGGGAGATGGAAGACTGCAATAAAGATCCGAACGTAGGACAATAGGATCAAGATGACATCAAATCCCAGGATAGAGAAGGCCACAAACAGACCATAAGCCTTGTTGACTTGTATGTCCTCAGCAGCCAGCTTCACAACAGCCATGTGCTCACAGTAGGAGTGGGAGATGACAGTGGTTCGGTAATATTTGAGTCGACATTTGATGAGCAAAAGGCAGGGGGCCATGAGGATACCTGCTCGTAGGGTGACCCCAATGCTTATCTGAGTGAGGAGTTGTGAGGTAAAGATGGTACCATGTCTCAGAGGGTCACAGATGGCCACATAGCGGTCCACAGCCATGGCCAAGAGGATGCCTGACTCTATGCACTGGAATGTGTGAATAAGCCACATCTGTAATAAACACACATCAAAATGGATCTCGCGCAAATGAAACCAAAAGACACCTAACATCTTGGGAAGGATGCATGTGCTAAGGGCAATGTCAGTGATTCCCAACATGGCCAGAAAAAGATACATGGGCTTGTGGAGACTACGCTCAGATTGAATGATCACCAGGAGCAAGTAATTCCCAACGAGGGCAATGATATATATAGCACAGAATGGAATCCCAATCCAGCACTGCACAGACTCCAGACCAGGGATCCCAATCAGCGTCAATATGGATGGCATGAAGACTGTACCATTGGCCATTAGCATGCAGGGCTAGGACGCTTACATCAAAGGACTAAGACTGCTAATTGGGATTGCTTTATAAATTTCTCTTTCCTCTTCTGACCTGTTGACTTGAAAAAAGAGGCATTCATTTAAACATTCATTTATACATGATTTATAGGTCTTTCTAAATTACATGAATTTCCCAAACCATGACTGCTTCCTCAATTCTACCAAGCATTGTTTCTTCCAGGACCTGCCATCCCTTGTGGAACTGAATCAGATACCTATTCAAGTTCTCAAATTCACTAATATTTTTCTGTTGCTATTGTCCTGGGAATTAGTCCTTGGGACTATGACCTTTCTACTATCCCCTTTATCTTCTATCTATCATATATATGTGGGTCAGAATCTAGAGTTGAAGAATTTAATTTTATATTGAGTCCTATAGAAGTAATATCCCGAAACTGAGGTGCTTTCTCTCAAGATTCTTTTCTCTTGATGTTTATGAGATGTCTGGGTTTTTCCTAGCTCTCCCTATGTACACCCTATTCCATGAGGTTACAGTAACCAAAATAAACAAGTGCTTTATGTCTCCAAATTCTTCCTCTTTTTCAGGCTGCCTCCACCCCAGCCACCATCATGATCATATTAGATGCTTTTTTATTGGTCCCTGCTTATAGATGTTTCCTCTCTTTACCTTAAACTTACCTAATCACTGTTTGCCTACTAAAACTTTTTACCAGTTCTCAATGACATATTCTGATTTCCTATCTCACTTTCTCTTATTTGCTATGTATGCGTTCTACATTTGGAAAGATTTTTGTATATATCACTTATATGATCCTCACTTTTAATGTAATGAAAAGAGTAAGAACAAAGGTCCAAAGAGAACTCTGTTCATTTTCTGTGAATTCCTTAATTTTCTTTGAATTCCTCTTTAGGAAATAAATACTATTTGGAAGTATGCTGTTCTCCCAAATGTTGACTTTACTTTCAGGGAGAAATGCTAGAATCCATGTATTTTATATTTCTAAGATTTTTTAAAAGACAGTGTGACATAGCGAATCTAAGCTTGGTCTTAGAATCAGGAAGATCATCATTCAAGTTCTTCCTCTAACGTTTACCAGCTTTATGAGCATGGAAAATTCATTTAGCTTCTGAGTGTCAAAGGAAACTTTCTGTGATATATATGTTATAGATGTGCTGTTGATCCACACTGAGGGAAGGAATTTACACATTAAATTCCTTAAACTGATGAAATAACAGATAAGGAAAGAAAAATGAGGGAGTATTGAGGGACTATTTTAGTATAATTCCTAACAAAAGCAGGATCCCATGTATTATATTCCTGAAAAACTATCATTTAGTCTCTGCACAGACACTTCCAATGCTGGGCAATCAGCCTTATCTATTGTTGCATAGACCAAGTTCTTGAGTGTGGGTCCTTGGGGGCTGATCACTGAAGGAGAACTCCTGAGAAGTTCTGTTTCCTTCAGTGCTCTGTTCTCTCATCCTTTCAGGATATATGGGATGCCTTGAGGAAGCTTAAAAGTTTGGAGGGTAGAACGTTTGAAGATGGAAGAGAGAGGAGTGAAAATCCAGGATTTAATAATTTTATTGCAATTCTTTTCCCTGGAAGACCATCCTCAGGAAGCATCACTTAAAAAGTTCAGTAAAATAGAAGAAGACCCATGGGAAGAAATGTAATCAACCTCTTACCTTTTATCTTCACAGGAAATTCTTCCGGAATAACCCTTTTAGCTCTACGCCTAGAAAAAGCAGATGAATTTAGTGGCAACTGATTTTTCTGGACTATTTAAGGAAGTCAAATCTCATGAAATGGTTTGATACAGCCTCATATCAAATTCATCATTACTTACTGAGAGAAGTAGAGTGGATACAAGGGAGAGTTCAGTCAATGGGCTGAAAGGAATTGTGCAATGTTGGGGTCATTCTATTGACCTAATTCCCTGCTCCGTAGATTTTCATCATGATTCCTAAAGACATCTCTGGAAATCAGTTTTAGTTAATAATTTTGGCTTAGGCTACTCTTCTGGCTCCTTAGGCTATAGTGCATCAGAATCAAGAAGTAAGAAACAATAGGATCTTCCTTCAATTGTGGTCAAGTCCAGTCTAGTTCTGCCTGCCTGGATTGTAAATGCTGAATTCACTCCTATTCCCATTTCTGGAAAAGGATGCTAGATAACAGGTATCTGGCACATAACCATGAACCATCATAAGGCTCCTATATAAAAACATCAGGTGCAATTGGCTGCCACTTCTTTTATCTATATCCCTCACTCCAACACCATTGGGAACAACTATTTAAAAGGGGAGGTTCCAGAATTACGCCTGAGGACATGTTGTGTCACCATTAGAGAGAGAGATCCAGGTTAGCATATAACCCTCTGGGATCAAGAAGGCCTGATGTTTAAAACAAAAACAAAAATACAAAAAAAAATAAAGCAAAGCCCATCTCTACCAATGGAATGACATCCAAAATTCCATATCAGAGCCTCATTTCTAGGATTGTGATTCTGCTGACATCTCTGGATGGAAAACCTTGGAAATCAATGATTATTCTTAGATCTCATGTGAATTTGGTGTGGGGGAGTAAACAAAAGACAAAAATGACAAAATACTCTGAATTCTGAAAATGGCTGAGATTTAGGATGGAGGAAATATCATAACAAAAAGATACAGAACAGTGAAGGTTATTCAACTTCACCACATTCACAGTTGTGTTGGGTGACTTACAGCAACTTGTTTTTCCAGGCTATATACCCACATGCCTTTTATTTTCTTCTCTTAGCAAGCTAGATAGGAACCACATGGTACTTCCTTTAGAATTCAAATTACTTCCTCATTCCACTGTTTACAAGTATAAAACCTTAGATCACCTCCTGGAAGAAGATTGGAGGTATTTCTTCATCCCACTTCATTCCTTCTTTTGATAGCACTATATTCATCTTTTAAAACATATAGACTGTACTTAAAGGAGAAATATAAAAGGGAGGAGGAACATAGAATCAAAAGGCTTAATGAACAGTTCTCTGAAGATCCTTCATAAGCTATGGGGTATTTTTCACTTTTATGGAAATATAAGATTTGAGTCATAAGGAACAATATAGGTGATTCAGTCCAACCCACATTTGAAAGAGAATCCTTTTGATAATACACCTGATATGTGTCTATGTAGGCTTTTTGGGAATATCTCCAGGGGCTGGAAACTGCTAGTTAGTGCTCCAGCCTATTCCATTTTCTGATAGCTCTGATTATTTAGGAATCTTTCCCTTTACTTTACTTTTTTCTAATTTCCACTTTTACCTGCCCTGACCAAACAAAAAAGTATAATGTATGATCTTCATACCATGTAACAGGAGGTTTCTTCTCTGTTGAAATAGGAAGAGTTTAGAAAACAGTTTCAGACAACAGAATATAGTGCAAAGGTGCATTAGAAAAGAAAAAAAAAAACCTGATGCCCATTGTCCAAAATGAGATTAGAAAAGGGACACATTTCCCTTCATTATCCTAGAGTTTTCTCTTTAAACGCTATGACAACATAAAACCATCTCAGCCTCACCTTTCAGAGGACTTTCTCTTGCAGTCCTCTTCCCCAGCTGTCAGAGATGAAAATCTCAAAAACTGCCTGTGAGAAAGGGAAAACTGATTCTGGGACCATTTTAGTGAATACATGTTTTTAAACAACCTGGAACAGGTGGAAAAATTAACTGGAAAAAAACAAAGAAACAACCTTCCCCCATCAAAAAAAAATCAAGTGTATTTCTAATGGTGAAATTTCAGTCTTATTTTGTAGGTTAAAGGGGGAGCTTTCTGGGGAGCAGGATAACTTGACAGCATAGTTACAGAATTATTTGTATGTTCCTTATACAGGTAAAGCAAAGAATAAATGACTTTTATGATGTACTCTTTCTTTTGTCCCACTAATACAGTTATTCTCACTCTTAGGCTACCAAAAATCAGTGTGGACTCACCTTCATATTTTGTGGTAAGAGATTCTGTGGTCCTAGAAACATGGCTAAGATCTGGAGAAATCAGACCTGGGGAGCATATTTGGATGCAGATATTAAATTGGTTTTGGTCTGTTGGAGGAGGAGTTTCAGGTGACTGCAATGTACAGATCTGCATTGTTTGGTCCCCAGGGGAAAATTCTTAGACAATTACTCTCCTCTTTTGCTTCCTTCTACCCTCATACACTAATTGCCTCCAATATGACCTTTCAAGTCATAAGAATAGCATATTTAGTTTGAGATATCTGGCACTGCATTTCTAAATGAATTTGTCTACTGGCCTTTTGATTTCTATAAAAATTAATTTTTTCCTGACCTCCCCCAAACTCAATTCTGTTTGATCTAACTCCATTGAACAAATATTTAAACAAAGAAGTTCACATGTGTGTATGTGTCTCTATAAATTTATATTACAATTATTAATTAGCTCTCCCTTCATAGCTTCCAAGTTGAACAATAAAAAAAGAAAAATAACATCCTTATAATAAATATTCATAGTTCAGCCAAATAAGCTTTCACATTAGCATTGTGCAGAAAATTACATGCCTCATTCTGCATTTTAAATCTTCATTTCTGGGTCAGGATGTAGATGGTATGTTTCATTATCAGTCCCTATGATTCGTATTTTTATTATTTCACACAGAGTTTAGAGTTCTAAAGTTGTTTTCTTTAGTGTTATCGTATAAATTGTTCTCCTAGTTCTTGCTTCATAATACATCAGTTCATAGAAATTTTCCATTTCCTCTGAAAATATTCATGTTATCTTTTCTGATGGCACAATAATATCCCCTTACATTCAAATACTATGATTTATTTGTAATTATTTACTAAGTGGGCACATTTAGTTCCCTATTTAGGGCTTCTGCCAAAAAAAATGAATGAAAGAAAGAAAAGAGCTATTATAACTATTAAATGCATACATCTTTTTTCCCTTTTGTTAAAATGTATTAGGTATATAACCCCAGTAGTCATATAAGTGGATCAAAAGGTATACATAGTTTAGTAATTTGGGGGGCATGATTCCAAAATGCTTTTCCAAATTTCTGGATCAATTGACAGTTCCACCACTAGTATGTGTTTTCCCAAAGCTCTTGGATTATTTCTCCCCTTGTCATTTTTACGAACCTTAAAGACCTATCTGGTTCATGAAAAATTCCTGGATACCTTTAGGTTAATATGACTTTTCCCTCAAATTGCTTCTAATATTTTTTCATCTAGACATCTTCTTTATACCTTAACTTATTCTCATTTATATATTTGCAAATAGTCTATTAGATTAAAAACAAACAAACAAACAAAAACAACTCAAGTGCCTTGAATTCAGAATTGTCAATAAATACCTATTAAATTCTACTAACTGCCAGCAACTATGCTAGGCACTGGGAATGCAAATGTTTTAGGGATTAATCTTAGCCAGTACAACATGTATTTTATTGCCTATATTCATTGTCTGTACAATATACTTCATTAGCCAACAAACCCAGAAAACATACCCTTTCTATATGATGCTTAACTCATTCTGCTATTATATCTCGTATCTTTCTATCCCTTACTTCATCTCTACATCAAGGAATCTTAAAGTTTAGCAATCCAAGGATGCTTCTCAGAATTTATAAAAAATAATTCATAATTAAAGAAATGCAAATTTTAGCTAGAAGTTAATGAAAATAAAAGTGCAAGCTTTTTTGAGATAATATTCAAAGACTGGAGAGGGAGGAGGGTAAACATAAGAGAGATCTTTCATCTTTCTTATAAAAAAGAAAGCCTAGGGCAGTTACTTCATAATTCTTCACCCAGGATGTAGAACTTGCCATAGTGTTTTACATTTAATAAGTACTTAATACATAGTTATTGACTATTGACATAATTGCTAGCTATTATTGTTGTTATAGTAGTCATGTTTCCAAAGTGATTTTCATATCCAGAATAATTATAGAAGTTGAAAGAAATTTTCTCAACACAGTTCCACCAAGATCTTTTGCACGATTGCAAGGTAGCATTCCATAAATACCTTTCAAGGAACTGGGACTTTTAAACAAAAGCATAATAAGAATAAAAATAAATTTTTCAACTACTAAGAAAATGAGATTGTACTGAGAGAATCTAAGCAGTAGAATGAGAATTTTGTCAAGAAAACCCCACTTGGGTCACAAAGAGTCAGATACAACTGAAATGACTGAACAACAGCAAAAACAGTTGAACCCTAAAAGGCAGATTTAAACAAAATTTATTTTTCTGGAGTTTATACAACAAAATAACTGAAGCCACCCTAGGGATTATAAACTCAAAGAACGGCCTCAGTGGAAGAAGAGTCCACATGGTAGATGAAGACCAACAGTATATTCCATGAAAACAACAATATGGAGCAGGAGGACAGAAAGAACATAGAAACATAATTCATTTGAGAAAGTAGTTCAAAACCTGATAATGTCACAAAAAGATACCATATGTTTTTTTGCTTCAAATCAACTAGTTTCAACATATGTTAATTAAACATTTAATGTATACAAAATTCTAGGTCATATTCTTTCTAAGATAAGAAATTTTTCTAGGGATAGATATCCTTTTGAAAGGAGTTTACATTTTAATGGGGGTTAGATATACACATGAACAATATTTTGTATTTACAACCATAATAAGAAAAGCAAATTAGATATAAGAAAATTAAGAATTTGGTCATGTTCATAGGATTTCCCAGGCATAGACACACGTTTAAAGCAAGAGAGGAAAAGTCACCAAAAATATGGGAGAACAGACAATCAATCAGTTTGTTTGGAGTGTGAAGTACATGGGAAGTAGTAACTTTGGATATAGCTGGAAAAGTAACGTCATACAAAGGAGTTTGATCCTTACTTGATGGAAAACAGAAAAACAACTGAAAAGTGGCTTGATATATAATCAGATTGACATTTAAAAACAATTATACTGACAGTATCGTTCACCAAGTTTGGGCTATAATATAGAGGAAAAAATAGGCAAATAAGACCAGTGTGTCGGTGGTTGGTAACCTAGATCTTGACAGACATAGTGGCAATGGCAAAGAGGATGGGCAAAAACACAAGTGATATTGGAAAACTAGAATGGACATTACTTGATATAAGAAGTGGGATGGAGGAGGACAAACAGAGGCCGCAAAGAAATTTTTCAAGATTTTGAGTTGTTTCTCTTGTTCTTGATTCAAGGAAAATCTCATTATCATACATTAAAAGTACTAAATCTCAAATGTTCCCTGGAAAACACATTATAACATAAAATGATTCAATTTATATTTCATTGAATACCTACCAAATAAAAATGCTAAATACATGCTGGGAACACAAAAGAAAAAAAATGACAGAGTGATTGCATACTATCAAAAAACTTACAATCTAACATATGTGGGTACTTGAATCTAATATTAATCCAAGTAAATATATGCTAAGAAGCTATCATTTTATTAGACTTGGGAACCAAGGTCCCTCTGTCTACGTATACTCCTTATAACTGCCCTAATAATGATAAGTTTATTTGGAGTTACAAATGTCATCTTCCTATATAGAAAGGTATACAGTTTAATCTTGCTGAATCCCTTAAGATTTTTCTTGCTTAACTTTTTATGCTTTGCTTGGGTCTTGTATTGAAATTCAAATTTTCTATTTAGTACTGATCTTTTCAATAGTAATGCTTGAAAGTCCTCTGTTTAATTGCCTATCCATTTTTCACCAGAAGGATTATCTTCACTTGCTGAGTAGATGATTCTTGGTTGTAATATGCTACTTCCTTTGTTTACCTTCTGGAAAATTATACCCCAAACTAGGGGTCTGCAACGTATGGCTCTCGAGCCATATCTGGCTCTTTTGAGGGCCAGATATGGCTCTTTCTGCAGGAGCCATAAAGTCAATTTTTTTTTCAGTCGCTGTTACAGGAATGCGCACTGTTACAGGAGCTCTCACTGTGATCACTGTACAGCTTTCACGAAATTACATTTTAAAAAATGTGGCGTTTATGGCTCTCATGGCCAAAAAGGTTGCAGACCCCTGCCCCAAACCTCTTGATCCATTAATATAGAAACTGCTCAATCTTGTGTTATTCTGACCATGGCACTATGATGTTTGAATTGTTTCTCTATGCAATATTTTTTTCCTTATTGGGGGAACTCTGGAATTTTGTTACTGGGAATTTTCATTTTGGTATCTCTTTCAAGAAGTGATTGATGGATTCTTTCAATTTCTTTTTTACTCCTTGGTTATAGGCTATTGAAAACATTTTCCTTGATAATTTCATAAAATATGAGGTCTAGGCTCTCTTTTTTAAATTATGACTTTCATTATTAATTCTTTAATTATCTTTCTAGGATCTATTTGCTACAACAGTTGTTTTCCATTGGGAAATTTCACATTTTCTCCTATTTTTTTTTACTTTTTTATTGTTTTTATCATTATTTTTTTGATATCTCATAGTCATTAGCTTTCACTTACCTGATTCTAATTTTTAAAAATAATATTTTCTTCAATGAGCTTTTGTACTTGCTTTTTCCATTTGATCAGTTATGCTTTTTAAGGAGTTTTTTTTTCAAGAAATTTCTATTCCTTTTTTACCATACAATGATTCTATTTTTAAAGTATCATTTTCTTAAGTATCTTTGTGCCTTTTTTACAATTATGGATTCTCTTTTTATAATTTTCTTGCACTACTCTCATTTATTTCCCCAATTCCTCCTCTATCTCTCTTATTTGATTTTATAATAATTTTTGTGTTCTTCCAGGAATTCTTTTTGTAGGTCTAATTCTAATTTTTCTTTTAGCTTTCGTATGCAGCTATTTTGATATATTAGTTTCATTATTTTCTTCTAGGTTTGTGTCTTAATCCTGTATCCACAGAAACATTCTATTGTCAGGTTTTTTTTGAGGGGGGGATTAGGAGGGGGCATATTTGCTTGCTTTTCAGCTTATTTCTTGACTTCAAGCTTTATGTTAAAGTTTTGCTTTCTCCTGAGGAGAGGTCATGATCTCAAAGTTCAGGTTTCTTTATGTTACTGTTTTCAGAGCTTGTATCTGAAAGTTTTCAGTTCTTCCATGGTACTATGATCTAAGAAGTGTGGTCAATGATCTCCTGACCTGTTATTTGGCTTGATAGCTTCCACAAGCATTTTTCTAACACTCTGTACCTCATTAAGGGCTCCTGATTCCCTTTAATGGCTAGCACTCTTGCTCTTTCTGGCTCTGTAAATGCAATTCAGGCTTCCTCTCTCACATATTCCCAAATGATAGTGCTTCTCTCTGACCTAGAACTGAGAGAAGGGCCCTTGCTTAGTGACCCATAAGCATCAGTGTACCAATTTTGCTTTTTGCCCTGGGACTGTGACCTGGAACTTTGTATATGCAATGAAATATATGCAAAATTCCAGGTATGGTACCAGGGCAAAAAGAAGTGAAATAGGATCCTTCACTGTGTGTCAGCTAAAGGTCATTTGTAATCTCTTTCTGACCATTTATCTGATTCCCCTCTACAGTCTGTGTAGGGAGAACTCTAGGAACTGCTGTAGCCTTTAAGATGGCATAGCCATCTTTTGTCTCTGAGACCCTGGAAGAATGTTAGATGAAGTCACTCTGGCCTCTCCTCCCTTCAGGAAGAACAGGAAGACTCCAGATGAGTATGTACAGAAAAGTGGAGCAAATTGATTCTATTGGCCCAGGGTTCAAGTCTGGTTGCAGGCAGAAAGGACTGGCAGCAGGGGAAAAAGGGAAAAAAAACATGAATGAGATTTTCAGGGTAGTGTCAAGGTCAAACCAGGGTATGGAAGAAAGAAAGCAATCATGGAAAAAGGTTGTAAGCCCTATAACTGGAGAGAGGGAAGTAGGAGAGATCTCTAAGGAGCTGCAAGGAGTTCATGAGTGAGGTGTAGAATAACTGGCTCCTAAGCCCTGCGTAAAGAAAGGTCTAGGTTAGCCCAAAAGTTAAGGTTTTGGTCATGAGTGAGGTCTCCATTTCAGAGGGCTGGGGGACAGAAGCCAAGGTCCTCTAGCTGGAGATGGTGAGGAGGGATGCTAGGGGGCTGTCAGGACTCAAAGATACATTTCCTGAGAGATTACAAAGTCCTTTTCTTGATAGGTCTTGTCTGTGCTATAAGCTTAAGAATTATAGATGGGATTGATATTTTTCTAGTAGTCTTCATTGTCCTCCCATGGCAACCTTGCTTCTCCAGCAGCATCACTTAGGAAACACCCATTGTTAGTGTCAAAGCAGCTGTGGCTCATGGGCTTATAGGACTTGTCTGGAGTTAGGAGGATCTGAGTTCAAATCCACCCTCAGACACTTTCTGGGTGTGTAACCTTGTGCAAGTCAATTAGTTTCTGTTTGCCTAAGAAGAAGCTAAGTGGTTCAGTAGACAGAGTACTTGGTATAAGAGTCAGGATGACCTGAGTTCACATCTGGCCTCAAATACTTCCTAGCTGTGTAACCTTGTGAAAGTCACTTAACCTCTAATTGCTTGTCCAAAGGATCTACTGGAACCACTAGAGAAGTAAATGATAAGCCACTCCAATATCCTTGTCAAGAAAACACCATAGATAGGATGGGATCATGGACTGAACACAAAAAAAACAATAGCTAGTGGTGATTACCTGGCTCAAGATCCAGAAGCAAAAGAGACAAGAAATAGTAATTAGAGAAATAGAAAACCCAGGAGAAAACTTCATCATATTAACTTAAAAGAGAGTATGCAAGGAAAGATTTATAGCATCTAAGAATTCAGGGAGGTCAGGATGAATGATGATTGAGAAAAAACATTAGATTTGACAATTAAAAGATCACTGGTAACTTTGGAGTAAGCTTATTCAGTTGAGTGATAACATCAGAAGTTAGTCTAATAACTTAATAGTGAATGAGAAGAAAAGAAATGGAAGAATCCAGTGTGCATGACTTCCTTAAAATTTTAGCTGAGAAGTGAAGAGCTATAGGATGAAAGCTAGCCAAGGCAGTTGGATGAAATGAGAAGTTTTTAAGCATGGATTATTTGCAGGCATAAAGAACAGTAGATAAGAAAAGACTGAAAGTTAAAAGAGGCTATAAGAATGGTGGCAACCTTCTCAAGAAGAAAAGATTGGATGGGATTATTTTTTCTTCTTTCATCTCCATGCATGTTTTTAACCACCACCATTGCCATCCACTTGGGAAAAAATTATAAAACCTTGCAACAACAAGCAAAGCAAATTTCTATATTGTCCACATCCAATGTTTATCTTATTTTGCATTATTTGTCTGTCACCTGTCTATCAGGATGTAGGCAGAATTTTCCTTGTTTCTTTAACCTCATGACTGATTATTGCATTCATCAGAATTCTCAAGTTTTTTTTAATTGTTCCTTTTCAAAATATTAATGTTATAATAGGATTTAAAATTGTTCCACTCACTTCCCTCTGCACCACTTTATTTACACCTTTCTTAGTTTTTCAGAAACCATCTCCTTCTTCATTTCCCACAGCACAATTGTATTCCATTATATTCATACCATAATTGGCTTAGTTCTTACCCACTTGATGGAATAATAATTTCAACATTTATTTTGAGGTGTTTTTTTTCTTCTTTGATCTTTTGGAGGGTGATTGGTGGGCACTGTTTCTTTGTTTCTTATTCTATCATAGTGGCAGTCAGAAGACTTATAGCACATCTTTTCAAGTTAAAAAGAATTTGATAAGCACCTACTGTATGCTAAGAACTTTAACAAAATTCTTTCACAGAACCATAAATCACAACTTGTATATCCTTTGAGAATTTTCATTCACATGTTTGTATAGTTTATGTTTTCTATTCCTATATTTTCTAGGCAGTAAAATTTTATATTCTCTCAAGTTACTTGTTCTAAGATCATATCTATCACTGTTAATAACTTTGTTTTTAAATTTTTCTTTACATTTCTCTCCACCTAAAATGAAAACTGGATGAGATCTTCATCTAGGCCTCTCTTAATGCCTCCTCACTGAACTCTAATGCTTCAAATCCTTCCTCTCTCAGGTCTCACCTCCACAGAGTTTCCAGAATGATTTTCCTTAGATTGTAGTCTAACCCTTTCTCAATAATATTTCACTGACTTCATTTTATTTACATATACGATTACATATAAGCGCTGTTGGTATTAAAAACCTGTCAAAACTTGACATCAATCAATATTTCCATTCCCATTATACATTGCTCACTTGCCTATTCCTGTTAATCTAATCAAGCTAGCCTTCTTATTGTTCTACCTTCATGGCACTCCCCATGTCTTTGTACTGCCAGTCTATCATACACAAAATACACTCCTTCATTGCATCCAAATCTTATTATCTCCAATATGTAATTCAAATTCCCCCTTCTACATGAAACCTTTCCTGGACTTGCTAACATCAAGTGGCAAGGCAATTTAAGGACCAGGAAAATATTTCTCTTCTACATTTAAGGAGCATGCTGTCCGAAAATTTTACCATCTCAACAATGGGAATGGCACATATTCAGAGAATAAGAACAGGGAATATACACGAGGAGACAAATAGAGAGCATACATGTAGTCACAGCATTTGTAGGAAGGGAAAGCTGCCAGGGGTGAAGACCCTCATTGTGTGTTCATATATGGATGGAGAAACTCATAATACTGAAATTGCACTCTGGTGATGGCATCAGACTATTTTCTACTAGGTATTGTATATGTATTTTAAGTCTTTTCCATAACTCTCATTCCTGAGGTCTCCCTAAACTGCTTTCTGCTACTCTGTGGTGGTTTTCAGTTATTGAGTCTTTACAGGACCATTTGCTGTTCTATTTTTTCAGGATAGTAGTGGAAGACAGTGTTAATGTCCACTCCATCAAAATCACCTTTTATGTATATTGTATGTATTTTGCATATATCTATATCTATGTCTATATCTATATCTATATCTATATGGTTTTCCCCAATAATATGCAACCTCCATGAGGAAAGAGACTTCCATTTTTATTTTTACATTTATATCCTCAATACATACTTAATTTTGCTTAAATTACTTGACTCCTTTGACAAGCATGGATAACTAGAAATTAGATGCTTTAAAAGTAAAATAGAAACAAGAAAACTGAATCATGTATATTATTTTCCCATTATTCTCTAAATCCTAGCAGAGAAAGTTTTCCTACCTTTGGGACAAGAAGGGCAATGTATGCTTGATTAGTAGTCATGACAACTTGAGATTCTCCCATGACTTCATATTCCCTGGAGGTTCCCAGAAAAGAAGGTATATATGCCACAGTCATGACTCAGGGTGTACCTATCTAGGCTCAGAACCATCATCTAATTGATATCAAGTAAGTCTTTGATAGAGTGAGAAAGTTGAGAGAGAAAGAAGCTTTAAGAGTGGGTGAGGGAGGGGGCAGCTGGGTAGCTCAGTGGATTGAGAGCTAAGCCTAGAGACAGGAGGTCCTAGGTTCAAATCTGCCTCAGACGCTTCCCAGCTGTGTGACCCTGGGCAAGTCACTTGACCTCCATTGCCCACCCTTACTCTTCCACCAAGGAACCAATACACAGAAGTTAAGGGTTAAAAAAAAGAGTGAATGAGGGAGAAGAAGGAAAGAAGAGGCAAAGATATCTGCTCTTCATTTTATTGATGATTTGGACAAAGGTATAGATCACATGTATATGAAGTTATCCAGTGACATAGAATTGGGAGAAATAGCTTATATGTTATATCCTATTCTGTTAGAGTGGAAATTGAAATCAATCTTGAAAGGGTAGAACAATGAGCTAAATCCAATAATATTATGTTTAGTGAGGGAAAGATACAGGATTATATTTAGGCAAAAAAATAACTTTATAAGTTGAGAATTAGGGAAGTATTAAGAGATAGCAATTCATTTGAAAATAGAAAAATCACATTCATAGTAAAGCTGTGAAATGCATGGGGCAATAGTTTGTTGAATTACATTAAGGTGAAGTTTTCAGACCGCACATTGTAATATACATGCTGAGATGGAAATAAGACAACCATGGAACACAAAGTGAGGAGGGTGATTCTAAAGGGCCTCTGTATTTCACCTTGCCCAGTACATAACTGGAGTATTATCTTTATAATATAGCTTAATTTTTAAGTACACGTTGGAGTAAATCAGAAAAGACCAACCAGGATCAATTATTGAACCATAGATTTAATGTTGGAGGATCAACAAAAGGAACCAAGAAATTGAACATAGAGCAAAAAGTATTTAAGGAGAGAGATGGTACCTGCCTTCCATCATTCAATGAATTGTTATGTGTAGGAGAATTTAACCTTCTTCTGATTAGCATTGGGGGGAGGGGAATAGGAATTATGAATAGAAACTGCAGAGAAGCAGATTTAAGTCTACTATAAAGGGAAAAACTGCCTAAAATTAAGTTATTCTTAAGTGGAACAGGATAACTGAGAATGTAATTATCATTGTCATTAGTAGAATGAATATAATACCTAACATATCTTTCTATTTAAGGGTCCCAAAGTACTCTATAAATATTATTATTTCATTTGAATTTCACCACAACCTTAGATGATTGGTGCCATTATTATAATTCCATTCTTATCTTCATTTTATGCCGATTTTACAGATGAGGAAACTGAGGCAGAGAGGGGTCAAGTATTTGTACGGGATCATGGATTTAGTAAAAGCCTGAGACTAGATTTGTACTTGGTACTTCATGATTCCAAGTCCAATATTTAATCTTGTGCACCACTGAAAATATTCCATCAGGAATGGGGAAACTGGAATGACATTTACTGGAGAAATAGAGAGGACTGCTTTTTTGGCACTGGTTGTGTTCAGTGATATCTAGAACTTTTTCTAATTTCTTAATTTCTGAAAAAATAGATAGGTGATACAGATAAAGCTAAAAGGAAACAGGAATGAATACTAGACCAAAGAGAAATGAGATGGAGAATGGATCTGGAGAGGTAGGTGATGAAGGGGGTTTTGGGGGGAGGGATTTGTGACATACAAAATGTGAAGAAATGGAATAAATCCTGCACCTTCCAAAAAAAAGTAGGCCCAGGAACTAGATTAAAGAAGGAGGGTGTAGAGCAGGGGTGGGCAACCTTTTTGGCCGTGAGATCCATAAATGCCACATTTTTTAAAATGTAATTTTGTGAGAGCCATACAGTGCTCACAGTGCCGCTCCTGTAACAGAGCCTGAAAAAAAATTGACTTCATGGCTCCTGCAGAAAGAGCCATAACTGGCCCTCAAAAGAACCAGAAATGGCGCAAGAGCCATACATTGCTGACCCCTGGTATAGAGAATAAAACTGGTTAGAGGGAAGAGACTAAGGATAGGGTTAGTAAAGACTGACAGTGTGGAACAAGTAGCCCATGATTTTCATAAAGGCCTGGAGGGAAAACTCATTTCTTAGCAGGTCAAGGAGACTAAATGAATCTGATATATTTGTCTCTTTTGCTTTAAGCAGCTCACTCTACTTTTTTTGTGGAGGAGTTTATTAGTTGTGTGTGTGTGTGTGTGTGTGTGTGTGTGTGTGTGTGTGTGTGTGTGTGTGTGTGACTAGAGCATCAACTCTACCCTGTGCAGGAAATAGGTGAGGAACTAAGAGAAATAAGAGAAAGGAAAGGGAAAAGAAGCTAATGCGGGTCACATATATGGATTCTGGGAACCCTCAGACTGGTTAAAGAGAAGAATGAGACTGGGTTGTAAAGTCACATTAGCAAAGCTCTCAGGTTTCTCCAATTTAATCATATTAGTATCAAGATTCTGGGTCTGTCAGTTCTCTTAGATTTTTTGTTTTTCTTGAGGTTCTTAGAAAAGTTCTTTTTGAAAATTTGTAATTTTTTCTAAGCAAAAGGGAAAAAGGATTCATCAGAAGAGGCTGGTGGTGAGGTATCCTTCTCTGTCTCTAGGAACTGGTACCTGGTCAAAGGCTGGTCATGATTCAGATTTAAGGAATTGGGTAAGAAGGCCTTTGAGGGGAATATGAAAATGGGAACCCATGTACAGTGTAGATTCCATCTCTGTGACCCCTTTCCTTTTCCATATCACATTATAAAAGGTGTGAAAGATTATTTGTCAAGAAAAGGACAGGTAATGCAGGTGAGAAAAGGAGGGGGTAAGAGGAGTAGGAAGGGACTTATTCCCTAAAGTGGACTTTGAAGTTTGACATTTGCAAAGAAAAGGATTGCCAACTTGGAGGGAAAAACAAACAAATAAACAAAACCCCCAGAAATTCAGAGAAAGTGACTTTCCTTTGGTCTCCAGAGAAGTCATTAGGTCTTTGGACTGTAGGCAACTTTAACAGAGTGTGCTCTCATCTCATTGTATCCTTCAACAGAAAATATTGGTCATAATACTTTAGAGGAAAAGAAGCAGGTAGACTATGAGAACATTATACTTGCACTCAACAAAGGAAATCTCTTCACAAAAGACTCAAAGATTCCCCTCAGTCCAGAATCTCTCAAACATATGCTGGTAAGCACCTGCCTTACTTTTTTCTATAATAAAGGAAAAGCACTTTATGCTTTTCATAAGATTTAGAATGAAAAAAAGATATATTATTATATTTTAATCCAACCATACCCTCATTTTACAGATAAAGATCCTGATCCTTAGAGACTTGCCATAGTTGGAGCAAAATGAGGAAATCGCCAACTCTCAAAACCAGATTCCCCTCAGCACAAATTCGGCATTCTTTCTACTACACAATGATATTCACCTCTGTTAAAAATAGCAGGTATCTTTGAGTCAAAAGAGCATTTTTTCAAAACTTAGTTATGCAACACTTATAAATGAGATGAAAACAATCAGATTGTCAGAATTTAAGTTTGTAGTATTTATTGAATTGAACTAAATTAAAATGAATAGATAGGAGAGATGGCTTAGGAAAACATGATAATTCATCTCATACTTTTCTGGTAGAGAAGATATTAATTCTGGTAGAGAAGATAGTAACAATTAATCCTTCTCTTAAAAAATGATTCTTTGTCTCCTCCATTCTCTTTCACCTATCCTTTTATCAAACCCTCAAAGGGTGCTGTCCTGCCTCCTGGCAGCAAGAAATGAATGGGTCCTTTTTTGTTTTGTTTAGTATTCGTTTTCCTGCTCCAAACTGGTAACTCCTTCTATCTTCTTGTCTCTTTCCTGATAAGTATGAAAACTTATAGAGAGCCTGCTCCCTGTATGGTTTTGGGGTCCTGAGTGGCATTTTGTGGCATTGGATTGTTAAGACAGGAAAAAGAAAATGAGAACAGCCAGACTAGTGGTTAGCCCATGTTGCTCTAACGCTATGGGATTTGGACTTTATTTTATACTGGTTTCAAACAAAGAACACAAAGAAAGAGTCACAGCTGAGAAGGGGTTACAAATCATACACAATCCATTAAAGTCTAAAAAGCAGAGATACAGGTACAAGGACAAGGGCCAAATTCCAACCACCAATTAGTAGGGGTTAATTCTAGGAGCAGAAATATATTTCATGGAGATGTTTACTTATTGCGTTCTGTCTTGATTTATAGATCTGCACCTGGTCAGATAGTCTGGCTTATCTCTATCTTTGTCTGTGTCCAGCCTTGACTATATTGTTTAGAGTTCAGGCTTCTTAATTATCAAGGAGCGGAATTTTTAACTCAGTAGTTGCTGGTCTGCTAAGGACTCAAAGCTTTTCAATAAGTCTATAATGTTTTTTCCAATAAGAAAAGGTATGGATCATAAGAGCTGTCAAAAGAGGGGTCTCAGATTTTTATCTATTCTCTTATTGGCTTCCCACAAAAACTGAAATATTTTTTTCCTTTATGATTCAAGCATCCTTCAAAAAGTCTTTGATATCATGAAACTCAATAGTTTCTGTTATTTCATTCCTTAAAACTATGCTTTTATCCTATTCACATCCCCAAACTTTGAGTGAATGGTTCAATTAACTTTATAACAACTAAAGCAGAATGTCCCCCCAAAGATTCCTTTGATTTGTTTTGTTTCCTGGAAATTCTGCTAAGCTATAGTAAAAGCCCTAAACTATTAGATAATATTAGGTGTTAACATTTGAACTGCATTGTTTTGAAAATATTATCCTAGTTCATGAGTATAATATTATGGATATAGTTTGGTTAAATTTAAGCAAAATTCTTAAAATTAATGTCATACAGTTTTGGTAGTGATGATGGGGTGATATGGGTTAAATGATAATTAAATCAGATGTGCTTCAAACTCATTTTGAATGACTTGACTGAATACTTGTTAATGATTCAGTGTCAATAGAGAAATAGTTCTCTAAAGGTGAACCTTTGGAAACTGTGCTTGGACAATGCTTTAAATAGTTTTGTCACTGACTTGGAATAAGACATAGATTGTATACTCTTTAAATCTTCAGATGACACAAAACAGGAAGGAATCATTAACAGACTATATAATGAAATCAATATCCAAAAGGTCTTAACAGGCTAGAGCACAGGGTTGAATTTAAGGAGATAATATTAAGTAGAGATAAATTAAGTTTTTCATGTGAGCATCAAAACAATCAACTTTATAAGTCAAAGATGGGAGAAGTGTATTTAGACAAAAAGACCTAATAAAGATCTGGAAGAGGGTATTGTTTCTTTAAGTAAGAGTCAATGGTGTGACACTTGGTCAGGAAAAAAAATGCTATCTAGAGCTGCATTAAGATGGCATAACTTTCAGCCAAATGGAAGTGATAGTCCCACTGTACTCTGAACTTATCTGGACTCTTGTCTTCAATTCTAGGCACCATGGTTTAAGAAGGACATTTGTAAGAGTGATAGTATCATCCGGAGAACCAGGATAGTGAATATCTTGAAAACACATCATATGAGTATTCTTTAAAATAACTGATCATGTTTAGCCTGGAGAAGAAAAGACTAAGGGGAGCAAATGATACTGAAGATGTTTTCAAAACTGTGAAATGGTACTATGGGTTAGCCTTTGACATCTTTGACAGAACCAGATGAATAAAATGAGGCACAGGGTTAAGTGAAAACTTAATATCATATACATACTAAACAAAGCCTAATTGCAAACCAGGTTATTGGACTCAAGTCCAGAATTCACTTAAATTGTAATGAAATTCATGAAATTATAGAGTTGATGTTTAATGGTTGGGTCTGTACAAGAATGGAATGAAATAGATAGTTTTTGTGAACTATCTAGCCATTCCCAGAATAAGAGGAGATGGAGAAAGACAAAGGGGGAATATAGTAGATGAGTGACAATATAATCTATAAGGAAATAGAATAGTGATAAAAAATCTAACAAAGCCCTTAGTACACCTGATCTTTCTTTTCTTGTAGGAGTGATCAGGTATGAGATGGGATTGTGGCTCTGTGCAGAAGCTCCATGGCTGACTTCAATGCCAGTAGTCCCATATCCACCACATTCTATCTCACTGGAATCCCTGGTTATGAGGGAGCACACCACTGGATCTCCATCCCTTTCTGTGTCCTCTACATGATTGGAATTCTGGGAAACTGTACCATCCTTCATATTGTCCGGACCGACCCAAGCCTCCATGAACCCATGTATTATTTCTTGGCCATGTTGTCCCTCACTGATATGGGCATGTCCCTTCCCACTCTTGTATCTCTCTTTCGAGTTCTATGGTCCATTTCCAGGGAGATTGAATTCAACATTTGTGTAGTTCAGATGTTTTTCATTCATACTTTCTCCTTCACAGAATCAGCCGTGCTCCTAGCAATGGCTTTTGACCGCTATGTAGCCATTTGCAACCCCTTGCGATATGCCACCATCCTCACACTACAACGCATTGCTAAGATTGGAATAGCAGCTTTCCTTCGGAGTGCATTTTGCATGATTCCACTTTTGGCTCGTCTAGCATACTTCCCTTTCTGCCATTCCCATGTCCTCTCCCACTCCTACTGCCTACATCAGGATATGATTCGCTTGGCTTGTGCTGATACCAAGTTTAATGTCATCTATGGGTTGGTTTTAATCACTGTACTGTGGGGATTTGACTCCCTGGGCATCTTGGTGTCCTATATCTTTATTCTCCGTTCTGTGCTGAGCATTGCATCCCGGGAGGAGAGACTCAAAGCCCTCAACACGTGTGCCTCCCACATCTGTGCCGTCCTCATTCTCTATGTGCCTATGATTGGCCTGTCTATTGTTCACCGTTTTGCAAAAGATGCTTCTCCTCTTGTTCATATTCTCATGGCCCATATCTACCTGCTGGTCCCCCCAGTGCTAAATCCTATCATCTACAGTGTGAAGACCAAGCAGATTCGTAGAGGGGTCATGCGTCTACTTGCCCCGAAAAGGATCCGTTCTCTCCTGGAGTAGAAATAATCTTCAATATATCTGCCCCTATGATAGACTGAGAATCAGTCCTGAATGGATATGGGAGCATAATGACCCTTCTCTCAATCACATGTAGTTTACCTGGGAAGAAGAGAAAATAGGGAACTACCTGTACCAATGGTATAAAATTCAAGTAGAAAATAATCCCAGCTGACCTCATATTGAATTAGGAAACCCCAAATTAACGTCACCTATGTTTTTTGCATTTTCATTCATTTTAAACATTTAAAGTTAATCACTTTTCATTTACATTTTAATCTAGTTCAGATGGTGGTCCACAGCTGTGAGTCTGATGACTGATCTACAGTCATTCTCATGAAGACTCGATACTAGTCAAGCAAATTTTCCTACTTTTCTTCACTTTCAAGGTTAACACTTATCATGTTTATTGGTTTCTTCCACATGAAATATTTTCTCTTTTCACTGCTTTTGACAGTTTACTTGCTGATGTAACATTACAAGTTTATAACAGCTGACAATTGCCTATACCAAAGCTGTTTTATGTCGCCCTAAAGTAGCAAGTCAGAACTAAGGCAGTAGTTTTGGATATGGAGTCCTTGTTACCACTAGTACATGTGAGTAGAGTCCAGGCCAAGATTTCAGTTCATTGATTAGAAGAAACATTTGTTCCAAATGATCTCTTCATTAAACACAATTTTCTTATTCAACTTGGATTCCAGTTTGATGACTGAAGCTTTATCCAACCCCTCTCTGTAAATGGTATAGATAGAGAGACATTTGGCTACTGATTATTTGAATTTTAGAGATCTGAAACTAGGACCTCGATCCCCTGATTCCATAGTTCAATCACTCTCTTGCCCTCCTATAGTCCTCATACTTCCTTGTTTGAGCTTAAGACCTCATAGTTTCTCAATATAATATTTTGGGACATAAAATTTCCCTATAGCATGGGGAATCCAGATAAATTGTTAATGAAAACACCACTGACTCACTCAGACTCTACTATTCCTATGTCTCAAATTTCCCAATTTCATACTTTTCTTCTCCAAAAAGCTTCTATTATCTCTTTGAAGTGATCTGCACAGTGAACTAAAGGTCAGCTTTGAAAAAAAGTTCACATTGGCTGTCCAATATTGATGTCTTTTGGTTTTAATGTTTTCAGGAAAGGCTATGAAGTGGCTTCCGAGGAAATAAGGATGAAGCAAAGATATAACCAGGATCTAGAAAGGACAATATATACATATATATGCACATACATATATATGTGATCAAGGCTTAGATGGGAATTTCAGGCCAGAGATGGGGATAAAAATGATTTAATGTTCATTTAGTAAAGAAGTTATTATTTAACTTGGCCCTCCAAGGTTCAGCCCTTTAAGCATGCCCTCCTAATCACTATCAACTAGGAGCTGAATGAAGCCTTGTTTCTTCTACCAGAATAAAAGTGGCCCCTTGACAATGTTAGTGCAATAAGCCAACTCCATATGCAAGGACGACAAGCAAAGCCTCAAAGAATGCTAACTCTGTAAAAGGGATATTTCATATATTAGGTTGACTCATATTAGAACAGCCTACCTTTTAGGGAAGCTTAAGGTAGCTCACCTCCTGAGATATCACAGAACTAATGAGGACCAAGGGCTTTATTTTTTTATAGGGAAGGGAAGGGACTCTGAAATAGTTGGTTAGTTTTCCATATCTAATAAAATGAGCAAATAGATGTACAAGTTAGCTATGAAGGTAGAAGGGGATACAGAGACAGATTCTTACGAGGAATCTAACCAATCACCTCCCAAATATGTCTTGTTTTCCCTATGACTGTAACATCTCTCCTACAAATCCTACATTTAGCAGCTAACATTTACATAGCACTTTTTGGTTTATGCAATATTTTAATAAGAACCTTGTGAAATAACTTTTAAAAGCACAGTTATATGATTTTTTTACTCAAGAAACTCCCCAGGGTTCTTAGGAGAATAAAAATAATTATTCTTTTTTATTTGAGGTCATTCACAATATGACTTCAGCTCATCCCTCCAGAATGATTTTAGAACCTTCATATATTTTATTTCCCATCCAAATTGATCCACTTAATATTTCCTTTGTAATACATTCCATTTTCTGTCTACCTGACTTTGTAAAGGCTATGAATTTTCAATGTCTTGGAAACTTTCTCTTCTTACTTCAACATTTTGAAATTACTAGTTTCATTTAAAGTTCATCTAAGTTACCACCTCCTACAAGAGACTTTTCTCAATTCTTGTATTTGTACTACACTATCAATTATTTTTTATCTTTATATACATTTTTATATAAATTTTTGTAATTAATTACTTTCTCCCTTCTGAACTTTTGTAATTATTGTCGCTTGTACAATGCAATTAATTTTGGTGTGATTCCTCTTCAAAGTAATCTGTACAGTCTTGAATAATATGTTTAATGTCTTATACTTCCCCCCTTCCTCAATTTACTTAGACAGTATGTAATACAAGACTCAATACATGACTAACACCTGTTTGGTGGCAGGTATCACAATTTAGAAGAGCATTTTTATTTCAGAAGTGGTTTTAATTTCCAGGTGTTCTGCTTTTTCACTGCCTAAATAATCTGACCCTTAGTTTTTAAATCTGTAATAAAATGGGGTAATAAAAATAACTTTCAGCTTTAATTCATAAAATAATCTAATGCCCCATATAAGGGAGATATTCTCCCTCAAAGTGTCCCCTTAATTACGTGCAGGTAATACTTAATATATTTCAAAGTGATCCCTTTGAAAGGGATGGAGAATAGAGAATTAAGTGTCATGTTAATTCTCCACCAGTTTCATACAAAAAAATAGGCAATATAGTTATGAAGTACAAATATTTTTCCCACCGAGGGTTATGGTTTCTTGTTTTTATCAGAACAAAGTCTCTTCCCACAAGGGACACAAAGATTCCATAAATAGAGAGCTTTGCCTGAATCATGTATGCTGATATGCTTTCCTTCCCTGGGATTCCACCATCAAATATAAGCCTGGAGAACCAAGGAACTTTATATGATCGTCTCCCAAGTGAAACACATAAGAAGGCATTTGAGTAGGCTGAGAGCAACTATCTTGCATCTGAGTGAGTAGATGTAGGGGAAATAGCAACCTGAGATGGGAGAAGAAAGGACTCAGGAATAGAAAGAGAAAAAAGGTTTAAGAGTGAATCTGAGAATGTAGAGGAAGAAAAGCAGGGACTAAGCTCTGGCAATGTCTTAGGGGAAAGGATAGGTGCAATGTCTATCAAAATTGCAGGTGATACAAGGGTAGAAGATACTTCAATAGTTAAAGTGATATAATCAGTATAAAAATTATCTTGGTAGTTAATCAAACAAGCCAAATTAAAATTTCAAAATAGCTTATAAAAAATTTGTGTCTAAACAAATTTCATGGGAACAGAATGGATGAATTATGATAAATTATTATTTAAAAAATCCGAGGATTTTAGCAAACTACCTGGTCAATCACGTTTGATAAGGTAGGCTATTTTGTGCAAAACTAAAGAAAGAGTGGAATGCTGTTAATAAGGGAAATGAAGGATTTGGACTAGATTACATCTAATGCCAGATCTTTTTTTTTTATCATATTATAATCCTACTATAAACTATTTGGCTTAGACTACATCTGTAGTACCTATTCTGATCTGAATTAATAACTGATAACATACAATCTGGAGAATAATGGAATGTAATAAATATAGTAATGAACCTGACAGAATTTCCCAGAAAGATAGCTGAAGCAACTGAGGGCATTTGTTCTGTAAAAATAGAAAGTAGGATGGAATATGATAGTTCTTTGCAATTATTTAAAGAACTGCCCTTCTGGTTAGGGATTTTCCACCAGAAGCAAAACTAGAAATCATATGTGGATATTAAAAAAAACTCATTTAGAATGTTATGAGGAAAAAATTGCTAACAATAAGAAAAATGCAGAATTGGAATGTGTTATTTCCAGAGGAAGTGAGTTGTCCATCACTGGGAATCATCAAAGGGAGGAGAGATATAGTGACTGAATTCACTTTAAAACACAAGTTTGGAATTTATAGGGGAATTATTCTTGCAAACCATACCCAGAACAACTGAGACCTCTGGGACTCTTTTCCCATTTTAGCATTACATTAAAATGAAAACAAATATAGATGAAGGAAACAGAGAATTTACTGTGAATGGAAAAAGGGAATAAGAGACAATAGACTGGAGAGATGTTGAATCTAATGTTAATCCCACATGGGGAACAAAGGAGATAAATTATTAAACACAGTGGTATTAATTTCTTGGTGAAGAGGAGATCCATCTTAAAAATGTAAATCCCATGCTCCTTATAATCTTCCAATTTAAATCTATAGTAAAGAAAATGAAATAGCTTGTATAGCTAGAACCCCAGATTTCATTCTAATGAGGGACTATGTTTATTTGAAAGACTCTATGCCCCTTGTTCCAGGGTTGAGAATTAAGGAAAAGGAGTCCAGTAATAAATGCAATGATATCAAACTATTCAGAGGTGTAAGAAAAGTCCTTCTCTTGTTGTTTTCATAGGTTTTCATAGTTTTTAGAATTAGAAGGGATCTACTTCCTAAAAGAATACACCCATTTTACCCATGAAGATATGGTGGTCTAGACATGTTAAGTAATTTGCCCGAGGCTATAAGTGTTAGAAGTGGAATTCAAATCCAGAGCTCTAAATGCAGGATTCCTTCCAAAATACTATCCATTCCCAACTCATTAAATGTTGTCCTTCAATTGTTTGAGTGCTCTTGAACTCTTTATGACTCCATTTGGTGTTCTTTTGACAGAGATACTGGAGTGGTTTGCCATTTCCTTCTCTAATTCATTTTATAAATAATGAAGTGAGGCAGACAGGGATAAGTATCTTCCCACGGGTAACACAGCTAGCAAGTATCTGAGGTCAGCTTCAAACCCAGTGTGATGAGTCTTCCTGACTTTAAAATTGGCACTCTATCCATTTTGGTACCTAGCTGCACAATCTCAGTAAATATTGATATTATTATGGAGTATGTCATAAAAGAAAAATCCATTGCTTACAATTGAGGATAGAAGTCAAGGAAAGTCTTTTTTTCTCATGGCCCATGCCTTGGGGAAGCATCAATTACCCCAACAGAAAGAAAATCTTTATGGATTAAGTGGGATTATGATTGAACCATGCTTTCCTCCTACTCACCCCAACCCCATGATCATTACTATATAATACATAGAAAATACATCATACTGGTTTCACAATAGGGCAATCACTGGAGGCAGGAGAGGTTGTTGTGTTCTAACAGAGGGAACAGAAGTATATTAGGCTGGTAAATGAGAATTAGAGTACAGAATAGGATGCACCCCCAGTGTCCTTTGGATGTTATTTTATCAAGAACTTGGGAAAATAAAGGCAAAAACTCATAGGTTAGGCATGACTGCTAAATCATACAGAAGTAGAGATGTATTCAGTAATTTCATTATTCACATGAAGACAGGGAAAATTCTCTCTCTTTGTCACCACAGGTAAAACATTCAACAAAACAAAAACAAATATCATATTTGAGTATGAAATAAAAATGATTATAGAAGACGACAGAGACAGTATAGAAAATGAAGGCAAAGATTGACTCAGGACCTTGTTGTCTAGCTGATCTTTCTATAATATCAATAGCAGAATAATAGACTTAAAAATATTAGACACCCTTGAACTCCAGAACCATTTTATGATTATCAGAAAAAGGGGAGGGGAAAGGGTGAATAGTACAGACATACAATTTTAAAATGAGATGATGGAAGTAGGTAATGTTGTTATGGTGCAGAACATAGTGAAGGCCTCATTCTAACCTTTATTCTGTTTTTCCATTTTTAAGGGGATGGGATTTTGTCCCTGTGGGTTATGTTCATGGCAGTCTTCAATGCCAGTAGCATCCCTTCCTCCACATTCTACCTTACTGGAATTCCAGGTTATGAGGCAATACACCACTGGGTCTCTATCCCCTTCTGCATCTTCTACTTTATTGGAATAGCAGGTAACTGCACCATCCTTCATGCTATCCGGACTGACCAAAGTCTCCATGAACCCATGTACTATTTCTTGGCAATGTTGTCTTTTGCAGACATGGGCATGTGCCTTCCCACCCTTGTATCTGTCCTCCGAGTGTTGTGGTCCATTTCTAGGGAGATTGAATTCAATACTTGTGTGATACAGATGTTTTTTATCCACTCCTTCTCCTTCATGGAATCAGCAGTGCTCCTAGCAATGGCCTTTGATCGCTATATAGCCATCTGCCATCCCCTGAGGTATACCACCATCCTCACTCCACAACGTATTGCTAGAATTGGTATAGTTGCTTTTCTTCGGAGCTCCCTCCCTGTCATTCCATTGATGATCCGGCTGACGTACTTCCCATTCTGCCATTCCCATGTCCTCTCTCATTCTTACTGCCTGCATCAGGATATAATACGCCTGGTTTGTGCAGATACTAAATTTAACTCTATCTATGGTTTGGTTGTAATTGCTCTATACTGGGGATTAGATTCTCTGGGCATCTTGGTGTCTTACATCTTCATCCTTCGCTCTGTGTTGAACATTGCATCCTGGGAGGAGAGGCTGAAGGCCCTGAACACATGTGCCTCTCACATCTGTGCTGTTCTCATCCTCTATGTGCCCATGATTGGCCTTTCCATTGTCCATCGTTTTGCCAAGCATGCCTCTCCTCTTGTGCATATCCTTATGGCTGACATCTACCTGCTAGTGCCTCCTGTTCTCAATCCCATCATCTACAGTGTGAAAAACAAGAAAATTCGTAGGGGAATCATTCACCTGATCACCCCCAAGAGAATCCACTCCACCCTGAGGTAGGTGTTACTAGTCACAATCCCATGAAATTTGTCATTGTGATGACCTGAGTACCAGGCATTCCTGGTCCTCATACATGCACACATACATATGTGAATAAACAGAAAAAATATACAAGCATACACACAGACTTACTGATATGGCTTATGTGAGAAGGAAACAAAATAATATTGCTAGTAAGAAGATTTTAAAATGTGAGAACCTTTAAGAATCACTTATATACCTGTATTCTATAGATCTTAGCTCCTCTCAGGTTAGTTTCTTCAATATGCAGCATGCTATCTAACTGATTTATCTTAAGTTCTACTATGGTGCTATCCTCCTTTCTCCCTTTTAATCCATTCCCAACTTCTCTGAATAAAGATATACTTCACTAGATATTTTGTATCTGATATTAAAATATTAACTACAGAAGCTATCTAGTTTCATCTTCTTACCTGTTTTAATCTGTTATTTCCCCTGAAGAACAAAAGTCATTTTCAATCCAATGATTTCTTTAAATTACTCTTGGATTTCAAGGACTAGGTTTGTGTGAGTTGGAGGCAGAACCAATGCCTTTCTCTACTAAAAGTTTGTGTTGCCAATCACATAAAATGCCAAGATTTTGCAGATGAAGTTTCAAAGGAAAGATGAGGTACAAATTCATTTATGTTGTCCTTTCTTTGACAAAGAAAATGTCTTTTGGAAAGGAAGTGATGGAATGAATATGGTTAGCAGGGAGTTGATTTCTAAAGAAACCAAGAAGAGAGTAAGAGAAGACTTGACTGATCTTGATTTCAATTACCTGGTCCAAAATTACTCCATTCTTAGTTATTTCAAACACTGCTTCACCACTATTGGTTGTGTTTGGTTGATAAAGCAGAAAAGAACTCCAAAAAGAAAAATCTTGTCCTGATTTTCAAAAAGAGGGAAAAAGCTAATGCCTTCAACTGATAGATCAGTGAGCTTGACTTTGATTCCTGGAAATATTCAAGAATAGATTATTAAATATATGGTGGGTAACACAAGGGTTAAAATAAGGTTTTTTAAATAAAAGAGCAGCTTTTAATAATTTAAGTTTTAATGGGAATACAGTAGAGTTGCAAATTAATATTATCCCTTTAAGCCAGAGAAAAGAAAACTTCTAGCAGCTTTTGACAATTAACAGTTTAGTTTAATTAAAATAGAGATAGTAAAAGAATATAATAGAATGAATAGTAAAGGAGAGAAATATAGGAAAGAGGTAGATAAAGAAAATTTCCTAATGTCTATACTAGTTATCCTATAACTATCTATAATTACTACCTAAAACTGCCTATATCTACCTATAACTGCCTATCACTAACAACCACCCCACAAAGTTCCAACCCAATCCAGCCCAATCAAAACTAACCAAATCAATGTTTAATTGAACCCCAATTAGGTCTGTCAATGAAGACCAGCCACCTCCCAAAAAGTTCAAGAAGTGCAAAAATCCCTCTAAAGCAGTGGTTCCCACACTTTTTTGGCCTACTACCCCCTTTCCAGAAAAAAATATTACTTAGCCCCCTAGAAATTAATTTTTTAAATTTTAATAGCAATTAATAAGAAAGGTAAATGCACCTGTGGCCATCACTGCTTCCCTGGATTGCTGCAGCACCCACCAGGGGGTGGTGGAGCCTACCTTGGGAATCACTGCTCTAAGGGCTAAAGTCAAAAAGCCCTCTCAGTAAGCTCAGACCTTCCTTTATATTCCAGCAACTAAATGTCAAACACCAACTCACACACTCCCAGCAGCCAACTTCCCGGCAACTGTTAGGGTTAACTGTCAGCAACTGACAGCCACCAACCCCCAACAACTAACTCATGCCCAGCAGCCAACTTTCCCACAACTGACTGGCCCTGATCAACTGACACTGGCCTAGCAGGGGGCTTTCCAGTTCTTACTTCCTGTCACTGTGGGCTGGTTAATCCTTGCATGTCTCTATGGTAAGAGGACCTTCAGGTCCCCTGTTAAATTAAAAATAAACAAAGAATTCCTTTTTATAGTAGATACCTATAAAAGGAGGCATAGTTATAAAATGGTTATAAAAGTAGTTATAAAAACTATTTTTGAGACATAATTTAAACCGTAAATCCTCTGAGTTGTATGATGAGTAGAACACTGGTCTTGGAGTCTGAAAAACTTCAGTTTAAACTCATCTTAGGAACTTAGTATTTGTCTAATTATAGGGAAGTTATTTACCTTTTCTCCTTTTCTTAATCTGCTAAATATGGATGATAACTGAATTTACATTACGTGGTTGTTGTGATAATCAAATGAGCTAGCATTAATAAACCTTAAAACTAAATAAAATGTTACATCAAGGTAAATTCAAAATGGTTACATAATTTAGAAATAAAGAGTGGCAGCATAAACAAAAGAAAGGAGTATAGAATAGCTTGCCTGTAAAATTTATGAATGAGTTAAGAGTTTATGTACAAACATGACATAGAAAACATTAGATTTATAACAAGTTACTTTGACTAAATTAAAATTTAAAAGTCTTGCACAAAGAAAAAAAATGCAATCAAGATTAGAAATGGAACAACAAACTGGTAAAAAATTATAATGAATATTTCTGACAAAGGCCTCATGTTTCAAATACATAGAGAACTTAGTCAAATTTATAATACAAATCATTCCACAAATGACAAATAGTTAAAGGTTATAAACAGGCAATTCTCAGATGAAGATATTAAAACTATCTATATTATAATATAAAAAAGTTCCAAATCACTATTAATTAGAGGAATGCAGATTAAAATAAATCTAAAGTACCACCTCACATCTATCATACTGATGAATATGACAAAAAAGTAAAATTTTAAATGTTAAACGGGATCTGGAAAAATTGAGACAATAATGTAATGTGGATCTGTGAACTGACCCAATCATTCTGGAGAGCAATTTGAAACAGTCCTCAAAGGGATATTTACTTTGAACCAGCAATCCCACTACTAGGTTAATATGCCAAAGAGATTAAAGATAGGGGAAAAAAAGATCTCTTTCTACAAAAAATATTTATTGTAGCTCTCTTTGTAGTGGCAAAAAAACTGGAAACTAAAGACATGTCTGCCAGTTGTGGAATGGCTTATCAAGTAGCATATTTTTTAATATCAACATATTTTATCTAAATACATAAATATACACAATTTCTTTTTAGAAGTTAAAATAAATAAAAAGTTAAAGTTTGTGAAAGAATGAAAAAGCTAGCAGATGATGCAAAGGTCAGAAATGTTAACATTGAACTACATATAGCCTATAACCCCAAACCTAACCCAAATTTTATAATAAGGTACTGTTAACACCCCATCAAAAAGGAGGGGAAATCAAATCTTCTCTGGTACCAAAGGAAGGGCAAAAAATTTTACTCAGATTTTCCAGATCACAGGGCTGCCATGTTCCTGATCTCTGCAATATGGAAGGGATATCTGTAAGGAGAATATTGGACTTGGGAATCAAGAAGACAAGATTTCATATCATACTCCAAATAACTTATTGGCTGTGTTTCCATGGACAAGTCATTTGGCCTCTTTGAGTTTCATTTTATTTAGTGTTTCTTTTTTTCTCAGAATACATTTTTCAATAATCATTTTTTCACATTTGCAATCCCTGCCCTTTCCCCAAGAAAACAGGTAATATGACATGGGTGGCATTTGTTTTCATATAATATATATTTCCTTGCTCATCATGTTGTAAAAGAAGATAAATATTGTTTACACTAGAGAAAATACATGGAGAAAATAAAATAAAGAATGGTATGCTTCCATCTACATTCAGACTACATCAGTTCCTTCAATAGCAGTCAATGTCAATGAGTCAACTGGAGTTGTCATGGATCCTTGTATTGCTGATAATAGTTGAGTTATTCACAGCTAATCATTGCAGTTTATTGCTATTACTGTGTACAACATTCTCTTGGTTCTGATCTCTTCATTTTGTACCATTTCATACAGGTTTTTCTAGGATTTTTTGTCATCATTGTATTGTAATTTCTTAAGGCACAAGTATTTTGATACAATTATGTTCCATACTTGCTAAGAACTAAGGTGATCATGAAAGTAACCAAGAAGATAAAAGATAATGGTGAAAATTGGCAAAAAGAGGCAAGACTGGGTGAAGTAGATATTATTTTTGTTGTCTTTTCCACTTTCTGATTACCCAAAGACCATGCTGTCTAGATATGCCATTTTTGTTTTTGTTTTTATATTTTGTCCTCAGTCTAATTACAATGCTCTTTAATAGTTCTTATTTAGTGATAAATTCTGTGGCTTACAGGGATCATTCTATATACCGTCCAAGGTCCCTCTTATTTAAATCCTTGCTTTTAGAATTGGAGGAATTCCATGTGAACTGGAATGACCTCCAGGAATTGATGCAGAGTGAAAGGAGCAGAACCAGGAGAACATTATACACAGAGATGGATACACTGTGGTAAAATTGAATGTAATGGACTTCTCTACTAGCAGCAATACAAGATTCCAGAGCAAAGCTGAAAGACTTATGAACACAGAAGAAAAACAACTGCTTGAACACAAGGGCTAATGGGGATATTAATGGAGATGTGGACACTAAATGATAACTCTAGTCCAACTATCAATAATATGGAATTAGGTCTTGATCAACAATACATGTAAAACCCAGTGGAATTGTGTGTTGGCTAAGGGTTTGGGGGAGAGGGAAAGAACATGAAATATGTAACTAGGGGAAAATGTTCAAAATAAAAATCTAAAAAAAATAAATAAACAAACAAACACATATATAATATATATTATATATATGTATATATATACACATATAATATTTATATATTATATGTGTATATATATATATATATATATATATATAAATCCTTGATTTTAGACATTATTTAAAAATAAAGGGGATGAGTTGCCCAAGGTTACTCTGTAAGTTAATAGGATAACTGGCAATAGAATCAGTTGGTCCGTTGACACAAATTCATCAAGTACCTATCAAACACCTGACACTTTGATTTGTTTTGGGAATACAAAGAAAAAAGACTTTCAAGAAACTTCTTTCCTATTGGAGAGATACAATATGTACATAGGTGAGTAAATGGAAAATGTATACATGTAACAAGGGCATGTAACAGAGGCCTGGCCAATGAGGGCTCAATCCTGGAAGCACGCCTTCTCGATGGATTTGGGAGTTCTTGATAATGTGGAATTGAACAGTTCTTTATTTCACAGACTACTTCCCATTTCATAGAAGATACAGGAATTGTTAACTCAAACAGTGAAGTAGTACTGGCTTAACCTGATTTTCCCTCCTGTCTTGTTACATTTCCAAGAGAAAAGGAGGAATTCTGTTAGCCTCTTATTGCGGAGGTTGAGAGCTAGTGTCAGCAATCTATTCTTCCTACCTGGATAAACTCGGAGCCATGATCATTTAACCCTGATATGGAACACATTCTGTACTATTGAAGCTATGCTTTCCTGCATTGAGTAAAGGAATGATAGAGATATACTAGGCTATGACTTTATGAGCTTTTAAAGGTTGGAAGATGAAGTTACCAGAATTTCAGTTGATGCCAGATTTTTAAAACAGCTGAGACCAATGAAGATCTAAGTCTCTAGTAACCTGCTTGCCCCAGTACTTCAAAGGCAGCCAACAGAGAGCCATTTATCCATTATTTATGACTAGTCCAGAAGACAACTTGGTTAGAGTAAGTATTTTAGAGCTTCTACTTTAGGTTTGAACACAATCCCCTTAAAGATCAAGGTAACATAGAGGAAAGCAAACCCAAATACTGTTGGGGAAAATACTTCTTGTTTTATTATGTTGGTAAACAACCCTTTGAAAAGCTAATTGATGTTAATTGGTTAAATGCTGCTACTAATTACTGGCAATTGATATTGGGATAAATACATTAGGATAGGAGCTCAATCTATATAGACTTATAAAGATAACTTTAACACATTAAAGGAATACTTAGAAACTTGAAGAGAACATGTAGCTTTGCTCTTGAAACCCAACTTGCCAGTAAGAGTGGGCCTTAGGATAATGAACCCTTTTCTCCAAATCAATACAGGTTACTTAGAATTTTTTAAGTAAACTTTTTTGGAAGGTCAGATTAACAACTAAGGAAATGTGGAAAATCTCTTTGAGTGAGAGTCCTTGAGCTAAGCCTTGAAAAGAGCTATAGATTCAGGAGATAGATATGAAGAAAGAAAATACTCTAAGTCAGCGAGGTGGAGAAATTAGTAACAATTTGTTTAAAGGAATAGAGATGGAAGAATGGCAATATTCAAAGTGGAACTTTGTAAAGAAGGTAAAAATTCAGACATATGAAGAGGGCAGAAGAAAACTACATTCAACCTTTTGTATCTAACATTCTTCCCCTTTTCTCCTCTGTCAGGCTTTGTGTTGAATGCATCTGATTTATCAATGATGTTCATAAAGGCATAGAATATGTTAATAGGAAATAGTCAAGTTCGTTAAAAATGGAAGGAATATTCCAAAGGAGGGGAGATTGAAATTGACCTAGAAAGGCTAGATTAATGGGTAAAATTAAATAAGATCACATTAAGTGAGGGAAAATATAGGTTTTATTCTTAGGTTAAAGAGTCAACTCTATGGAGGCAGTTGAGTGGCTCAGTGAATTGAGAATCAGGCCTAGAGATGGGAGGTCCTAGGTTCAAAGCAGGTCTCAGACACTTCCTAGCTGTGTGACCCTGGGCAAATCACTCAACCCCCATTGCCTAGCCCTTACCACTCTTCTGCCTTGGAGTCAATACATAGTATTGACTCCAAGACAGAAGGTAAGGGTTTTAATTTTTAAAAAAAAGTCAGTTCTACAAGTAGAGAATTGGGGAAGTATATAGGGAGATAGCAATTCATTTGGAAAAGAAAAATCTTGTTTAGAGAAGAGCTCTGAAATGTAATAGGCGGGAATTATATTTACTGCCTACTGAAGTCGCTTAGATGGCATTAAAAGTGACAAGGAGAACAAAACAAGGAAGGTAATTCTGTAGGGCCTTTGTATTTTACATTGTCTAGGGTACAGCTAGAGTATTATCTTCCTACTATAACTTAAGAATGAAGTACACATTGGAGTAAACCAAAAAAATCCTAACAGGAAAACGAGTAGACTATAGATTTAGTATTGGAGAATTAATAAAAGGAAACAGGTTGTTGAATATAAATGTACTTCTTAAAAAAATTTCCAGGGCCAGGTGGATTCACATATGAATTCCATTAAACTTTTAAAGAACTATTAATACCAATAGTGTATAAGCTATTTGGGAAAATTGACAGAGGAGTCCCACCAAATTCCTTTTATGACTCAATGCGGTGCTGATACCTAAACCAGGAATAGCAAAAACAAAGAAGGAAAATTTTAAACCAATTTCTGTAATAAATATGGATGCAAAAAATAGTATTTAGTAACATCTAGTAATGTTTTTACATCAATATATTACAAAGATCATACACTATGACCTGGTGGAATTATACCAGGAATTCAGGACTGGTATAATATTATTAAAATTATCAGCATAATTGAACATATTAGTAACAAAACAAACAACTCATATGATTATCTCAAAAGATGCAGAAAAAGGCATTTAACAAAATTCAATACTAATTGCTATTAAAAACATTGGAGAGACTAAAATAAATGGAGTTTTTCCTAAAATATTAAGTAGTATTTATATAAATCATCATCAAGCATTATCTGTAATGGTGATAAAGCAGAAGCCTTCCCAGTAAGATCAGAGATGAAGCAAGGATATCCCTTATGATCAGAATTATTCAGTATTATAGTGGAAATGCTAGCAATAACAAATAGAGAAGAAAAAGAAGTTGAATTAATTAGATAGGTAATGAGGAAACTAGACCATCACTCTTTGCAAATGCTATGTAGATGATATGGTAGACTTAGAAAACCTAAAAAAAATCAACTGAAAAAATTAGTTGAAACAATTTTCAACTTTGCCAAAGATACAGGATATAAAATAAACCCACATAAACCATTAGCCTTTTTTTTATATTGTCAACAAAGTCCAGCAGCAAGAAATAGAAATAGAAATTCCATTCAAAATTACTGTACATAATATAAAAGACTTTGGAGTCTACCTTCCAAGACAAACTATATAGACACAGTTACGAAACACTTTTCACACAAATTAACTTGGATCTAGACCATTAGAAAATATTAATTACTTGTGACTAGGCCAATCTAATATAATAAAAAATAACAATTCTACTTAAATTAATTTGCTTATTCAATGTCATAACTAATCGAACTACCAAACATTTGTTTATAGAGCTAAAATAATCCTTATGGAAGCAGAAAAGTCCAAGTATATAGAGGAAACAATGGAAAAAATATGTGTAGGAAGGTAGCATACCTGAACAACTCCAACTATATTATAAAGTTGCAATCATCAAAACAATTTGGTACTGGCAAAGAAATATAATGGTAGATCAGTGGACTAGTTTGAGTAAAATGCATACCAGTAAGGGATCAGATTAATTTATTGTTTGATCAAAAGAGTCAAGCATTGGAGGCCAGAACTCTTATTTGGCAAAAACTACTGAGAAAATTGGAAAATGATAAGGCAAGAGCTAGTTATAGACCAATATTTCACAACTTATTCAAGATAAGATCAGAATGTGTATTTACTTTAGACATTAAGGGTGATACTATAAGCAAAATAGGGGAGCATGTAATAATTTTTGGTCAGATCTATGGATAAGGGAAGAATTTAGGAATAAAAATGTAGAAAATTATATAATGTAAAATGGATAATTTTGTTTATATTAAATTAAAGAAGATTTTACACAAAAACCTCAATACGACCAAAATTAGAAGGAAAGAATAAAGTTGAAAAAATTTTCCAGTAATTATCTCCCATAAAAGCTTCATTTCTAAAATATATTGAGAACTGTGGTACAAAAGGGGGCAAATCAACCCTGCAAAAGCCTTACTGTAGAATTTCTGACAGTTGAAAAGGGTTTAGAACCCTGACTAGAGGGAGTTGATCCTGGAGTCTTGGTCAGAGCAGGAGGGTCAACTGAGCTCGGTCTTTGGGCTGAAAACCTGGCCTTGATTCTGCAGCTTTTCTCTTAAGATTTGTAGCTTAGCTAATTCCTCTGTATCTCCCTGACCTTCCCTATCCCAATCATCATCTCCCTTCCTCCATCCACACTCAAAATGCATTGCTAAAAATGGAGAAGCAATTTTTCTTTGGAGAGCCTTATGAATGATTCCACTTTGGGTTTGCCTAGCATATTTCCATTTCTGTCATTCTCATGTACTCTCTCACTCCCACTATCTACATCAGGGCATGATTTACTTGGCTTGTGCTGATACCAAGTTTAATATTGACTATGGGTTGATTTTAATCACTGAACTATGGAGAACTGACTGCTTGAGCATCCTGGAGTCCCATATCTTTATAATCAGAATCCAGATAAGGCGGTATGTACATGGTATATGTCAGAGTAGGAATTTCAGGCCAGATGATGAAGGTGATTCACTGATCATTCAGTCAATAAGTACTATCTAGTTTGGCTTGGCCTTCTAAGCACCAGCTCTTTGTGCATGTCCTCCTGATCACTGCTGGAGATAGATGGAAAATCGTCTCTTCCAACAGGATAAAAATGTCTCTTTTCCAACATTAGTACAATAAGCCAACTAATGCTGCCTCCATGGAGGGATATTTCACAAACTGAGGGGAATCATATTGTAACGGCTCAACTTTTGGGGTAGAGTAAGATAGCTCACCTCCTGTGATAACTTAGAACTAATGAGGACCAAGGGTTTTGTCTTATAGGGAAGGGAAGGGCATCTGAAATAGCTGATTAGTTTCCTGCTTTTAATAAAACAAGGAAACAGAAGTGCAGACAAGCTATGAAGTTAGAAGATTACAGTTGGTGAACATTTCTGATATGGGGAGTTACAAAGAAGTGATACAAAGTCTGAGAAGAGGATACAGAGTTGGATTATCACAAAAAGACTACTCACCTACCAAAAATGTACTTTTTCCCAAGACTGTGACACCCCTCTTGCAAATGCTACATACAACTAATCACTTTTATATAGTATTTAAAGGCATATGCAACATTTTCTGATAAGAATCTTGTATCTAAAACAGTCATATGTTCATCTAAATCCAGAAACCACCAAGACTTCTTATGAAGATAAAATTAACTAGTCTTTTTGATTTCAGCCCAGAATAATTTAGATCTGTTACTGACTTCGTGTCCTATCCAAACTGATCTATTTACTATTTTCTATATAATACATTCCATGTCCTGTGGACATGCTTTTGGAAAGGCTATATGTTTTCTATGCCTGGACAAATCTTTCCCTTTACCTCAATCTCTTGAAATTACTAGCTTTATTTGAAATTTACCTGCTACAAGAGCCTTTTCTTGGTTTTCATGTTTGTGCTCCATTGTCATTTAGTTTGTAGTTATTTTCATATTAAATAAAATGTATATATTTTGTTTCCACCAAGTCAGTGGAACTTTAACTCCTTACCTGTTTTCTCTAATTTAATAATTTTTCTGTCTTTTCCTTTTTCCAAGTGTTCCAGTTGAAGTCTAGTCAAATGCAATAAGTTCTCCCTAATTAGCTTTGTTGTCATTATTTTTCTTTGAACTTTTATAATTTTGTTGCTTATACTGTGCAATTAATTATAATGTATTGCTATTATTTTTGTGTGTGTGCGACTCCTCTTCAGAGTAGTCTGTATAATCTTGGACAATATGTTTCATGTCTTGTATTTCCCTACAACCCTCATCTTTTACACTCTACCTAACATAAGACGGGACACATATATAACAAATACATATTTGATGACAGGCACTATAATTTAAGGGAAAGAGCACTTTGAAATCATAACTAGATTTATTTTTTATTTTTAAAAATATTTTTCTATGTTTATATGATTCATTTTTTCTCCCTCTCCTCTTTATTCCCCCTCCTAGAGCTGACAAGCAATTCCACTGGGTTATGCAAATGCTATGACTTGATATCTATTTCTGTATAATTCATTTTTGCAATAGAACAATCTTTTAAAAACAAAACCAGATCATATACCCATATTAACAAGTGATAAGTCATGTGTGTTTCTTCTGTTCTTTCTCTCAATGTGGATAGCATTCTTTCTCATAGGTCCCTTGGGATTGTCCTGGATTGCTACTAATAGCATTGCTACTAGTAGCAAAATCCATTCGATCATTCTGTAATGTTTCACTTTTTGTGTACAATGGTCTCTTGGTTCTATTCATTTCACTCTCCATCAGTTCATGGAGGTTCATAACACAATAGTGTTCAATCACCACCATATACCACAGTGTGTCAGAACTTGATTTAAATTCCAGCTGTCTTACTATCTAAACACTCTGACTCTTAGTTTCCTTATCTAAAATAGAATGGACTTACACTAGGTGATTTCTAAAACATCTTCCAACTTTAATTCCTAAATAATCTAATGCCCATCTAAGTGAGGTGTTCTACCTCAAGGTGTCTCCTTATTATGTGCCTGGAATATTTAATTTATTTCAAAGTGATCTCCATGCCAGGGATGGAAAATGGAGAATTAAGTACCCTGTTAGTTCGCTAGAAGTTTCATAGAAAAGACAGGCATGAACATTGTGAAATCCTAAGGGAGTCCCTGTGGATCTTATTTTTGTTAAAACAAAATTTCTTTCCGCAAGGGACACAATGAGTTCCATAAATGGAAAGTATGCCTGGGGTATGGATGATTACATTCTTTCCTTCCTTGGGAGTCTAGCATCAGATATACCCCTGGAGAGTCAAGAAACTTTATATAACATTCTGCCAAGTGAAGGACTAAGAAGGCATTTTGAGTAGCCTGAGAGCAACTATCCTGCAACTGAGTGAGTTGATGTAGGGAAAACAGAACCTTAGATGGGGGGAAGAAAGGACTCAGTAAAAGAAAAAAAAAAGGAAAAAAATTAAGAGTGAAACTGGTAATGTAGGGGGAGGAAAGTAGGGGCTTGTGCTTTTTTAATAGCTATAGAAATGCTGTAGATGATGGGATAGGTGGAATGCTTATCAAAATTTCAAATGACACAAGGGTGGAGGAGACCTCACAGTTAAGGTGATGTAAACAGCATATACAATTATCTTGGTAATTAAACAAGCAGGTCAAATGATTATTTTTAAACCTTAACTTCTATCTTAGAATTAATATAAAGTGTCAGTTCCAAGGCAGAAAAGTGATAGAGGATAATAAATCAGGGTAGTGACTTGATCAGTCACACAACTAGGAAATGCCAGAGGCCAGCTTAAAAAGTAGGACTTCCTATCTCTAGGTCTTGTTTTTAATCCACTGAGTCATCTAGTTGCCCCCTCCAAATTAAATTTTTAACGAATTTATGTGATTCATTTGGATCCACAAAAAAATTTCATGAAAACAGAACAGATGATGTATGGATCCACAGTGAGTATTATGAAAAAAATCTGTGGGTTTTAGTGAATTCCCTGGTCAGTATATGTTAATGGTGTTATAAGGCAGGCAAAAAGCCATGCAACACCAAAGGATGAAATGTTAATACTAAGGGAAAGGAAGAAGGGCTAGATTATATACATGGTCATTTTCAAATGAAAACCTTTATTTTATCCTTTTATTCTCTTACTGTACACTGCTTTGCCCTGACCATATCTGGAATGCTCTGTGCAGCTCTGAATTAATGTGAAGAAACTGACAACCTGTAAGTGAGAAAACAGAGGAATAAAACAAATGCAGTGATGAACCTGACAGCATTGACTAGGAATATAGGCTGAAGAACAAAAAAATATTTGCTCCATAGAAATAAGAAACTAAGAAGGAATCTGATAGCTCTTTGCATTTATTTAAAGGATTGCCATTATGATAAGGGATTAGAGTTATTTGCATACCTCCAGGAGCAAAATTAAGGATAATGTGTATAAATTGTAGCAAAGCTTATTTGGAGTGATATAAGGAAAAGCATGATAATAATAAGAAATATTCAAAAAAGAATGTCTATTTTCAGAGGAAGTAATTTGTCCATTCCTGCAACTCTTCATTTATAAAACTCATTTATAAAACAAGAAATTTGAGATTTGTGGGGGAAATTATTCATGAAAATCATAACAATTGTGGCCTCTGGTACCTCTTCCCAATTGAGCCTCATATTAAAGTGAAAATAAACAAATAGAAGAAATTGAGTATTAACTATGGGTAGGAAAGGGAGTGGAAGACAGAAGGCTAGATGGAAGTGTTGGGTCTAAGGAGAAAAGTTAATCCCATGTAAGGAGGTAAGAAGAACAAGTAATAAGCAAAATACAAATTATTCCTTGATGAAGAGGTTGGGATGTGGAGAATTCTAGGCATAAAAGAAGTAGTTTCTAGTGTTCTGTAAGGTTCTCTGTCCCTTCTTTCCATATGATACTCCACATCACCTCATAATCTTCCTATCTAGATCAGTGATAAAGAAAATTTAGCTTCAGTAGCTCCAACCTGGACCTGATTCCAAAAAAGGATCACAGTTTACATGAAAGACACTAAGTCAGGGTTCAGAATCAGGTATAAAGAGACTGGCAGTAGATTCAAAAATATGAAATGGATCAATGATAATATTCAGTGATATCCAGCGGTGTGGGAAAATTTCCTTACTTGTAGCTTTCATACCTTTTAGAATTAGAAAGGCCTTTTTTTCTTTCTAAAAGAATTTCTCCATTTTATTGACAAGGAGATTATGATCCTGACAAATTAAGGAACTTGCCTGAGATCACACAGGTTGTTAGTAATAGAATTTGGAACTAAAATCTAGATCTCCTAATTCCAAATAGAGTTGTCATTTTACTATTACTAATCATTATACTCTCCTTCCCAGTCTCAACATATAATGAAAACTTTATAGATCGTGTCAGAGAATGAAAATCCATTGCTTAAAATTGAGGACAGAACTAAACAAAAAGCTTCCTTTCATCCATTTGTACCTTGGCTTGGAGAAACATCAATCAGTCCACAAAGAAAAGAAATCAGTAAGGAACAATTAAAATTCTGAATGAGCCTTTCTTCCTTCCTTACCCTCACTGTAATTATAGTACACAGAATATTTAGGAAACATATCATAATTATGGGTTTACATCAGGATAATCATAGTCCTTGGGAAGAATTTGTTCTGTTCCAAAGTTGAGGACAGAGGCAGATAGCAGAGCCTAAACTAGGACAGATTCAAGATGTCATTGGGAAGTGCTTGCATCAAAATTGGAGAAAATGAAGGCAAAACCTACCAGTTAGACAGAACTACCCATTCATGCTGAAACAGAGATTTATTCTAGAATTTCATAACTCATGCCACAAAAGTGTAGATTTCATGTCTTTGCCATCACAGGTCAAAAACATCATTTTTGCTAAAAACAAAGTCAGGCAACAATAATATAAACTGGAGAAAAATAAATAGGCCATTAGAATTTGTTTTGCAATTATGGAGCAGAAAGAAACATTTCTGTTTAATTTGTTATTTAATATGACCCCTTTGTATGAAATCCATTTCTCTTCTACTTGTTCATCTTTTCTTCATATCGCTACTGAATCCATGTTCCATCTTTCTCTTCTTTGGGGAGATTAGTATCTGTTATCTAGGAGTTCCCCTCCCTTCATATGTTAGGATATTCCACTTTCAGACTAGCCATTTTGCTTATTGAAAGGGACAACTACAAAGAAAAATGTTAGCCTAGAATATAAAATTTAAAAAAATATAGGAGACAACCGAGATGATATGGATAATGAGGGCAAAATCTGAGGCAGATCCTAATTTTCTACTGCACAATTTGTGTAATATCAATAACAGAATGATAGGTTTAAAAATTAAAGACTTTGAACCCCAGAACTGTTTTATGATTATTAGTCAAAACACAGGAGGGAAGGTAAGTAGAATAGTTGTACAATGGAAAAATAAGAGGATGGATAAAGGTATGATATTATGGTATGAAACAGTGTCCAAAGATAAAGTCCTAACTCTAAATTCTAAAATATTTTTCATTTTTTTAAGGGGATGGGATTTAACTTTGTGGGTTATTTTCCATGGAAGACTTCAATGCCAGTAGCATTCCTTCTTCTACATTCTATCTTACTGGAATTCCTGGTTATGAGGCAATACACCACTGGATCTCTATCCCCTTCTGCATCCTCTACTTTATTGGAATAGTAGGTAATTGCACAATCCTTCATGCTATCTGGAATGACCCAAGCCTCCATGAACCTATGTACTACTTCTTGGCGATGTTGTCTTTTTCAGACATGGGCATGTCCCTTCCCACCCTCGCATCTGTCCTCCGAGTGTTGTGGTCTATTTCTAGGGAAATTGAATTCAACACTTGTGTGACACAGATGTTTTTCATCCATGCCTTCTCCTTCACAGAATCAGGAGTGCTCCTAGCAATGGCCTTTGATCGCTATGTAGCTATTTGCCATCCCCTAAGGTATGCCACCATCCTTACCCCACAACGTATTGCTAGAATTGGAATATTTGCTTTTCTTCGGAGCTCCCTCCCTGTCATTCCATTGATGATCCGACTGAAATACTTCCCATTCTGCCATTCCCATGTCCTCTCTCATTCTTACTGCCTGCATCAGGATATAATACGCCTGGTTTGTGCAGACACCAAATTTAACTTTATCTATGGGTTACTACTGGTCACTCTATTCTGGGGATTAGATTCTCTGGGCATCTTGGTGTCTTACATCTTCATCCTTCAATCTGTGTTGAGCATTGCTACATGGGAGGAGAGACTGAAGGCCCTGAACACATGTGCCTCTCACATCTGTGCTGTTCTCATCCTCTATGTGCCCATGATTGGCCTTTCCATTGTCCATCCTTTTGCCAAGCATGCCTCTCCTCTTGTGCATGTCCTCATGGCTGACATCTACCTGCTAGTGCCTCCTGTTCTCAATCCCATCATCTACAGTGTGAAAAACAAGAAAATTCGTAGGGGGATCATTCACCTGATCACCCCCAAGAGATTTCACTCCACCTAGAGGTAAGTGCTACTAAAAGACAATCTAATAAGGGGGCAGCTGGGTCGCTCAGTGGATTGAGAGTCAGGGCTAGAGACAGGAGGTCCTAGGTTCAAATCTTGCCTCAGCCACTTCCCAGCTCTGTGACCCTGGGCAAGTCACTTAACCCCCATTGCCCACCCTTACCACTCTTCCACCTATGAGTCAATAAACAGAAGTTAAGGATTTAAAAAAAAAAGACAATCCAATGAAGCTCATCATGTTGAGGGCCTGAGAAGAGTACCGATAGGTATAGAAGTTTCATGAGTATTAGTCTTCCCAGCTCCTCACATATACAGAGATACTCATGCAAGGAACAGGAACACATACATGCACAAACCATTAATTATATAGTATATGTAAGAAGGAAAGAAAATAGAAGTAATAGTAACAAAATTGAAGAAAGTCACCATCTACAATCATTCAAACAGCCTTAGTTCCTATCAAGTCAATCTCTCTGTAATACAACTATCTCTCTAACTGATTTATCTAGAGCTCAATCTTTGTAGTACTGTTGTGAGGAAGATTTGGCCAGTACAGCTAAAGGGCCTGAGGGTGGCTTTGGGGCTCACAGTTATCCAAGGATGATCACAGGATGCCAAGAGCCAAGGTAGAGAGAGTGTGTTTGAGATGCTGTCCACCAGATCCCAAACTCCTCCTCCACTTGCTGCAGCTCTGCAGGTATTATGCACTTGCTGAAAGCCTCCACCACTCAAGATCCCAGAGAATCAGGATGCCGGGTTTCCTTAACTCTGAGATCTCCCAGGGCTAGCAACAGTTTGTGCCAACCACTAATGGAGTCCTTCCCAGAGCACAAGCCCTACTTCCTGCTCCTTCATTCCATCTTGGAATCCTCCAGCACTTCCTCCTAGGTCCATATAAACTATATGCAACTAATACTACATAATCTTCCTCACAACAGTTCCTACCCCATTGCAACCTATCCCTCACTGGATATGTATAGATTTGATACTAAATATTATCTACAGAAGCTATTTTGTTTGATGTTCTTACTTGAATTAATCAATGATTCCTTTTGAAGAAGAAATGTCATTTTCAATGCAATGAATTATATAAATTACTCTTGTATTTCATCAAGTGCTAGGCTTTTGTGAATTGTATTTGAAGTCAATGCTTTTGCCTGCTAAAAATCATCTTTCATGAGTTGGTGTCAATATGGCACCTTAGATGCAGTATAAGTCAAGTCCTCTCTGAAAACTTTTGTACTAATCAAAAACAAAGAGCTTAGAGGGGTACACAAAACCAAATACAACAATTTGATTGGACAGAGCTGGGGGACCCTCCTGCTACATTCAATTTAAAAAGATATGCAGTGGAGGTTGAATTCTCTGGTTTAAGGAAAGGAAAGAAGGAAGGTCCTAGGACCCTTCCCCCACTTACTGTTCTGAGACTAGGGTGGTTGCTAGGATCTCAAACCAAGGGCTCCTCCCCACAGGGATTGCCTTGCTATCATAGGTACTAGAGGCACAGGGCTCTGTCTATAGCTGGCAGGGAGGGTAGTGAGGAGGTCAGTGTAGTTGCAGTTGTCAAGTACCACTCCTCAATCTTGGGCCTCTGTCTTTGGAGGTTTTGGCCTTAGGGCACATTGAGCTCTGCAAATCAATTTGGCCTACTTAATCCAGGCTTGGAATAGTGCAGATAAAAAGCCTTCAAAAGGCGGGGAAGCTCAATCTCCAACACCCCTCCCACACCAAGTGCACTGAGACCATGGTAAGATTCTAGCTGAATGGGATGCCAGGGAGAAAGCTGCAACCATGATAGAGTACTTTGGTACAAACATGGGAAACTCATGGCTCTGACTAAAGCAGATGACAGGGAGGTGTCAGGCATGAAGGAAGAGAGGAGGGCAAGAGTAATTACCTTCAGCCTCCTTACATTTACATTAACCTTCATCCTCTGCTGGGAGCTAGAGAAGATCTGGCCTCAGGGCTCATTAATACAACATTGTGAGCTCCATAAGCCTAATCCAGTTAATTAGCAGAGAAGATAAGAAGCCCCCTTCAGGACAGAATAGCTCAACCCACAGATCCAGCAAATAAACAGAAGAGCAAGAATGTAGCTAATGATGGGGGAGAAAAAAGAAAAAAATATGAGAAAATAACTGAGAAAGAAAAAAAAATTTATAATCAACAGCTTTTATCCAGATAATGACCAAAAAACAAATGTAACAGAGGAGGACCAAGGAGTACCAAGAAAAAACTCTGAAACTCCAGCAAATTTGACACAGGTTTTGGAAGAGCTCAAAACAAAATTCAAAAAACAATTAAGAGAGGTTAAGAAAATTGGGAAATAACTCAAAAAGCAAAATAGGCACATAAACTGCACAAGAAAATAGAGCCTTGAAAGTGAGAATTGACTAGATTGAAAAGGAGGCAAAGAAAGTGAAAGATGACCTATAAACGAAAACAGACCAAAATGAAAAGGATGATCAAAAAACCAGTGATAAAATTAATTTTTTAAAAATAAGAATCCAACAACTAGAAGCAAATGACTTCACAAGGCAATAAGAGTCTATAAAACAAAATCAAAAGAATGAAAAAATTGAGGAAAATATGAAACATCTCAATGATAAAATTATAAACTGGGAAAATAGATACAGAAGAGATCATTCTATAGGAAAATATCCAAGAAAACTGCCTGGACATTCTTGAAGAAGAAGGAAAAGTGGAGATTGAAAAAATCCACAGATCACCTCCTGCATTAAATCACCAATTCACAATGCCCAGGAATGTTATAGCCAAGTTCAAGAATTTCCATACCAAGGAAAAGATACAACAAACTTCTAAAAAGAAACTATTCAGATATCATGCAGCCACAGTTAGGATAACACAGGACTTGACTGCATCCACACTGAAAGACAAGAAGTCATGGAATATGATATTCTGGAAACCAAGGGAACTGGGTCTTCAACCAAGAATCAACTACCCCCAAATATATATATATATAATATGGTTATTTAATAAAATAGAAGACTTCTAAGTATTTGTTTTTTTATTTTTTTGGAAAATTTTTTCCATGGTTACATGATTCATGTTCTTGCTCTCTCTCCCCCTACTTCCACCCCCACAGCCAATGTACATTTCCACTGGTTTCTTTATGTGTCATTGCTCAAGACCTATTCTAGGGTGGTCATTAAAAGTCTACATCCCAAATTGTGCCCTCATCAACCCATGTGTTCAAACAGTTGTTTTTCTTCTGTGTTTCTACTCCTGTAGTTCTTCCTCTGAACGTTCCTCTTTAGCATTTCTAAAGAAAAGACCTGACTTAAAAAGAAAATTTGATACCCAAACACAGAACTCAAGAGAATCACCAAAAGATAATTAGGAAAGGGAAAAAATATTTTTAAGGGACCCAATGAGTTCAAATGATTTGTACTCTTAAAAGAAAAGATGATATTGGTAACTCTTAAGAATTGTTATTATCATCAGGTTAGCTAGAAGTATACTTAGACGATACACTGACAAATTGTATAGGATATGTAAATATATATATATAAAGCTAGGGGCAAAAAAGAGAATAATTCTAAGGGAAATGGGAAAAGAGATAAAACGGGGTAAAACATTTAATAAAGAAGTCCATGGGGCAAGGGGGGCGGAGAAGACTAAAAAAAAGAGATAAAGGGAGGAGACCCTGAGTGGATAGAATAGTTTTCACTTAGAGGATCCCCCTTAATACCCATCCAGGTATTCTAAACTATTGTTAATAGAGTGAAACAGAATCACTTTTTCTCAATGGGTCAGTTTTGCAAATACCTTGGAGACAATCGATTAAAAAAACAATATCTCTTTTATTATGAGAGGGGATATAAACTGAGGATCAGAATAAGGGGTCCCTAATTCTAATGGATCTAGCTAGTAACTACACAATCTTCTATGTTCCTCAAAAGAGGAAGCCTTTGGGTCTTCTGGCTAACTTACCAGCTCCCTATTTCTATCTAGTTGTTCCCCCAAAGCTGACTAAGCTACCTCTCTATGATCCTCAGTAGTCGGTTCGATTTAGTTCACAAGCTATCTCTGAAAACTGTTCATGATTGATCTCAAGTGGCTAAGTTCACCCCATGAGGTCTGACCCTTGAGGTAAAACCTCAAAGCCAATCTGATAGGATTTTTAGATAAAAACCTTCTGAAAAACACAGCAGGTATGGTAAGATCCTTTTTCTAGATGTTTCCCAGTCAAAAAGAGTACCTCCAAAGATGGTTTATGGGTTTACTCCTTCTCCATAGCCAGGTTAAGGTCTACAAGCTCTGACAAGACATGTTTCCTCCTCCCTTCTGGACAGGAAGATGCCCAACCTCTTACAGGAAGTGACAACTCTAGCAGTTGTCACTTCCAAACTGTTTCTGTTCTGCCTTCTGCCTGCTAAAATCATTTCCCTTGAGTTCCTAGTATGAGCCTTAAAGATAGTCTTCCACTTCTTTTAAATCTTATCCTTATCTCTATCATTTTCCCATTAAAAGAAGCCCATGGGGTGGGTGGGTGGGAAGACCAATACAATTGAAGGGTGGAAAAGATCAGGTAAAACTTACATCTTTCCCACATTGAAATTCACTCAGAGAGGGAAGAACAGTCAGATCCATGAGGACAGAGAATTGTATCATGCCTTATAAAGAAGTACAAGGGAAATAAATGGGCTGGTGGGGAGGGGAGAAAATCAAGAGAGGGAAAGGTGTGGGGGTAATTTAAAAGATACTAGTGAGAGGGGAATAATCAAGAGGGGAGGGGTTGGGAAGGAGAGTAACATTAAAGAGAGGAAATGGGAGAGACTGACAAAAAGTGGAAAGTTGGAGGGGAGGGAAAGAGGGATAAGAGAAAAGGCAGAATCAAAGGAGGAACTAAAAATGGAAGAAAATAGACAGATAGTAATTGTAATTATGGATGTCAATGGGATCAACTCACCAATAAAAAGGAAGCATATCGTAGAAAGGATTAAAAACCAGAATCTACCATATGTTGTCTAAAAGAAAATCACTTGAGGCAGGTAGACATGCAAAGGGTAAAGATAAGAGGGTGGGGCAGAATTTATTGGGCTGAAACTGAAACAAAAAAGGCAGGAGTAGCAATTACAATCTAAAACTGCAAAAATAGATCTCATTAAAAGAGATAAGGAAGATAATTACATCTTGATGATAGGCAGTATAAATAAAGAAACAATATCAGTACTCAACATATATGCACCAAACTGTAGAGCTTTCAGATTTCTAAAGGAGAAATTAAAGGAGCTAAAGGAGGAAATAGATAGTAAAATCATACTAATGGGGGACCTCAACCTTCCTCTATCAGAAGTAGATAAATTGGCAGAAAAAATAAATAAGAAGTAAGGGAAATGAATGAAATGTTAGAAAAATTAGAGATAATAAATATCTAGAGAAAAACAAATAGGGATGAATAGAATATACCTGCTTTTCAGCAGCATATGGCACAATACAAAGAATGACCATTTACTAGGGCATAAAAACATTACAAACAAATATAGAAAAGCAGAAATAATAAATGCATTTTTCAGACCATAAAAAAATAAAAATCATCATCAATAAGAGCTTATGGAAAGGCAGATTTAAAATTAATTGGACACTAAATAATCTAATTTTTCAAGTCAGTGGGTCAAAGAAAAATTTGAAAGAAATAATTACTGATTTCATTTAAAAGAATGACAATGAGAAAACAACTTATCAAAATCTATGGAATGCAGCCAAAGTAGTACTCAGGGTAAAATTTATATCCCTGAGTGCATATATCAACCAATCAGAGAGGGAAAAATACATCAATGAATTAGGCATGCAACATAAAATACTAGAAAGAGAACAACTTAAAAATCTCCAGATAAAAACTAAATTGGAAATAAAAAATCAAAAGAGAAATTACTAAAATTGAACATAAAAACTTTTGAATTAATAAATAAGACTAGGAGCTGGTGCTCTGAAAAAACAAATAAAATATATAAAGTACTTGTTAATATAATAAAATAAGAAAGAAGAAAATAAAGTTAATAATATGAAAGATGAAAAGGGTGTCCTCACCTCAAATGAAGAAGAAATGAAAGTTATTAAGACTATTTTGCCCAATTATATGGCAATAAATATGACAATCTTGGTGAAATAGGTGAATATTATAAAAAATATAAATTGTCTAGATTAACAAAAGAGGAAATAGAATACTTAAACAATCCTATCTCAGAAAAAGAAATTTAATAATTCATAAAAGAACTACTTAAGAAAAAATCCTGAGGTTCAGATGGATTCACAAATGAATTCTATCAAACATTTAAAGAACAATTAATCCCAATACTATACAAACTATTGGTCAAAATAAGCAAAGAAGGAGTTTTACCAAATTCCTTTTAGGATACTAATATGGTACTGATTCCAAAGCCAGGCAGACTAAAAACAGAGAAAGAAAACTACAAACTAATTTCCTTAATGAACATAGATGTAAAAAATCTTAAATGGAATATTAGCAAAAATTCTCCAGAAAGTGATCACGCTGATTATTCACTATGATCAGGTGGGATTTATGCCAGGAATGCAAGGGTTTTTTTAATATTAGGAAAGTCATCCATTTAATTGACCTTATCAACAACCAAACCAACAAAAATCACATGCTTATCTCAATAGATGCAGAAAAAGCCTTTCACAAAATGCAATACTCATTCCTATTGAAAACAATAGAAAATATAGAAATAGATGGATCATTCCTTAAAATAATAAACAGTATATATTTAAAACAATCAGCAAATATCACGTGCAATGGGAGCAAGTAAGAAGTCTTCCAATAAGATTAGGAAGGAAGGAAGGATGCCCATTATCATCTCTATTATTTAACATTGTACTAGAAACACTAGCAATAGCAATTAGAGAAGAAAAATAAACAGAAGGTATTAAAATAGGCAATGAGGAGACTAAGCTATCACTCTTTGCAGATGATATAATGGTATACTTAAAGAATTCAAGAAAATCAAATAAAAGGCTAGTGGGAATAATTAACAACATTAGCAAAGTTGCAGTGTACAAAATAAATGCACATAAATCATCAGCATTTATATATATACATATATATGTATATATTCAACAAAACTCAGGAGCAAGAATTAGAAAGAGAAATTCCATTTAAAATCACTCTAGACAATATAACACATTTAGGAATGTATTTGCAAAGGCAAACACAGGAATTATATGAACACAACCACACAATATTATTCACACAATTAAAACTAGATCTAAATAATTGGAAAAAAACATTAATTGCTCATGAGTAGGATGAACTAATATAACAAAAATGATAATCCTACCCAAATTGATCTACATAATCAGTGCCATACCTATCAAACTACCAAACAACTTTTTATACAATTGTAATAAAGATCAACTGGAGGAACAAAAGATCAAGTATTTTAAAGGAAATAATGAAAAAATGTGGACAGGGACATTGCAGTACCAGATCTTAAACTGTACTATGAAACAATGATCACCAAAACCATATGGTACTGGCTAGCAGACAGAAGTGTGGATCAATGGAAAACTTCTAGGAAAATTGGAAAATAGTGTGGGAAAAATTAGGTTTAGATCAATATCTTACACTCTATACCAAGATAAATTCAAAATTGGTATATGGCTTCAATATAAAGAATGAACCTATAAATTATTTAGGTGAACATAGAATAGTATACCTGTCAGATCTGTGGGAAAGGAAGGAATTTAAGACCACACAAGAGATAAAGAACTTGCAAAATGTAAAATGAATAACTTTGATTATACCAAATTAAAAGTTTTTATACAAACAAAACCAATATTACCAAAATTAGAAGGAAAGGAACACACTCAGTGAATATTTTTATAACAAAACTCTGAAAAAATTTTAATTTCACAAATATATAAAGAACTATGTCAAATTTAACAAAAATGAAGCCATTCCCCAATAGACAAATGGTTAAGGGACATGAATAGGCAATTTTCACATGATGTGAAAATAGTTCCTATATCTGTTGGTTGTGTACAGTTGGAACAATGACTTAATTGGACAAAAGTCAAGTTGAAGTAAAAGTAAAGGAAAATAAACCTGGGGGAATAAAGTGGTCAGAGATTGACCAAGGGTTTTTTCTTGTACTTAACAGAAAAATAAAAAATGTTGAAGAGTATTGGTTCTACTCCAATCAGTGATTCACAGTTGTATTTCAGAGAGAGTAAAACCTCCCATCACAAGGGACCATAGAGGTCCCTTAAGTGAAGAACTCCAAATCTTTATCTTAGCCATATCCCTGAAACCTTATCTTCCTTGGGAATTATCTAGCTTCACTGAGCAACAGGAGATTCTAGGAAAGAGTGAATATATATATGAACTCACCATAGTAGCTAACAACACAGGAAGAAACCTGACTACGCTGAGAGAAATCTTGAATCTGAGTGAGTTTTTAAAAGGTAAGTAGGAGGCAAGGATGGTGGACAGATGAGGTCAGAAATAGAAAATTAATCTAGGGACCTCAAGTTAGGATTGGAGATGGAGGAAATATTACAGAAAGAACAAAATTAGGGTTGCTTGAACATTTTTGTTTTGATTTTTCTCAAGGTCTTATTAAGTTCATGGAATGTTTGGCCAACGTTAGTCTCTAGTTCAAATTGAAGATCCCTTGTCTTTCATGCCACATTAAACACAACAACCTTCCTCACCTCATCCTCACCTCCTTCCAATTAAGATCCTTTATAAAGGAAAAATTAATATTTGTAAACAGCTGAAATACCATACTTGCCTCTTACCAGAAGCCATTCTTAACTTTAGAATCTCTGTCTTCCTAAATTTAGGGCTGAAAATTTCCCAAACATATGCCACCACCAGTTTATATAGGAAAACTATAAGGTTTTATATAAGTTTATATAGGAAAACTATAAGGAATCATTTCTGAGAATTCATAAAATTAATATATTTAAAAGATTTTTAATATCTCCAAAATAAACAATCTCATTTTTTCAAGGAGAAAATTGAGAACAAGGGAGGTTGTGACTTGTTCAAGGTCACAAAGTATCAAAAAACAAAACAGCATTCAAACTCAGATCTTCTGACAATAAATCTGGTACTCTTTCCATTCTGTCTTCTTGGCCATTACAATCAAACACTAGAAAACATTAGGGAGACAATTTAGTGAAAGAACATTGTACTAAACATAAGACAGAAGAGAAAATTATAACATCTCCAGTACAAAGGGTGACAATGACCAAAGAGGACTATTTCCAACATCATAGTCTGATCTTAAAAATGGTCTCTTGATGTCCATTTTCCCTCTCATCAATCTTTTTTATTCTTCAGAGCAATGACTGGTGCTACCCTCATCCATCGTTCATTCTAGGATACTAGTTGTCACTCTCTTTTCATTTTACTTCCTTTCCTATATAACATGTTAGTCAAATATTTCTCTTCTGCATGTTAATAATTTGTTGTTGTTGTCAGTTGTTTAGCTGTGTCTGCCTCCTCGTGTCTCTGTGGACCATTTAATTCTGTCTCTGGGATTTTATTGGAAAATATAGGAAGGGTTTGCCCTTTTCTTCTGCAATAGAAAATCTTTTGTCAGAATTCTCCACTATTATTTGTTCATTTTGGATATGCCTGTAATGGCATAATTTATATTTTTGTTGAGCTATGCAAATGCCTCTGCCATGACAAGGCAATGACTCAGGAAGAATTCTAATGGCTACCTATTCTTATGTTGTACATCCCATCCTGAAAAGATTGAAGACATGAATATATTCATTATGATTCAAGTATCCTGTATAAACTATTTAAATTTCTTCTCTTTACCTCAAAATAATTATAATAATAATGAAATAACTAGCATCAACATGTCCTTTGAGATCTGCAAGGTGTTTTACATGTTACGTTATTTGATCTTACAACTATACTCAGTAGGCGCCATTTCTTCCCATTTTAGAGTTGAGGAAATCAAAGCAGAGGGAGCTTAAATGCATTATCTAGAATTATACAATTAGTAAATATCTAATGCAGGATTCAAATTCAGATCTTCTCTAATCCAAGCCCCACATTTCTTCCACTATGCCACCTGTTTGTCCTTTTGCAACCCATATCACATTGTAGGTTCAAAAACTGAGTAATCACTGCATCTTTGTAGGACATGACATATGACATTCCATTAATAGAGTATTATTTCTCCACTACATTAATAGATATATGGTTTCAATTAAAAGCATAGCACTAAAATATACTTCCTGTGTTTTTTCTTCCTTTTTTCTTAAACTTCTCACATTATTAATAGACCATCAGATAGATAATCTAGGTAGTTCCTTATTCTGACGAGAACAAAGTAAAAAATAATAATTGCTGTTGTAGTCAAAGATTTTGGTTCAATTAGTATATCTGATCCTAACTAGTTGAATCTATTACTTGGAGATGATTATTGCATAGAAAAAGCTTGCCAAGAATTAAAGTGCTAAATATATATGATAATATTATTATTATTATCATCATTAAAGGTCAGGTTGTGAGCCAAGGGGCCTTGGCTATAATTAGATCCTCCTCATTTTATAACCATGGCTATAAATGCTTTCCCTCTTCTATTTTGTCTCCTTTTTCCTTTAATTTTCCTTTAATTCTCATCTAAAGTCCCACCTTGACAAGAAACCACTCTTAGTCCTCCTCATTCTTATTCTCTTCCATCTAATATGAACCAATCCCCCATCTATCCAGGATATAAATTGTCTGGAAACGGTTATTTTCATGTTATCTCCACATGAAGTGAGCTCCTTGATATCAGGTACTTTTTTGCTTTTCTTTCTATCTTCAGAGCTTAGCACAGTGCCTCCCACGTACAAGATGCTTAGTAAATGTTAGTTGGTTGACGGACAACTTTATAATTTTATAGATCAGAAGAAAAAGATCTAAGAGATCAAGTAACTTGACTATTGTCACAATAAGTAGCAGAGCTAAAATTTAAACCCAGTTTCTCTGATTCTAGAAATATCTGGCTTTCTGCAGTATCACACTTTGTTCCAAACTCACTGAGAACTTAAAATACTCTAGGTAAGTACTTTTTTCCTGGCTTTATATATTCATTTATAGATAAGAAGAGGCCAGAAATGGGAAGAGAATTCTCCAAAAAATATTTAGGTAAGCATAAAATATTTATGTAAGCATTGAATAAAATGAATGAATCTGAGCTGTTAAAAACAAAGGCAATAGAGGAAATCTGTATTGTCATAGTAAGTCATTTTAAGAGGCATTACCCCATAAACAAGGGTACAACAGAAAAAGACAAACAGATTTTAAAAGAATGACAAAATATAAATGATCAGCTATGTGGCAGAATGGAAAGAATGCTGAGCTTGATTCAGGAAGACAGGATTTCTAATTCAGTCTCAGGCATTCACTAGCTTTGTGACCCTGGATAAGTAACCTCACTTCCTTTTGCTTCAGTTTCTTCAACTGTAAAATAATGATATTAATAGCAACTAACTACCATGGTTGTTGTAAGGACAAAATTAAGGACAGAATCATAAAGTGCTTAACACATATATGGATATAAAATTTAAAGAAAGTAAATGCACAAAAAATAGGAGGTTTTGGGATGGAAGCACTATTGAGCAGAGGATCCAAAAAGGCCTAAAGTAAGAAGTTCAAGTTTGATCTGAGATTGGAAAAAAATGAGGGACATCAAAAAGTAGAGGGAAGAAGGAAGGTTATATCCCACATTGAGGTTAGCCTGAATAAAGTCACCGTATGGTACAACAAATGGACTAGTTAGTTTGGGACATAGACTGCATGGAGCAGAGTATAAGACATCAGTAAGGTAGGTGGGAAATGATTATGAAGGGTTTTAAAAGGCTCACAGAGTCTATAGTTGAACTTAGAGGAAATAGGTTCTTGAGTAGGTAGTGATATGAAGAGATATTTGTTTTAGGAATATTGTTCTGACAGTTTTGCCAAGTATGAGTAGAAAAGGGAAGGAACAGAGGCAACATTGGTAATTAGGAGCCATGTGAGAGGAAAGGAAAGTGTAAGTGAAGGAAAGAGAATGAATAAAAGAAATAAGACATGAAATCAATAGAGCTTGGCTACTCATCAAATATGGGAACTGAGGCAGAAGGAAGAGGGAAGAATATCTGTAAGACTGAGTCTAGAGACTGAAAGAATGATAATATCCTTGACAGAAGTTAGGAAAAGTTGATTCATTATATAGGCAAAGGCACAAATAACATCAATTCAATTGAAATATTTCCTATCCAATGTAGAAAATCACTTCATCAACTATCAGTTTGTCATTCTATACTAATTATATTTAATCACTTTTAATTCTTATTCAAGCAGATATTACAAATTTTGACTTAATGCAAAACATCTTATTTATCTTGTATTGAAGTTTAATCTATCTATAGAGGTTTAAATATCAATTATAGGAGAACACATTACTTTTGATGAGAACACATTATAATTTAGTTTTGGGATGAGCTCAGTCAAATCTGAATTTATAATTATAATTCAAAATCTTTATTTTCTCATAAGATATTAATTGTCAGCACCTCAAATTATAGACACTGGTTTTCAGTAAACTCTGTTTCAATGATTTAGGATGTCAATCTCATATTTTCATTTCTTCTTTAGAATATTTCAGCAATTACAAAAATCTTTAAAAGCTGATTTTAAAATTAACAGCAAACATATAATTAAGGGGGCAGCTGTGTAGCTCAGTGGAGTGAGAGTCAGGCCTAGAGACAGGAGGTCCTAGGTTCAAACCCGGCCTCAGCCACTTCCCAGCTGTGTGACCCTGGGCAGGTCACTTGACCCCCATTGCCCACCCTTACCAATCTTCCACCTATGAGACAATACACCGAAGTACAAGGGTTTGAAAAAAAATAAAAAAATAATAATTAAGCCAAAAATTTAGCCTCTAATAGACCAGTTTATGGGCAGCTAGCTAGCATAATAGATAGAGTGCTGAGCCTCGAATCAAGAAGACTCATCATTCTGAGTTCAAATCTGGCCATACTACCTATGGGACATTTGGCAAGTCACTGAACTCTATTTTTCTCAGTTTCCTTATCAATTGGAAAAAGAAATGATAATCAAGTCCAGTAAATTTTTGCCAAGAAGATCCCAAATGAAGTCACAAAGAGTTGAACACAACTGAAAAACATCAAAATAAAAATTTGTTTATGATGCCACAAATTTCTATTGTTTAAGAAAAAAATTCCTGGAGAGAAAGGAAATCTTTGCTTACTGACTTCATCTCTATAACCCCATTCTGGCTAGTTCTAAATAGAGTGACAGAAAAAATTTTGCTTTATTTTTCCTATTTATAACCTTGTCTCCTACTGAAAGCATGAAGGAAAAGTAAATCCCTACTTACTGGGAAAAAGAGTTTAGCTTCAGCTTACAAAAAGCTGAAAGAACTGTTTCAAATATGAAGCTTCATTAATCTTCCCAACTATTTCAAACTTTCTGATTGCAGATTTATATTTTTTTCCTTTCTGTCTGGCTGCATTTTTCCCTTATAAATATTTTATGGCAGCAGAGTCCACAAACAATACTTTGAAGCTTATATAGAGAATAAAAGGAGAAAAACATAAGGGTTTCCTATTACTCCTGTGTGTTCAGTCCATAACCATTGAAATCTAGAGAATACTTTCTAGTTTCCTTCATTAACTTGGACTTGTTCTAAGTGAATAAATATTGGGCAGATATTTGGTGACCTGTTAGTGATGGTCACTTAATTAACAAAATGGTATCAAGACAAGAAAGGACACAACACTAATAGCTGATTAAAGGATCTCCTCCTGTGAGATCATATGGTCCTCTGGCAGCTCTTGAATTTAAGCATTGGATCATAGTGCATCAGTGTAGCTGTCACAGAAACAGGTATCTGGTTTAGTGGTTTATACTATTGGAAGGCTGAAAGAATAAAGGAAGAGAAGAAAGGAGGGTGAGAAATAGAGAGAGAGAAACAGAAAAAGACAGGCAGACAGACAGACAGACAGACAGAGGTAGAGGCAGGGAGAGAGAGAGGCAGAAAGAGAATCTGCCATGGAACTACTGGCTAAATTCATTAGATGGCAATGCTGTCTCCAAGAACCTTTGAGTGATCAGTCTCAAAGACTACTAATTCACCAAAAAGGTTGAGTAGGCTGGTTCTAACCCCACCCTGAGTAATTCCCTTGTTCAAGGTGTCACACAGCTATTATGGAGAATTCAAACAAAGGAACAGGGCCTGTGTTCCACTCTAATTCTAAAGTCACTCACCTGCATCTTGCCTTATAAATTGACACTATTTAGGTAATACTAGCCATAAGGTGGACTGTCAGAGACCCTACTTCTTATACTCTAATTTTTGTGGCAGAGAACATAATTCAGAACCAAGAGAATAATAGCTGATTGGCCAGCACAGAGGTAATTGCCAGATAAAATGCATGGATGGCTTGAGATATATTGCAGAAGAAACCGCTCACATTAAATACAACTATCTACATGCAGCTGAACAATTTGGGGGGTTTACATAGCCTCTATTTCCTGAGTTAAGAATTAAACAAATCCAGACTCTAAACAAGAGATCTAATTTGTCATCCACATAGGGCTAAGTTTAAATAATTCCGCAAAGATTTCCCACAGCCTTTATGTTTTATAGTATTTATTATGAGACCAGGTGGCTTTCTAATGCTCATTTCTGCTATTTAGGAATAAAATGGTTCATAGAGTGTACTCAGGAATTAAAAAAACAGCAAGAGAAGAGGAAAAGTGGGCTAAGAATATAGATGAAAAGAAAATGTATAGGTAAATGCAAAAATGGTTAAAAAGCAAGCAACTAAGTATAATGACAAAATACAGTTTGAATTCTTTGTTACAACTGCTTTTGTGTCTTTCATTTCCTTATAGAAGTAAGTGGGTGTGGAATGGGATTGTGGCTCTACACAGAAGTTCCATGGCAGACTTCAATTCCAGTAGTTCCCTATCCACTACATTCTATCTCACTGGAATTCCTGGATATGAGGCACTATACCACTGGATCTCCATCCCTTTCTTCATTCTTTATATGATTGGAATACTGGGAAACTGTACCATCCTTCATATTGTCCGGACTGACCCAAGCCTCCATGAACCCATGTATTATTTCTTGGCCATGTTGTCGCTCACTGATATGGGCATGTCCCTTCCCACACTTGTTTCTCTCTTTAGAGTGTTGTGGTCCATCTCCAGTGAGATTGAATTCAACACATGTGTGATACAGATGTTCTTCATTCATACTTTCTCCTTCACAGAATCAGCAGTGCTCCTAGCAATGGCCTTTGACCGCTATGTAGCCATCTGTCACCCCCTGAGGTATTCCACCATCCTCACCCCAAAGCGCATCATTAGGATTGGAATAACAGCTGTTTTGAGGAGCTCTCTCTCCATTATTCCACTAATGATCCGCCTTGCATACTTTCCTTTCTGCCACTCTCACGTTCTCTCTCACTCTTACTGCCTACATCAGGATATGATTCGCTTGGCTTGTGCTGACATTAAATTTAATGTCATTTATGGATTGGTTTTGATCACTATTCTATGGGGATTTGATGCCTTGGGCATTCTGGTTTCTTACATCTTCATTCTCCGTTCTGTGCTGAGCATTGCATCCCAGAAGGAAAGACTAAAGGCTCTCAACACATGTGCCTCCCACATCTGTGCTGTTCTTATCCTTTATGTGCCCATGATTGGTCTATCTCTTGTTCATCGTTTTGCAAAACATGCCTCTCCCCTTGTCCACATTTTCATGGCTCATATCTACTTGTTGGTGCCTCCCATACTCAACCCTATCATCTACAGTGTGAAAACCAAACAGATTCGTTTAGGGATCGTTCGTCTACTTCTCCCTAAGAGAATCCATTCTACCTGGGAGTAGGTTGTGCCAAGAAATAATCCCCATCACACAAGACTCAAGACTTAAATTATATGGGATCATTTCCACTCTACCCAGGAAAGGGATGTTTTAGCTAGGGGAAAAGAGGAAAATGGAAGAGGGAGGGAATACTATACACTACAACATTGAAACATTTTATTTTATCCATTTGTAACATAGAAATTTCAAGGGAATGAGGCATACGAAGTCAAGGTGATTAGTTCAAGTTTTATTATGAGATTATATTTAAAGGAGATCCCTATAGTTAGACCTTGTTATAGAAAGCAAGCAGAAGGGCCTACTATGCTATAAGTCCACAATGGGCCTTTGTTCTTAAACAATCTCTTTGTTTTACTGAAACTGTTTAAGGTGGGAATGGGTTAATGCATGCAGAATTTGCATGTATATTCACTTATATATAAGTAAGCTTATATGTAAGCTTATATGTTCACTTAAAAGCAGAATGTGTAAAGGATTAACCAAAATGGAGTTGACTGCAAGCCACACACCATTTGATCTATTAATAATATTTATATTTCTTGCTCCAAACTACAATCATCATATATTTAATACATGACGAACTATGTAGATTTTACAAATGGATACACATATTAGCCTTACAGACTTCATGTTTCTTGTTCAATCTTTTCTAAGCTCATTATTAGGTCTTTGGGGACTGGAAATCTCCATATGGTTGTCCCATATCAATTCAAATTCTGTCAAATTCAGTGTGTGCAAAACAGACATTATTATCTTCCCATCCCAAAAGCCAATCTTCTTGGAACTTCTACAACTTTGTCCAGGGTACCAGCATCATTACAATCACAGAAATTCATGTTCTCCATCTAAATCATCCTTAATTCCCCAAAATCCCTTAACTTGATATCCAGTCTCTCTAAATATCATGTCTACCATAACCTTCCTGTACTCATTTCTTCCTCTCTCCTCAGTTCAGGGCCACATGACCTTTACCTGGACTCTTAGAGTACTTTTCTTATTAGTTTTCTTACTTCTAGTCTCTCCTTTCTCTACAACATTTCCTTCTCTGTCCACAAATTAACAATCCTAGAACTCATGTCTAATCATAATATTATATGCCTACTCAAGGAGATTTTTTTGGTTCCTTATTACTTCTGGGATATTATTTCACATCTTCTATTTGATTTTTAAAACTCTTTGCAATACAGCTTTAAAATACCTTTCTAGTCTCATTTCATATTGTTTTGCCTATAGAACTCTATGTTCCAGCCAAACCAACTATTTGCTTTTTCTAGTGCTTTTCCTATATTATCTCCAATTCATCCTCCTATTGATCCATGTTTTGGAATTCCTATCTTGCCTCACTTTTCAGGTCAACTGTTACCTTCTCCACCTACCCTTTCCAAGTGTCTCAATTATTGCTGCTTTCCCCCCACAGTGATGTTATTGTGCTTTTATTTTTTAAATATTTGTTTTTACATATATATGGATCTTTCTTCACATAGAATAGAATATCAGATTCTTGAGAACAATGGCTGCTTCATTCTAATCTTTGTGAAACCAGCACTAGACTTTAGAATCCTAGGATCAGGTATATGATTTTCCATCATGATCAAAGACTTAGGGAAGGATCCTAAATTATTAAGCCTACCTCCCCATTATTCAGTAGTTAGAGATGTTTTGGACTGTATGGTGGAGGGTTGAATGATGAGCTTCCAAAATTTTATTTAACTAATCAGCATACTGAATGTCTTAGTCTATTGTTACCAAGATAATTTTTGACTTATTTAATTTGTTTTGTCTGGTTTAATTAATTTTAGTACTTGGAACTCTGCCTCTTGACATTTTTAATCATCACAGTATCATGCACATTGTAGGCAAGCTAGATATTTTTTTTCCTTTTTCCTTTTGTACAATATGGATCAAATTTTAAAGGTCACCTTTTGCTAGATACAAATGCAATTTGAATGGGAGAGATGGAGGATGGTGAGCTCATAAGACCTGAAGAAATGCAAGATGATTCTTGCATGTTACGTAAAAAGTACTAGTAATAGTTCATTATTCCTATAAAAATTGTATGGATGTTCTGTCACTCTGATTTGCACCTAAAAATGCTTGTTTCTCTTTGATCACTCCATATGATGTGTTCTAGAAACCCTTGCTCCCATTTGCCCTTCTCTTTTTGCCCTTAGTCTTATTAAAGTTCTTCTTAAAAAGGGGTGCTATAACTAATCTAGATGCTTCTGATGTGGTCTGATTTGAAGAGAATACAAGGGTATTGTGATCTTTTCATTCCTAGAAACTATGACTAAAATGATGAAGTCCAAGATCAAACTGGCTTTTTTGACTGCCATATCACAATACTGACAAAAACACTTTGAAAGATCACAGATATTTTTTCAATTAAAATGATTTTTTAAACCATGATTTCTACTTTTTGTATATGTGAGGTAAATTTTTAGAATCTCAAGTATTAGATTATAAATATATTACTATTGAATTGATAGTAATTATCAGGCAGTATAATATTCCAAATTTTCTAAATGATCTTTTAGGATCCCGACTCAGTCATCCATTATATTAGATGTACCTGCCAGCTTTTGGTCATTCCAAAAATTTATAAGCATGCCATCAGAACTTTTATTCAAAACATTGATAAAACTCTTAAGGGACACCTGTCAAATCTCTGTGACATTCCACTGGAAACTTAATCAAAGTGATATCAAACCATAAAATTCAGTCATGTCATGGAAAACAAAGGAAAAGAAAGTATACAATCAGTCAAACAATAAACATTAATTAATAGCATTCTGTGTGCCATACACTGTGTTAAGGTCTAGGAAGATCCAGAGGAAGAGGGTCATCAACCGTTTGAAAAGCTCATGAAAATTCAAGATGTATGAGGACTGGGAAAATGACATTAGATTTCATATAATCATAGCATTGGTAGAAATCTGATGTTTTCCATCAGGGCTTTAAAGGGCATGACCCCAGGAATGCTCTCAGTTGCCAAATGGATAATCCTAAAGTATGTCTAATCATGCCATTTGCCTGCTTATTAAACTATCTTTGTTCCTTATTACATACTCTAAGATGAAATATAAAATAATACAAATTAGTTTCTAGTGTAACATCAAGAATTGTTTATTATTATCTTGCAGCATTTTGTCTTAATTATTTTTGTTCTTGTGGTTCTTTCCATTTACATTATTATAGTTATTGTGTTTATTGTTTTCCTGGTTCAAGTTTCATCAGTTTGTATTGATAGAGATATTCTGCTTATGTTTAACCTTCCCTATATTGATTATATCCATTGTTTCTTTGATAACAATAGTGTTTGATTGCATTAATGTGCCCCAACTCATTTAACCATTCTTCACATGAACAATGACTTTGATTCCAGTCTTTATTACTACAAAAAGTTCTATTATAAATATATAGTGTATGTGAAAACTTTCTTTTTACTCTTGATTTCTTTGGAATTTGTGCTTTTCAGTGGGATTGCTAAGTGAATAGATATTTTATTCCCTTTCTTAGCATAATTCCAAATTGCTTTCCAGAATCTTTAGACATATTTACAGCTCCACCAACAATGCCTTAGGCACCTGTCTATCCAATGTCCATTCAATCTTTACTATTCATACCTTGTCATCTTTGTCACTTTGAACTATATGCAGCAAAACTACACTCTCTTTGACTTTGATTATCTATTTACTAATGCTTTTAAGCACTTGTTATTCATATACTTCATAATAATTTGATAGTTTGTAATTATTTTTTGAGTAACTATTTACATTCTTTAACATGTACCTCCTAGGGAATCACTTTTTTGTATTAAAACTTATAAATACATTAATTCCTATAAATAGAGGATAATAGACTATTATTAAGAATATTTTATAAAGGGTCATGGAAATAAGATAATTTTGTTTCTGCTTTATTAAATTTAATATATGCACAGAGAAGATGAGGGGTCAGCTTTATGACCCATTCTGCTCTGGCATCATCTCACTAAATAAGCAGCTTATAAACATACTGAAATCATTGGAAAGTATCTGAGACAATGAAAATAATGCTTGGCACATAATTTGTGCTAATTAAATGAATAATTTGCCCCAGAAAAAGAGTGACTAATATACCAGTTCCACATTCATTTGCATGAACCTAAAGGAAAGACTTAAAGATAAAAAAACAAAACAACTGATTTCATATCTGACCCCAGATATTTACCAGGTGAATGACCGTAGGCAAGGCATTTAAACTCTTCCTATTTCAGCTTTTCTAAACCTCTGTCCAGATTTTTCAGTTTCCTTTTGTCCGTCATCTTTCCCCATTAGATTGTAAGTTCCCTGAGAGCAGGAACTATTTCTTCTTGCTATTTACATCCCTTATGCTTAGCTTTGTGCCTGGCACAAAACAGACCATTAATGTTTATTGACTGACTGGCAAATGTAAAATGAGGGTATTATCTCCCAGGACATTTATGAGGATAAAATGAAATGATATATATAAAATGTTTTGAAAACCTGAAATATTGATGAAGATGATGATGAGAGCAAGAAAATGTATGATCAGACAATAGAATGATAAAAAGAAGAATGATGTATAATCCTGGAAAGGCAAGCTGAATTTAAATTATGAAGGATTTTGTATTGAGCCATAAAAATAATAGAAATGCATTGGATAGTATTGCATAGGAGAATGATATGATTGGAGCTGTGATAAAGGAATGTCACTTTGGCATCTTTGTGGAGGAGTAATCAAAGGCAGCAGTTAAATCATTACCATCACCATTTATTACAGTATCTATTGAAGAGATATCAAAGTTCAATCCATATCTAAACTGGGGACCTCTCTATAATAATCCCCCCCAAAATTCAACCTCTATTTAAAGACTTCCATTATTGGATAATTCATTAGCCATAGTGGCAACTCATTTCTCTACCTCTTTTTTTTCTTCCTCATTATTTTTCAAATCCAGAATATAATAATTGCCATCACAGAACAATAGAATGTATTTGGATGGAAATTTATAAATTCTCAAACCTTTGATCCTCATCATCAATCTTATATATTATTTATGAAATAAATAATTTATATCTAAATAATATATATATATATATATGGAACCCAGAATCAGTCTTCATGTTTCAATGGTAAGAGAACTAAAACAGAAGAATAGAAATTCAAAGTACAAATTTAAGTAGCTATAGAACAAGACTAATATTACATACAAAACAAGCATTCATATATTTTGTATTCTTCAGAAAGAGGATTCCAAAGAGGCAAGTGAAATTTTAGTTGGAAATTTCCTAGATGGAATAAGAAATCACAGATATAGAAATAATAGGAGAGAGGCAACTCAGAGGACAGATTTCATAGGCCCTTGGAGAGCTAGAATGCAGTTTTGGAGAAGACTTAAAGTGTTATATATTTCTAAGTAACTTGGGTTTCTATAGAATTATTTCCTCTGACCTTAGCTGGACAGAACTAAAAGATATTTATTCTTAGTCTTTGAAGAGTAGTTCATTTTATCCCCTTCCATGGTTTATTTGGATTAGTCTAAAGATTTATTGGTTAACCCTACACTTTCCATTGTCTATCTCTCTTTGTCCATCCTCCCTTGAAATTAGGTATTCTTAGAGGCTGTTGTCATTATTTTCTAAAACAGGGAAAAATAATACATAATATAAAAATACAGAGAGATAACATTCAGAATAATACATAATATAAAAATACAGAGAGATAACATTCAGAATACTAATTTTATATAGAGATATATCAAACCTTTCAAAAGAAGTGGTAGTTGTAGTGATTTGGGGATTTGAAGGTTGTCAGTAAATGCTCAAAACAGTAGGCTTATAATATGACACAACCATATGAGAGAAAGTTTAAAACATAAAGAGATAGCTTTGGTTAGGAGAGTAGGGATAAGAACAACATGAGAGGAATATGACCCAAATAAAATTTGACACTTCCATACAAAGACCAAGGAAGGAGAAAATCTGAGAAAATCTGGTTTTTATTAGAAGAGGATCCAGTTATTAGGCATGAGGGATTGATTTTTCATCTTTGATATCACAGGAAGAGGGAAGTCTAGGATCACCTAAAGAATATATTTGGCCAAGTGCAGGATATACAAGTTTCTGGAAAAAGAATTCATATCTAGAGAATAGTTATCCAGCAAATGAAAAGCTATGTCCAAAAAAAATTACAAAATGATAATGAAACAAAACAACTTGCACAAAAAGGTATTTCAAATATCATCTACATTTTATAGATGAGCAAACTGAAGTTCAGAGAGTTTTCCAGGCTCACATAGCTAATGATTTTTAGAATTAGGATTCTAAGTTAGACCTGAATCCAAGACAAGAAGCCTGGGCACTATAGCACATAACTAGGCTAAAACATACTGTATACATAAAGCTGTACAACTTTTAAACTGGCTCATGTTTTTGACTTGAGCCCTGGGTTCTCATGATTTCTAATGTTGTCTCTAATTAGGATCAGTTCTGGACCTCAAATCATGAGCTATTTCTTTCTGATATTACTCTCAAGGCATGGGGATTCTTCTTCCAGAATTTTCTACATAATGCCAGTTCCATTCAGTTCCTGAATTTGAGACCTCAGTCAATTGGTAAATTTAAACATATATTTTTCAGCCTAAATAAATAAGGATTGGTTATCATCTCCTAGTGGTCATTGCTCTTAACCAAACATTCAATAAGTAACTTGGGTCTTTATAGGACTATTGCTTCTACCCACTGCTGGGCAGATCTAAAAGATATTCATTCTTACGTCCTTCAAGAGTAGTTTAGTTTTACCCCCTTCCATGTCTTAGGCACTACTGTATGTTCTGGAGTTATAAAGAAAAACAAGACAATCCCTACTCTTAAAGAGTTCATTTGCAAAGTGTGAAACAGTTTGTAAGCAATTATCTATAAATAATCTACTCCCAGGATAAATTGAAGACAATAGGAAAATAAGAAAGCACTAGAATTCTGCAGAATCAATGGTTTCCTCTTCCCCTCTATCATTGACCCCTTCTTATTCAATAGGACACCATCCAATAGATATGCATCAAGACTAGAAACGCCCAACTTCCCACCACAAATTTTACCCCACAGATCATAAAGATAGATTCTTCCTTCAGTGATCTAAGGAAAAAAAACATTGTAAATTTTGACTTGGAAAAACAAATTGTGAATTCCCACAGTTGTTCTATGAAATTATTTCACAGATGAGGAAAGTGAGTCTTCAAAGTGCCTAGCCCAAAGACCAGTGATACCCAAAGTGGGTTCCACTGGCCCCTGGTGGGTGCTGCAGCAATCTAGGGAGGTGGTGATGACTACAGGTGCATTTGGGGGCAGTGAATAACAGTAAGGGGGCAGTGATAATATGTGACAGGGGGCACTAAATAATATTTATTTTTCTGGAAAGGTAGCGGTAGGCCAAAAAAGTTTGGGAACCATTGCCATAGACCATACAAGTCTCAAGTGAAAAAAAAAATAGATGTAAGACCTAAGTCTTCCAATACTATGACCTCTGCTCCTTGGCAGTAACGAGACTGGGCATTGCCAGAGCCCATGTTCAATAAAGCTTCATTCTTTTTTTTTTTTTGCTCTTTTCTGGAGCCAGTGTATCTTGACAGCTTGAGAATGAGCCCACATGGATTTCTATAAGAAATCCCATACAGAGAATCTACACTGAGTTTCTCTGAATGGTCATATGTATCTTAACAAGATTTTGTAAGGTGGAAAAGTCCTAGTACTCGCACTCGTATCTCTGTGGTCCTCACCCCATAGACAATGGGGTTCATCGTAGGGGGCACCAGCAGATAAAGGTTGGCAAGAAGGATGTGGGCATGATGGGGAACATGGGGACCAAAGCGGTGAGTGAAGAAAGAAAAGAAGGCCAAGGTGTAGAAAACGAGGATAACACAAATATGTGTCCCACATGTTCCAAAGGCCTTTGCCCGGGCTTCACCTGAGGACAGTCCCAATATTGCTCTGAAGATTAGCCCGTAGGAGACAGCAATGAGGATGAAGTCCAGGCCTGTGGTAAGGAATGCTGCTGTAAGTCCATAGACACTATTGAGTGTGATACTGGCACAGGCCAGCTTGGCTATGCCCATGTTCTCACAGTAGGTGTGAGGGATGACATTGGTCCGGCAAAATGGCAGGCGGAGGATGAGGAGGACACCAGGAATAACCACAACCACACTCCGAGCCACTAGGACCAACCCCATCTTTCCAATGATAGAAGTAGTGAGTAGCGAAGTATAGTGGAGAGGGGTACAGATGGCAACGTAGCGGTCATAAGCCATGGCAAGGAGTACAGCTGACTCTGAGAGGAACAAAGCGTGAACAAAGAACATCTGAGTGAGGCAGGCTGCAAAAGTAGATGTAGTTGGACCCTTCCAGAAGATAACAAGCATTTTGGGGACAGTGACTGTGCAGAGGATGATATCATTGAGTGCCAACATAGCCAAGAAGAGGTACATGGGTTCATGGAGATTCCGGTCCCCAGCTACCACCACCATCACCAGCGCATTACCCACCACAGCCAGAAGATACATGAGGAAAAAGGGGATGGAGATCCACACATGGACTGCCTCCAGCCCTGGCACACCAGTGAGCAGGAAGGCCAAAGGCTGAGTGGAAGTGTGATTGGGTTCCAGGAGAGCAAAAGAACCAATTTCTGTGACACAGGATGGAGAAATCACAGAAGAAGTAAGTGAGGAGAGAATTAGCAATCACAGAATCAAAAAGTAGAAAGGAAACACACAGGTACTCTAGATATTCCAACATTAACAGATATTTTCTCAGCTGGATACCAAGAAAGTAGTGTTTAAGCCACTTACTTGAAGACATATTGATCCCACTGTCTCTTAGGTAGTATTATGAGGAAGAGTTTAGGCATTTAGTGACATTAGCATCCAGGCTGTCAGGCTGTCTCTAAGGACCTGGGAGTTTCAACCATGGAATGAAGAGAAGAGAACTGCTGCCTTGAGGGACTCTGGAGAAGGCTGAGACAGCGAGAGTGTGTGGATGCTTTTACCTATACCACTGAAGAGCCCAAGTAGTGTGGATTTAACACAGAGAAGAAAGACATGCCAGTGAAAGATCAAATGAGCAAGAAGATCTAACTGAGGTGATAGACATCCCAGTCTGAGTCAAGCTCCTTAATTTTCCTTTTCTTCAATTTACCTTACTGTGAACCTGTTTTCCCATAACCATCAAGAGAAGTGGACAAAATCTGTGAGAGATCCAATGCTTTTCCAAACTGTGTTGGAGTCTATGTTAGAGCAGTGTAGTTGTTGACCTATCTCTCAGCCCTTGTCTTTGTCTTTTAGTGTTCTAGGTTTAGTGTGCTCTCTCCCCGTTATCCCTAACTCCTAGTCTTTATTAAACTTGTGTTTTATAATTCTTTTGTCCCAGTCTTACTGCTGTTTGTTGGTTTCATAGACTTCCAGGTTAGGTGGATCTGAGATGACAATTGGTATCAATTGTCATTTCAAGATTCCCCATACCCTGTATTTTGGTGTGCTTTGTGTTTCCCCAATTTGTTGGTTTCCAGTCTGTTATCCCTGACCTAATCTTACCTCCTGTTCCTCACTCTTTAAATGCAGTAATTATAAAGTTACTTATAAGAGTAGTCAATTCAACCATAAAGAAACAATTAGTTTTAGGGTTCTTCCCCACTAAGCTTAAGCCCAAACCTAGTTCTCTGCTATTTCTATCTATGATTTCTAGATTTGTCCCTCTGGGACCAAGCAGAGCAAATTTAATCACTCTTCCACATATCAGTGCTTTCAATATCCTAATACTATGTGCCCAAGATAAGCTAGGAAATAGATGTCTAAGATAATTGAGAAGGTTGTAAGATAACCTAACTATACTCCTAATTGACCTTATTGTCATCATAGAACTTAAACAGAACACTATCTCTGGAGTCCGAGAACTTGGATTCAAATCTTACCTCTTTATAGCCTGCATGAGATTCACTTTATCTCCCTAGGTCCAAGTGTTCTAATTTCTGAAATGCTAGGAGGTGAAAGATGTCAGAATAAGTGAACTAGATCAACTAGTAAGTATTTTTGTCTCGTGGACCCCTTTTGAATTCTGGTGAAGACTGTGGACTTCTCAAAATAATAATGTGTAAAAATACAAAGGAAATTAGTTATATTAAAATAAGTATCAAAATAGGGGGAAAACAGTCAGTCACCAGGTTAAGTATCCCGATCCAGTTGGTTTCTAAAGTCCCTTGTACCACTAGGTCTATGAATATGAGGCATTAAGTAAAGATAAATTAGATCCTAAAGTTGTGAAAGAATTTACTGATGAAAATGGTAAATCACTACAGTGAGCTTTGAAGGATTATGTGTTATAGGAGATACTACCTGCTTGGAGAAGGACAAATGTCCTGTTTTAAAAAAAAAAAAAAGAGGTGAGTAGAGTTTGTAAACTGGCAAGGGGCTTCATTTTGTTTCTTCATGTGATTCTAAAATAGATTATCAAAGGATTGATAAATAGATTATAGAAAAGAAACAATGATCATAATAAGGAAAGAAAAAAACTTTCTAAAGGGCAAGTAATTCCAGACAAAGCTTAGTTCTATTTTTACAGAGCTACTAGGGCAAGATATTGGAAGAATTTTTCCCTCTATATATGATTTTTGTTATGTATATGATACAAACTAACATAAATGCTATGGAGCATGGTTTGGTGTTATATATAAATACGAACTATGTGTGCACATTTGCATACCTACCTGCAAAACTAAGTACACAAAATTTAATCCAAAAACTGATGCCTTAAAAATAAAGTAAAAACTAAGACTGAACACTGTAATTAAAAAAAAAAAAGCAAAAGGAGCATCTTGTGTACATATTTAAGTATTTAAAATGAAAACAGTCATTACCACAAAACTAGTCTAAACTGTATTGTTTATATGCAAAAAACCCAAAACAAACAAACGAAAAACTCCTGAGTCTCTGCTCCAAACTTTTCTTACCTCCTTGCAGAAGTTTGAAGAGGTCTAGCCTGTCCTGTGTTTGGCTCAAAGCCAATCCCCAGAGTTAAGGCATGTACTTTTCTTTGAGAGTGATAAATACTTTTTCAATCAGTTATATTTCCTGTCCTTTTAGGATCTTGGTCAGAAAAGTGTATGACAAAGAATAAAGATTCCTGGTCAATTAAACTGTCTGAGTCTCAGAAACTTTCTAAGGAAGAACAGATACAGGGAGGGCTATTTTGCATCTGAAGATTTTATCTTTTGCATTTCTTTTCTGACCTTAATTTTTTGCTGGAGTCACTGGGACATAAATATTTTATATGTAATATTTAAAAGGACTAAATATAACACCTAAATTTGTGGTTTAAACATCAACTTCAAAAAATAGAAGTTTAGCTATTTACATTCATTTCAAAAGAAGTTTAGATTCATTTAAAAAAATTGTGGAGTTTTATTGATATATAAATTCAAGATAAGTAAGCAGCAAAATATGTTATTTAAAAATCAGGCTATGTTAAGAGAAGAGTTATTAAGAGTTATTAAGAATATAATTGTTTTGTTCTGATGTTTTTAGTCACGTCTCTCTCTTTGTGACACTATTTGGGATTTTCTTGGAAAAGATGAGAGTGGTTTGCCACTTCCTTTCCCAGTTCATTTTACAGAGAAGGAAACTTAGATGGATTTTAGTTGTTTAGTACCTAGAGCAATGGAATCAAACTCAAATAGAAAGGAGTCCACCAATCTACTTATAAGGATTCCTATGAGTCACATAATGACACTGTAAAATCTATTTTATCAAATTTTTATTTATATATATTATACATTTCCCAATTACATATTTATCTGTTTCAGACTGCACTGAAGCTCTAAAGAAAATGAGGGAATTAAGGGGATTAGGACTGCAAATGGTTAATTGTGAGAACTGAGTGAACCATACTAGCAGTATCTTGTGACTCAGTTCTAGAGATAGCTTAGTTCACTTTCTTTTCAGTTATGGGTCTTATCCAATTTCTGTCTTGTGAGAAAATTATTAAATTGTGGGAATTGGTAGAGAAAATCTTACTTCATTGTTTGAACAGAGCCATGTGTGGCTGGGAAACTGCGTCACCTTTCCCTGCTCTTTAGAGATCCTTAACTAAGGACCTAGGTTATGCAGACCAGAAAGTCAGTCAGACCCAATGACAGATGCAAGGATTTTTCTCACTATTGTACATGTCACACAACCCATATATCTTATCTGAAAAATGGCCAAATCAACATTCAGTGATAGTTCCTACGATCCATTGATTATTTAATTATAATTTTGGATAGCAGAAATATTTAATTTTTATCAATTCAGGAAATTGAACCTGTTTTCTCTCCCATTCCCATCCTGTAAAGTTCTTAATCTTATCCTCCAAATAGAAATCATAATGCCTAATTGTATGTCGTGTACTTTTAATTAATCGTCCTTATTTCCTTCATTGTTTTTAATATATAAAATCTATCTACTCCTATGTTTGGGCTCCAACCCTGAAGCTTAGGAAGAGGCCTGATCCTGGTTTCTTAGGCAGTTGGCGTGAATGCTTAATGAATAAAAATGCTTGAAAGATCAATCTTTTTTTCCTCAGTTATTTCATCTTTCCCTCCCCATAGAGCTGTTGCTCTTGGTTACCTAACCAGTATGGGTCAGAGGAAAGACTCAAAAACTCATGTCTTTTGGGCTTCTCCAGATGCTTTCTATGATAAAGAAAATATTGTCCTGTCTTTAAACATATCGATAGAATATTCACCTAGTTTCTATTAGCTTACTCTCCTATGTTCACATTTCACGAGTATTGACAGGATAGAACAACTCCTATGTGCATTACATTTTCTGCTCTTCCCAGCTAAGAGTCAAAAAAGTCAGATGGGAGAAAATGATTAGTCTGGCCAGGGAAAGGTAGCCTAAACGTCAGGGAACTGATGAAGATTATCTTCAGGGACTCCCCAAACATCTTGACTTATTCCCCAAATCAAGTAGAGTTAAAAGATCAGAAAATACCTTTTAATTGCATTGCTTTCCCAACCATTTGGCAAAGAAATCAGTTGAGGCACTAAATCTCTCCTTACTTTTAGGATCTGAGATGCTCCAAAGCCAATTGCTAGTGAAACAACTATAAGTAAGAGAAGATATGTGCTTTTTGTGTGTCGGGGTATGTGTCTGTACACTCACATTTTATACACATAGCCTAGAACCTTTCATATCTGAGAGTCATCTGGGAATCACAGCAGATGAATCTCTGAGGTCATTGCAAGGGAGGACTTCAAGTAAAGCATTATGTAAATTGGCAAGGGAGATGGATGAATATATCTGTCTGTCTGTCTGTCTCCCTTACCAATTTTATACAGTACTTCTGTCTATATGTGTGTATGTATTTATTATGAGTGTTTATATTTTATATCTACATATAGGTACGTGCATTGCCAGTTTATACTATTGTGGTTCACTTATGTCTGACACTTCATGACCCCACCATGGGGTTTTCTTGGCAAAGATACTGGAGTGCTTTGCCATTTCCTCCTTCAGCGGATTAAAGGAAATAGATTACAGCTAATAAGAATGTAAGGTCAAATTTGAACTGAGATCTTCCTGACTCCAGAGCCAGAACTCTATCCATTGAACCAGTTTGCTACCTAAAATTTATACTCTCTGTGTCTCTTGTTGTCTTCTCTCTCTGCCCTTCTTTCTTTTTGTCAATCTCTCTTTCCTCTCTCTCACTAATATATATATATATATATATATGCATATATATATATAACNGTACTTCTGTCTATATGTGTGTATGTATTTATTATGAGTGTTTATATTTTATATCTACAAATAGGTACGTGCATTGCCAGTTTATACTATTGTGGTTCACTTATGTCTGACACTTCATGACCCCACCATGGGGTTTTCTTGGCAAAGATACTGGAGTGCTTTGCCATTTCCTCCTTCAGTGGATTAAAGGAAATAGATTACAGCTAATAAGAATGTAAGGTCAAATTTGAACTGAGATCTTCCTGACTCCAGAGCCAGAACTCTATCCATTGAACCAGTTTGCTACCTAAAATTTATACTCTCTGTGTCTCTTGTTGTCTTCTCTCTCTGCCCTTCTTTTTGTCAATCTCTCTTTCCTCTCTCTCACTAATATATATATATATATATATATATGCATATATATAACTAATTAACTGATCTATATAAAGAGAAATATATATATATATATTTTCCTTTTTATTATTAATGTCACTATCCTCTCCTCTTGTATCATAATCTTTTCACTTTTTATCTTCCTGGTTGCTCTCATTTGTCTGTTGTTCAGTTTTTCATGTGATATCCTTCTTAAAATTTACAAGTGTGTATGTATGTGTATGTGTATTCTTGTATTTGCAAAAGCATCTCTATACTTGGTCACATTGAAACTCTCTGGGCTCTTCAAACATTCTTGAGATTGAGACGATCAGCCTGCAGCTAATATCTCTTAGCTCCATTTTTTATTAACCCTCAAAATGTTCATGCATGGCCCTCTCTCCATCTTAGGTATCATTGCTAAAAATCTTACTGTGATAAAAAAACTGGTCATATTTTACTGTATTAGATTAAATGAATTACTTTCTACTCAGCTTTATCCCTCATCCTCTGGTCCCATTCTGCTCAGATCCTTCACTAAACTCATAAACCATGTATGCTCATGTTCTCCTGAATTTCATAACAATCTTTTGTGTTCCTCTGGTAAGTAACTGAGACCTGGAATCCATCCATTGACTGGGAACAGAGAAGTAGGAGTGTATTGGCAAGGAGATTTAAATATCAAGATGGAGGGAACTGTTTTATTTCTAATAAATACTAACCTTAAGGAAATAGAGGGAGGGAAAGGTAGTATCACAAAGTAAACAGAACACTGGACTCAGGACTCAGAAGATCTGGCATCTACTCCCAGTTGTTTTGTTTTTTGTTTTTTGCTTATTATTTGTGTTTTCCTAGTTTTCTACACATTGGCCTTCCTTTCTTTCTTTATCCACTGCTTTGGTCCCCATGTTCCCCATCATGCCCATACCTTTATTGCAAACGTTATTGGTTGGTCTTCCCTATTATGAAGCCCACTGTCTATGGGGTAAAGACCACAGAGATATGCATGTGAGTATCAGGGCTTTTTCACCAGACAAAATCTTGTTAACACACATGTGACACAGTTCAGAGAAACTCAATGTAGATTCAAATTGATAAAATCTCAGGGGCACACAAAATGAATTTTTCTCTTCTAAATTCCAAGAAAATTAAATTTTGATTTAATAATTGTATTATTGATTTAAAAATCATTAATGAATTAAATTTTTTCATTGCATACATAAATTCTCTATTTCTTACATAAGCCTCTTTTTTATAGTGCATTTTCCCAGTATTACATGAATGTAGTTTTTGCTGTAGATATTTCATATCCCACATTAGACTGTAAGTTCCCTTGGGATAAAGTCAATTTAAATTTCTTGCATTCTTTTATGTTTTCATTATATATATTTTGTTTATATTATATATTTGTATATCATTAGTTGCATGAATTAATTATTCATTCTTTCACATAACACAATTAACTAATGTTTCTACATGACTTCCATAAAGTATATGACATAGAAATGAATTCTCAACAATAATAGGGAAATAAGAAGGGAGGGGAGAGAAAAGGAAATACAAGAAGGGAGGGATTAGGGGAACTGATTAAAAACAAAACACTTTTATAGAAAGAAATAGGGAAAGAAGAAAGGGCAGGACAAGGATAGGGAACCAAAATATCTGGGAATGCACAGTTGATAATTGTAACTCCAAATGTGAATGGGATGAACTTGCCCATAAATGAGAAGCAAATAGCAGAGTGGATTAGAAAAAAAAATCCTACCATATGTTGTCTACAAGAAACCCACATGAGGCAGGCAGAAATACATAGAGTAAAAATAAAAGGCTGGAGTAAAATCTATTGGGCTTCAACTGAGAAAAAGAAGGCAGGAGTTGCAATCATGATTTCTGACAAATACAAAGTAAAAATAGATCTTGTTAAAAGAGATAGGGAAGGTAATTACATCCTGATAAAAGGAAATATAAACAATGAAGAAATTGCAGTACTCAACATGTATGCACAAATGGTATAGCATCTAAATTTCTAAAGGAGAAACTGGCAGAGCTCAAGGAGGAAATAGATAATAAAACTATACTAGTAGAAGACCTAAACCATCCATATCAGATCTAGAGAAATCAAACCAAAAAATAAATAGGGAAGAGATAAGAGAGGTGAATGAAATACTAGAAAAATTAGAATTGATAGATTTATGGAGGAAAATAAATAGGGACAAAAAGGAATACATCTTCTTTTCAGAAGCACAAGGCATATTCACAAAGACTGACCATGTACTTGGGCATAGAAACATGGCAAACAAATGCAAAAAAGCAGAAATAATAAATGTAACCTTCACAGATCATAATGCAATGAAAATAGTCATTAGCAAGGATACATGGAGAGGCAAACCAAAAACTAATTGGAAATTATAAAATAAGACTCTCCAAAATATGTTTGTTAAAGAACAAATCATAGAAACAATTAATAATTTCATTCAAGACAATGACAATCATGAGACTTCTTAACAAAACCTATTGGATGCAGCTAAAGCAGTACTAAGGGGAATATTTATATCATTGAGTGCATATATTAACAAATTATGGAGGGCAGAGGTTAATGAATTGGGCATGCAACTTAAAAAATTAGAAAACAAGCAATTTAAAAATCCCCAGATGAAAACTAAATTAGAAAGACTAACAATCAAAGTAAAAGAACTATTGAATTAATAAATAAGACTAGAAGCTGGTATTTTGGAAAAAAACAGATAAAATAGAAAAAGTACTGGTAAATATAATTTTTAAAAAGGAAGAATAAAACCAAATTAATGGTATCAAAGATGAAAAGTGAGTTCTCACATCTAATGAAGAGGAAATTAAGGCAATCATTAAAAATTGTTTTGCCCAGTTATATGGCAATAAATATAGCAATCTAGGTGAGATGGTTGAATATTTACAAAAATATAAATAGCAGAGAAATAGAATACTTAAATAATCCCATATCAGAAAAAGAAATTGAACAAGCCATCAAAGAACTCAATAAGAAAAATTGCCAGGGCCTAATGGATTCACAAGTGAATTCTACCAAACATTCAAAGAACAACTAATCCCAATACTATACAATTTGTTGACACAATGAGAAAAAAAAGGAGTTATACCAGATTCTTTTTTATGACACTAATATGGTACTGATTCCAAAGTCAGGAAGACCCAAGGATTTGTTCAACATTAGGAAAAGCATTCACATAATTGACTATGTCAACAAACATACTAAAATCACATGATTATCTCAATAGATGCAGAAAAAGCCTTTGACAAAATACATCACCCATTCCTATTGAAAACATTAGAAAGCATAGAAATAGAAGGATCTTTCCTAAAAATAATAAACAGTATATATCTAAAACCATCAACAAGCATCATATGTAATGGGGATAAATTAGAAGCCTTCCCAGTAAGATCATGAGTGAAACAAGGATGCCCATTATCACCTCTATTAAATAACATTGTACTAGAAACACTAGCAGTAGCAATTAGAAAAGAAAAAGAAATTAAAGGTATTAAAATAGGCAGTGAGGAGACTAAGCTATCACTCTTTGCAGATGATATGATGGTATACGTAAAAAATCCTAGAGAATCCATTAAAAAGCTAGTGGAAATAATCAGCAACTTCAGCAAAGTTGCAGGATACAAAATAAGTGCACATAAATCATCAGCATTTCTATATGTTCCCAACACATCTCAGCAGCAAGAGTTAGAAAAAGAAATACCATTTAAAATCACCCTAGACAATATAAAATATTTAGGAATCTATCTACCAAAACAAACACAGGAATTATACGAAAACAACTATAAAACACTTTCCACACAATTAAAACTAGATCTAAACAACTGGAAAAGCATTGATTGCTCATGGGTAGGACAAGCTAACATAATAAAAATGACCATCCTACCCAAATTAATTTACTTATTTAGTGGCATACCTATCAAACTATCAAGAAACTTTTTTACTGCATTGGAAAAAACTATAATAAAGTTCATATGGAAAAACAAAGATCAAGAATATCAAGGGAAGGGGGCAGCTGGGTAGCTCAGTGGATTGAGAGCCAGGCCTAGAGACAGGAGGTCCAATTTCAAAATCTGACCTCAGACACTTCCCAGCTGTGTGACCCTGGGCAAGTCACTTGACCCCCATTGCCTAACCTCTCTTCTGCCTTGGAGTCAATATGTAGTATTGATTGATACATAGAGATACAGAAGGTAAGAGTTTAAAAAAAAGAATATCAAGGGAAATAGTGAAAAGAAAACATGAAAGAAGGTGACCTACCAGTACCAGATATTAAAATGTACCATAAAGCAGTGGTCATCAAAACAATATGTTACTGGCTAAAAGACAGAAGGGAGGATCAGTGGAATAGACTTGGAGTAAGTGTTGTCAGCAAGACAGTCTATGATAAACCCAAAGAGCCCAACTTTTTGGACAAAAATCCTCTATTTGACAAAAACCGCTTTCAAAATTGGAAAACAATATGGAAGAGATTAAGTTTAGATCAACATCTCACACACTATACCAAGATAAATTGAGAATGGTTGAATGGCTTGAATAAAAAGAAGGAAACTATAAGTAAATTAGTTGAACACAGAGTAGTGTACTTGTGAGATCTCTGGTAAAGGAAAGATTTTAAAACCAAGCAGGAATTAGAAAAAAATTACAAAATGTAAAGTAAATAATTTTGATTACATTAAATTAAAAAGGTTTTGTCCAAATAAAAACAGTGCAACCAAAATCAGAAGGGAAACAACACACTGGGAAAAATCTTTATAACAAAAACTCTGACAGAGGTCTAATTACTCAAATATACAAGGAGCTAAATCAATTGTATAAAAAATCAAGCTATTCTCTAATTGATAAATGGGCAAGAGACATGAATAGGCAATTTTCAGGTAAAGAAATCAAAAGTATCAATAAGCACATGAGAAAGTGTTCTAAATCTCGAATAATTAGAGAAATGCAAATCAAAACAACTCTGAGGAATCATCTCACACCTAGAAGATTGACTAAAATGAGAGCAGGGGAAAATAATGAATGTTGAAGCCAGGGATATGGCAAAATTGGGACATTAATGCCCTGTTGGTGGAGTTATGAACTGATCCAAACATTTTGGATGACAATTTGGAACTATGCCCAAAGAGTGCTAAAAGATTGCCTGCCCTTTGATCCAGCCATACCATTGCTTGGTTTGTACCCCAAAGAGATCATAGGGAAAAAGTCATGTACAAAAATATTTATAGCCGTGCTCTTTATGGTGGCAAAAAAACTGGAAAATGAGGGTATTCTCTTCAATTGGGGAATGGCTGAAAAAATTGTGGTATATGCTGGTGATGGAATAGTACTGTATTCAAAGGAATAACGAATTGGAGGAATTCCATGTGTACTGTAATGACCTCCAGGAATTGATGCAGAGTGAAAGGAGCAGATCCAGGAGAATATTGTACACAGAGACTGATACACTGTGGTAAAATCGAATGTAATGGACTTCTGTACTAGCAGCAATGCAATGATCCAGGATAATTCTGAAGGTTTTATGGAAAAGAAAGCTATCCACATTCAGAGGAAGAACTACTGGAGTGGAAACACAGAAGAAAAAACAACTGCTTAAACAAAGGGTTGATGTGGACATGATTTGGGATGTAGACCCTAAATGGCCACCCTAGTGAAACTATTAATAATATGGAAACATGAAGAAACCAGTGGAAATGTGTGTCACCTACCAGGAGTGGATGGGCTGGAGGGGGTGAAAGGGAGAGTAAGAACATGAATCATGTAACCATGGAAAATTTTTTTTGAAAAAACAAAATAAAAAAGAAAGAAATGAACTCTGATGGAGATGACAGGCCTGAAGTTCTTTAACTGTTAAAAAAAAAACTACCCCTTCTATAAAACCAGATTCAAATGTTATTTCCTCAGAATGACAATCTTATAATTTCAAAGGCTATCAAGACCAACATTGACCCAAACAGTTGTTTCAGTCTCTGTTGAATCAGTTAGCCTTTCTCTTCACCAAGACCAACAGTCCCGTATAACTTCTGATAGGTTATTTCTGCAATATTCATTCCTTCATCTTTCCTTTACTTGTTTGCTGTTTTGAACTTGACTATACCAACATGAATATATACATATATAAAAGATAAAAGGCATAGATACAAATGTTGAAGATAAAAGAATAATACATATATTATGCTTATAGGCCACATAGGTCATGAATAAATATAAATAATATTTAACTACATATACACACAAATAATTGAATAGAAGAGAGAAATGGCAGTAAACCATAATAGGGAATTCTTTTTTAGTTCCCTATTCTTTTAGTTCTTCTTATAGTACTCTTTTTAGAAATAAATTAATCTAACAAAAATATGAATAATTAAGAAAATTAAGGATATGACTAGAATATTAAAAAAGAAAATATAATTCTCATGCAATAACTGATTGGGAATAGAAGAAAATCAACATTTTTCAGGAATATATGAAACTAAAAATATGCTGCTAAACACAGTGTACTTTAGAATAAAGACTACATCAGATATACAGAAAAAATCAAATGTCAAACATTTGATTTACTAATCACAGTACAATAAAATTACATTCAAAGAAGGGCCTTTCAAGAAAAAGTAAATGTATGTAATTGGTGAGTCAAAAACAGTATAAGGATATTGAATTTTTATCATAGGTATTACAAGATAAATTACAAAAAATGGGCTATACTTAATGCAATTTTTGACAAAATTCATTAGTCTATCAACATTTATCAACAAAATATAATAAACTGAGCATACAACTAAAAAATTGGAAAAAATAAATCAACACCCTCAACAACAAATCCTGAAAACAAATAAAAGCTTAACCAAATTGAAAGTGGAGAAAATCATTAAATTGCTCAACAAAATAAGAACTGAAATTTAAATTAGTAGAACAAATAATGATAAGGCAAATCTGCCTTTTACAAAAGTGATAAAATCAAACTTTTTAAAAAAAATGCCAAATTAGAATTTACAAATTTAAAAAAATATACATATATCAATGCACAAACTAATTGGAAATTCATAAAATAACATGCATGAAGGGGAAAATAGAATCCCTTGACTAGATTTAAAAGTGTATTATTTAAAGCATTCAAAGAACACTCAATTCTAATATCACTTTTTTGAAAAATAAAAAAGAGATAATTCTGTAATCATTTTATGACAAAATTTGGTCTTCTTATCTTAAAAAAGAAATACAAAGCATAGAAACAAATATATAGATGAATTTTATTGCTGTTGTTTAGTCCTTTACCCCTCCAACTCTTCATGACCTCTTTGTACATTTTCTTGGCAGATACTGGAGTGGTTTGCAATTTCTTTCTCCATCTTGCTTTACTTTTGAGAGGTAAACAGGTAAAACTGAGGCAAACAAGATTGATGATTTTTCCAGAGTCTATAAGTGTCTGAGGCCATATGAGAATTCAGTAAGATGAGTTTTCTTGATGAGATCCAGTGCTCTATCCACTGTGCAACTTAGCTGCCCATAGTAATAAAGATTCTTCCTTAACATAGTAAATGATAACTATAAAACCATGAGAAAAATATTATATGTAATAGAGATAATTTTGAGTTTTGTGCAACAAAATCAAAGTTAAAAAAAGATGAACATTTTTGCATTTACTGCAACAAGTGCTTGAAATTTTATCAAAAATGATGTCATGAAAAAGAAAAGGAAGAACTCAAAACAAAAAAGGAAAATGAATATTTCTCTTATTTTGCAGATGTTATTATGGTCTTTTAGAATCTATAAGCTGATTGTTTTTTAATATTTTTAAAATCATATTTCAAATAATGAGCTTAAATTTTAATTCTGGATATTATAACATATGCATTAAAATAAAGGAAACATTACTCTGAGAAGGTGTCCAAATGATTTGCCGGTTTACCACAGCAATACATGACATGAAAACTTGAGGCTTTGAGTTAGGCAGTTAATTAAAGTAGTTAACTAAAAATGAATCAAAGCAGTAAAATTAGCAACAGTTAATTACATAAATCCATACAAAGCTTTAGTATATAATTTCAATTCACAAAATAATTATTGTATATTATCAACAAAATTCTGCAGGGAGAAATAGAAAATACAATTCCATTCAAAATATTTAAAGATCATATAAAGTACTTGGAACTCTGTTTCAAAGATAAAACTCAGAACTATACAAAAAATTAGAAAACACTCTATAAAGTAATAAAGTCAGCCTAAAAACTTAGAAAAAAAATCATCACTCAAGGATGTCAAAATAAAATGCCCCATACTGCCTAATTAATTTATTATTTAGTTCTTCCTGATCATACTATCATATATTTAAGAGAACTGAAAAATAATAACAGCATTCATTGGCAATAATAAAAAGTTAATAATCTCAAGAAAAATAATAAAAAAGGCAGAAAGAATAGCAGGGGCCAATAATACTAGTTTACTTTAAAAGACTAATTTTCAAGACTATTTGGCATCAGTTAACAATAAAGAAATTAATATCTGAAACATAATATACAGAAATTAATATTTTTTATGTTTGGTAAATTCAAATTCCCAGCATAATTAGGTAAAGACTCACTACTCTTGCAATAACTGGAATGAAGTCTAAAGGAAAATTTGGTACAGAACATTTCAGGATATAAAGAAGATTAGCACCAAATGCATAGATTACTTAAACATTAAGGATGACATAATAAGCAAATAAGAAAGGCAAAATAAAATACCTTTTGGTTATATAGATAGGGAAAGAGTTCATGGAACATAAGAGACATAGAATCAAAAAAGAAAAAAATGAACAATTTTCATTACGTATCTTTTAATTGCACAAATGAAACTAATGCATTCAATTTGGGAAAACGACTGGACAAAATCTTGGAATAAGTCTATCTGATAAAGACCTAATTTCCTAGATACGAAAAGTGATACATATTTCCAAGAAAAAATAATCATTCACCAGTGGATAGATGGTGAAAAAATATAAAGAAGCACATTTTAAAATTAAAAAGGAAAAAAATAGCAATTAAAAATCATTTGAAGTATTTAAATTAATTATAATCAGAGAAATACACATTAACAGACCTCTGAAATAATACTTTGTACTTATTAATTATGTAGTGATAAAAAAGAAAATCACAACCTTAAGAAGACATGTGGGAAAACAAGCATACTAGTCTGTAGGTAAAGCCATGAATTGATCTATCCATTCAGGAAAAGGATTTAGAATTAGATCTCACAAGTCATTTAATTATATATACCTTTTGATTCTGAGATACAACGCCTGAGGCTATGCCCAAAATGAATGAAATGAAGAGGAAAAGGACTCACATGGACAAAAATATAATATAGATCAAAACATTCCTCTCCTAGCCCATAAACTACCTTCTTATCCCTTGGAACATACTCATCTTGAAAAGTAGAGAATAGTCACTTAACCTTTGGAGTTGAACTACATAGGAAATAGCCCACATCTACTATCTCCTTCTCTGAAACATGAATTCATCATCAAAATGCAATTTGATAAGATACCCACATCATTCATGCTAACTCTAAATCTGGTACAGGTCACGACTCACTAGACAGTTCTAGTCCCCTCTTGAAACTAGTATTTCTCTAATTGATCTAGACCTGCAGCATATCTAAACTTTTTTTTTTTACATGTAGTCTGCCTTCCTTAGTCTAAGCTCCTTGAGAATGACTGTCTTGAAGGTTGCTTGTATTTTTATTCCCAATACTTAGCACAGTACTTGACACATAGTAAATACTTATTAAAGGGTCTATCTATGTATCTATGTATGTATCTATGTATTTATGTATCTGTATCTATGTATCTTTTTATGTATCTATCTATTTATCTGTCTCTATAATCTATTTATCAATTCTTCCTAGAAGATTCAAATTCATTATGACATTATATCACATTTGTATCAGTTTTCAAATAAATGCTTGTACTAGAATCCAAGTTGAAGACAGATTCATTATATAAGAGGAAAACTTTCACATATTCCTCTTTGTGTATGACATTTTTCTGACACAAATAAATAGAAACAAAATACTTCAAATGCTCCCCAAACAAATTTCAAAATAATGCAAAAGAATTTAGATTAAATATTCATGCAGTAAAACCAGATGTATGAAAGATGAATATTTCAATTACATTATATATTAAATGGATTATTTTTATAGATTGTGTAGCCTATATGTATGTATACACATTTATGCTATATATACTATTGTAGGTGTATTATATATTTGCTTACATATTTGTTTGTGTGTATATACAAATATATATACATATATTTTTGCATATTAAAAGTAATCATACAATAAAATGATATCAGAATTAACTAAAAAGAAGAAAGCAAGCAGAATTGAATTTTAGAAATGGTAAATTTCTTTTAATAACAATAATGCTATAAAGAAATGTTCCTCTTTTTATTATCAATTTTCTTCCAGTGATTCCATATAACAATGAATCATGGAACACTACAGCTCTGAAGAAATAAAGTTGTAGGCCGTCAAAGGGACTATGTATAGTCATGTGGGGTCATGATGGAAATGACAATGTACCATTCTTAATCAAATCTGTTATTTTTAGGAAAAGCAATATGAACGATATAATCAATGAAATGTATTTAAAAAAAGATGTATTCGTCATGTGGTTAGAGTAAGAAATAACACTGGAAAGTCAATATGTTCAAATTATATCTTAAAATTATCAAGATAATTAAGTGAAGATATCATATTTTTAATTGAAATCTTTGCTGAACTTATGATAGTATATGTTCAAGAGTTCAATAGTATAGCCATTAATTTATGAGCTGTCCAAAGCATACCCCCTTGTAGAGAAAGTACTCATGGTTATGAACAAGGTTCCATTGAAGTACTTTAATATACCAATGCTTGGTTTTCTGGGTATATCAACTGATTTATCATTGCTCTGTTTGCTGTCATCATATTTATTACAATCACTATCTTAACCAACATCAACACCAGCATCAACATCATCATCATCTCAGTTTTTAGCATCACAAACATTATCATCAACATCTCACATCTGGCATATTGAATTGAAAGGCTATATGGCAGAGCATATAGACTACTAACATTGGAGTCTAGAAACTGTGGAATTAAATCCTACACCAGACACTAGATGTCTGACTGGCTCAGTCTGGCCTTCAGTTTTCATACTAGAGATTGAAGGGATTTGACTCAATGACCTTAAAAGTCTCTGTCAACTCCACATCTGCCACCAGAAAATATATGATCCTATGCACATCAACATAATCAACCCTTTCATCATCATCAATAAAATGATCATCATAATTTCTTGCATCAGCATTGTTTTTATCTCTCTTATCATCACGAAACTGATATGGAAGGAGAGGGAGAATTAAAGGACTTGAATTTTGAATGAGGAGATATCCTCTCAACTGACATGGAGCCAGTTTCTGGAACGCTGGCCTTTACCCCCATAACTGCCCTTATTCACTTGTGCGTCTGAGGAAAGGGGAAATAACACAATATGTTTTGATTTGGGGTTTTATAACATAATTGGAACTCAAAAGTTGTTTGCAAGAGCATAGTTACCAGTAGTGTGTCTGTAAAATACAGAAATATTTTTCACAATCATCTTCTTTGATAGTTTGTTCCTATCAGAATGTTGTATTCCCCGACAGTTATCCCAAAAATATTTTTTTCACTTATAAGCAAGTATACTATTGACTTTTGAGGACCATTACTCTCAGCTATTAGAAATAGGGCACATAACTAGATCTGTCCAACCATGGAAATCAGGAAAAGGCAAATTAAGTTTTCCCTCAAGGGGGAAATTAAAGATATCTCTTTCTTTTTTTGTAATCATTATGCTCCCCATTACTGATTAGATGGTTTTACTTGAAGATATCAGTGTTTTAATCTTATTCCCTTATTTCTTATTCCCCAAATCTTTTCAAAGCATGTAAACAGGGTTATGATGACATGCAATGTTAATTTCTTACTATAGGAAATAATCCTTCAGGCCTTTAGGGGATTAAAGACTTTGAGGATTCTCTCTCGGATTCTCTTTGTCCTTACCCCATAGATAATAGGATTTACCATAGGTGGAACCAGCAGGTAGATGTTAGCCACAAAAATGTGGACATGAGGAGCAACATGGTGTCCAAATCTGTGTGTGAGGAATGAGAAAAAGGCTGGGGTGTAGGAAACTAATATGACACAAACATGAGATCCACAGGTCCCCAGGGTTTTGAGACGTGCATCCTTAGAAGGCAGCTGGAAGACAGTATGGAGAATGAAAATGTAGGAACAGATGATTAGTATGAAATCCAGTCCTCCAGTAAGGAATGCAACAATTAGGCTATAAGCTCTCCGTATTCTAGTCTCTGCACAGGCCAGCTTGATCAAGGCCATAAACTCACAGTAGGTATGAGAGATGATATTAGTTTTACAGTAGGGAAGCCATCTGAGTAGAAAGGGGTGAGGACTAAGTAGCACAGCTCCACGGAAAATAATAGCCAACCCCATGCTCCCAATGACTGTGTGGGTCAGGATTGCCGAATGTCTAAGAGGTTTACATATGGCCACATAGCGGTCAAAGGCCATGGCCAGAAAGAAACCAGATTCCATTGTGGAGCAGGAATGAATCAAAAATACTTGTGTGAGGCAAGCTTCAAACCGGATTTCCCTGTCTCTGAACCAGAAGAGGCTGAGAAGCTTGGGTATAGCAGTGGTACACACAATCAGGTCTGCCACAGCCAACATGCACAGGAAGAGGTACATGGGCTCATGAAGGCTTGGGTCAGTTTTGATGATAAAAAGCAAGGCAAAGTTTCCCAGTAGAGCCAATATGTACACCAGGCAGAAAGGGATGGAAATCCAGATGTGAGCCGTCTCTAGTCCTGGAATTCCAATAAGAATGAAAGTGGAAGGATGAAGATTGGTCTTGTTAGAGAATGTCATGTTTCTGACTGTCAATGTATGAGACAATGGATATTTTTGAACCTTTGAAGAAGATCAAGAAGAAACCAAGTTAACAAATGTAATCAGCTTAAATTATCAAAACCTCAAATGAAAAAAGTAAAGCTAGAATTCACAGGCCACTGAGATTATCTTTTTTATCTCATAAGTCCGAGAAGTCCCTTGAATTTCAGTGAGTATCTGTAAGCCTTTCTGTCCATAACACTTTGCCTCATCTGAGTACTGCTCCAGATCTCTCCATGGCCACTTATGACATCATGCTGTTTTAACAAAGCTAGAGTACCTAGAATTTGGGAAAGTGTTTTAGAGGCTGATATCATGTGGACCTGACAACTCTGCATGTGCAATGAATACATGCTGTGTGAGGCAGCCTAACATCTGGATGTCTGTTGTACTTCTTTACTAATGAGAAAAATTCTGTCTTTGGATACTGCTAGATAAAAATCACAGATTTCTTGCTTGTAGCGTATGGTACTATAAGAATCAGACAAAGCTCAGCAAAGGAGAGGTGGGTCCTATAAGGATAATATTATAAAATAAGTATTGTTTTATTGGATGCTGGCTTGAGAAAGATTTGGAGTTTCAAACAGAGCTGAGTCGGAGTATCAGTTTCAAATCTAACAGTTTTTCTCTGGTAGTTGGCAGAGCCACACAAAAGGACTCTCTCAGGGCTGGAGGAGGTAATATTTTTTGCTTCTCTCTCTCTCTCTGTCTGAGGGAAAGCCTTGAAGGACCACAGTGTTTTCTTTTTCTAACTTGGGAAACAGTAGTGACTATCTATTGCAGTTTTTATAGAGTGATTTAACTCTGAGAAGACCAAAACAAATCAAGGTCTTTGGTTTGGACTCTGAGTCTGTTAGGGCTCAGAGGGCTAACTTCATTATTATTGAGACTCAAAAAGCTAGCCTTTGTTATTTTTATAACTTGGAGGCGAAGTTAAGAATTATAAGGGTAATAGTTGTAATTTTATTTAGAATAGTATAAATTTGGGTTGGTCAGATCAGGAAGGATTAGTGTAGCCTGTGAAACACAGGAGAAGCAGTTCCTTGCGGAACCAGGGAATTTTATTTGAGTGGAGTTAGAATCCTTTGGAGTTAGATATCCTTTTTATCCTTATATATTTAGATAAATATCTTATTTTTTATAACAAAAGTCTCTTTAGCGTCCTTGCACCTGGCCCTGAAGGGAAGTTCAACTATCAGCTTCACTTCACTTTATCACTGAAGGTACTTTTGATTACATCTATCAAAAGTATCTGAACAGTTTTGAACCTTTATTAGCATAGTTTTCATCAGTTTATTTTTACAGCTCAGAGAATATTGAAGTGTAGTTGAAAGTCTTGTGCCACTGCCCCTACATCTCAGTACCTTCAGGATCAATGCATTATATAGCAATGCTATTAAGGACCCATTATTTCTTGTTGTTCGGTTATGTCCAACTCCTTTTCTACTTCATTTTATAGATGACAAAATGAGGCAAAGTGACTTGCCCAAACACACACAGCTACTAAGTGTCTGTGACCAGATTTGATCTAAGGGAGGCAAAATACTTTTGAATTCTCTCCTAGTATTCTATCCACTGCACCAATTAGCTGCCCTTTCACTACATGGGTCTAATTGAGGAGCAACTCCATACCTGTGACAATCTGAAAGCTAGCATAGCCCAGGATTTACCTATTTGGTATGAGGAAATTATTTATCAAATCAACAGAGAAAATATGTTCTGGATACAGCCCAGAACAATAATATTCAAGTGAATATCAGACATATTTAATGCCTGTTTGAAGAAGCCATGATCCAGCCAAATCTGCTCATTGGCATTCCCACTGAGCATAAGTTAGACAAGAATATAAAGTCAACAAGCCCATTCAGTCCCAAGGTTATAAAGAAACTGTGGACAAAGCCATGGAGACTGAGGCAAGGCCAAGAAAAAGATGGCTTCCCACATAAGCAAATAGGAGCTTCTCCTTTCTGTTGTCCCTGTCCCTACCACATATTACCAGTCTGCAACCATAAACTGATCATGGCCTTGGGGATTAGAATATAATAGCTATAAATGGAAGATTCATGTTTCCCCAATGAGTTTCTCTCTTATTCCCTTTTCCCAGAAACATATTAGCTAAATTACTTTTTTGTGGTCTGGTACAATAAGGAACTGACTGGGGTTTGGAAATGAGGATATGATAAAAAGTATCCAGTGTAGGGAAGACAAAAAAAAATCAAGAAGGGCAATTGTGCCAATTATTCCTGTGAGTCACTTCTCCAAGGTGACTGTTATCAATTCAATTCAATTGAGAAAATAATTCAAGTAACTAAATAAAAAATTAAATGAATGTTAAAATAAATAATATTTTTTATAAAGGAAAGGAACTGAAATTACAATTTGACACATAATAAAAGCATTCTTTTAATCATTATTATTTCCTTCTTACTAAAGGAATTATTTCTGGTAGTTTGGGAATATATACTATTTTATTGATTCATTGACATTACGTCCATAAAATTTCTTTCTCCTAAATTGTAGTTTCTGGCCTCTGTGTACAATGAAATTTTACCATCTAGTAGTCTTCAGAGATCTCAAGTCACTCTAGACACTCTTTGTACTGAAATTTTAATAAGGAGGTTGTTCTGATATAGTTCAGCATAAGATTACTACAGAGGTAGACTGTAATAATCATTACCTCCTAATTAATCTCTTTCTGCTTCTAGGGAGCTCTGATATTTTGTCTTTCCTTTTATGAATATGAAATTTACCTCTCTCTGACCAAGTGAAAAGAATTAGCAATGAATTACATGAACTGGGGATTAAACTATAATGAGTCAAATTTAGCTTACATATATTCATAATTGAAATATGACAGTAGATATATACATTTTCTACAAAGGAATTGATTAGCTGAAAAATGTAGGGCTACAGATAAATAATATCCTAGCAATATTCAACAGAAAAAGACATCTGTATGGAAAGCTATGAAACACAGAGATGAGAGACATTGGTAGAAAATATTTGACTGAGGACTAATAAAAGAAGGAATGGAAATCATATTGGGGTAGAAAAACAGTAACGACATGAGTTGGAAGACTATGATAAATTTCAAAGGCAATTTGCAAAGCTAACACAAGGGCAAGATACCATATAAATAAATTTCAACTAGATTAACAATGGATAGATATCTTTCTTTTCTAAAAAAATAGGGAAGCTGGAAAATTCTCCATTTGCTTTGATGATGTCTTTCCAAAAAATGTAGGAAAAAGTGGGGAAATCAGGTACATTGGATTTATTTCTTATCAATAGGAATAGAACTAATGGCTAGGTGGAAATGATAGGAAAATTTGAGAGAGAAGTACACAATTTATCTAAGAGATATTGATTAGCAGGGAAATCTAGTCTGAGAGAAGTGAGATGGAAAGAAAAACTTTCAAAATTTCCCAGAAATCTAAGTGGGATTTCAATGAATAAGTCTCTGTAAGGAAAATGACCTCAAAAGGAATGAAATACTCTCAAGAATTAACAAAGACAAAGATTCCAATATTTAAAAGTTAAGGTGCAGTCTAAATAAGTTAATGTGGAAAGATGTGTAATACAAAGGCTATTTCCATTTATAAATGTCAAAATATTAGAAGAAAAGGCAAATAAGATAAGATTAAAAATTAGCAAAAGCTAGTTTTTATATATTTATGTATATATAACTATATAATTATATATATGACTATATAAAATCCAGATAATTTGAGGCTTTGTATGGATTATAAGTATAAAAATAGAGCAAGAAAGGGATAGGATTGATGCTCTAAGTAGAATGGATATTGATGGAGAAAAGAATGAGTTATTAACTTCTTCATATATTTAGTTTCTCCATAAAAGATAATAATATTTGTATAGAAGAGATAGAAAATTAAAGGCATAATTTACAGGGAGTTACAAAGCAAAATAAGAAAGGCATTTGTAAGAGAGCACTAACAGCCCTCAATTTATTTTCAGAACAGGTCTTTATGGACTAGCTATTCCTTAGCTATTTTCATAAAAGACTGAAAAAGCCTTGAGATATTGGAGTGGTGATAAAGTTCTAGAGTTAGGAATGTTGTTACTATATTCACAAGGGAAAATATGGGTTCGTCATAATGTAAGTTGGTGAACATGATTTTGATTCCTACAAATATTCTAGAGATCTAAAATCTGAAGATTTCTGGAAAATTAAAAGAATAAATTGTAAAATTCTTTGTCATGAGAAACTGTTTTCTATCAGTGGAAAAGGATGGAATAAAGAGGGAAACTAACTGGTGTAAAACAAATACCATTAAATTCCATTTAAAAAAAGAAAAGTTTCTTAGAAAAGAAGAAAATAATGTAAGATTAATTTGTGGACCATTTAAAACAGGCCTTGCCAGAATAATGTAACTTCATTTCTCTCTTTCTCTTCCTTCCTCTTTTCCTTCCTCCCTTCTTTCCTTCTTTTTTTTCCTTCCTTTCTTCCATGTGTTATTAGCCTAACTGATAAAAGAAATTCCAAAGGCATAATATACTTCTATTTAAGTAAGAAATTTAGTAAAATATTTCTTAACAACTTTGCATAAACCACTGAAAGTTTGTCTTTCATTCATAGATGATGAAGTGGTATTGCCCAAAGAATGGTAATTACTGTTATTGTTGGAGGAAGATACTTGTTTAGTTCTATAAATTATCTGTCACTTATGCCATTAGGTTTATGTATGACTTTAGCATAAGGCATATGATCATAGGTTCTCAACTAGGAAATAGACACAAAGTTGGGAGGATAGTTAAGAAGCTATCTCCCACCCTTACCACTCTTCCACCTATGGTCTAATACACAGAAGTTAAGGGTTTAAAAATGTAAAAAAATAAACAAACAAACAAACAAACAAATAGATGAATGAATGAATGAATGAATGAATGAATGAATGAATGAATGAATGAATAAAGAAGCTATCTGACAGACCCAGAATGTCCAACATCTTATTTGGCTACTACATAAATATATCTTATTTAACAAGTGGAAATTAATTTTGATATTTGTACTGACTTATGATTTTAATGAGGTATATATTCTTCCCATTGATACGATTCATATCCCTTCCAGCCATTTTTGTTTTCATATAATTCTTGTACAAGTTTGTAAAGACTTTGTATAGGCTCAGTCTAAGGTTAAGAAGACTTTATTATCATCATTTTAATATTCATCAGAAAGCAATACACCACATGAATATTTAACTCATTGTCATATGCCAGTCACATTTCTTTAGATGTCATCACATGTATGTCTTTATAAAGCCACATCATTTCTCTACACCTTATGTCCTTGAAAATGTCTTTAATGAACTTACTTATGTGCCTGTCATCATTAGTAACATAATGGAGTCTAAAAAAAATTTGCCATTGGACTCTAGAAGTAAACTACCAAAATACAAGATGAAAGAAATGTGTCTAGAAATCACAGAGAAAAAAATGCCTGTGTTTTTGTGGACTGCAAGTTCAATGTAAGTTAATTTAACCAATATGTCTAATATGACTTGGTATCTATCAATACAATTGTCTAAAAGGAATCACATATGGCATAGTGGATTGGGCATTGAATCTAGTCCCAGGAAAATATGTCCAAATGCTTCCTCACACATTTACTAGTTCTGTGACCATAGGAAAGGCCTCTGTGCTTTTGTTTCCTTATCTCTAAACTAAAAGTGGTTGGAATTATTTGCCTCTCATTTTCTTTTTATTTCTAAATCTAAGGATTTGTGATCTTGATGTTTTCTGCCAAGATTTGACTGTATTCAGGGTAAATGTGTAGTTCAGGAAACTACATTTTGGAAAGGACATTGATAAATTTTAGTGTGATCAGATGTAGACAAACAGGACAGTGAGTGGATCAATATTTTTATTAAATGAAGAAGAGAAGCCAGAAAGATCTATATTCAGGTCTCTGAATAGCTTTGGTAGGTGGTAGGAGGAAGGTGAAAGAAATGTTGGATTTGAAGTCCAGAGAACTAAGTACGTATATGTATGTGTGTGTGTGTGTGTGTATGTGTGTATGTGTGTGTATCCATTCCAGTATTAACTATCTGCATGACTCTTGGCAATGGGTTTGATCTCTCAGAGCCACAGTTTCTAAATCAATAAAATGGGGATAAAGGTATTTAATGTACCTTCATTATAGAGGTTTTCTTTAAGAAAGGACTTTGTAAATATTTAAGTCCTTTTGAAATATGAACTATTATCAATACCACTTAATTGAGTGATAATGCCCATTGCTCATACGCTGTCTACACTTTTATGTACATATATCTTGTCTCTGCTGTTGATTTATAACTCTTCAAGAACATCAAAACCATCAGTTTAGTTGTGGCTCATTCATTCTCTTGCATTGTCAAATCGAGCTATTCACTGGAACCTCTGTCTTTTTTAGAATTATTTTTAATTATTTAGGTATGAAAGATGACAATCCTTTCCCTAAGTCATAGAATGTTGTAAGCTGTGAATAACATGGAAATGGTTCAGAAAGTTAATATATAAGAAAATATAACCACCTTCAGGGAAGAAGAGACTTTCTGAGACCAGCTTCCCTCTTCCTTTAGACACTTTATCTTTACTTACTGGCCAGTGAATGCCCAATAAGCATTCTATCAAAAATGTCTTCTTTTTAGGGAAATCAATGCCCTAGTTGCAGGCCAAAGAAGCTGCTGATACTACAGGGGAGTGAACCAAGGAAAGCACAGAAAGGTAAACCCCCTGTCTTGAAGGAAGAAAGTCTCAGAATCATTCAGTAACCATGTCAATAAAGACCTACTGATTCTCCTCTCTTCCCTCCTTATCCAATGGCTAGACTTCCTTCTCAAGTCTGAGTTTACTGAGAGCATTCTTAGACTAGGATGGGTTTCTTACTAAGTCAGGGACCTTACCTGTCCTGGGACCCTGTAGGACTGAAGAGAATTACTGTCTGACTGGATGGAGACAGGTTTTGTCCCTTGTATAGTCTATGCCCCATGAAACTCAAATGATTTATATTCAGGTTTTTAGATACTCTTGTATTCCCATAGGTTTTCAGGTGGATTGGATGAAACAGGGACAACCAGTTGGAATGAGTATTGGAGGATGTTTCTCAGCTCACAATCCTCAGGATTTAGGACTCAGGGTCCCTAGAGTGGTATCTTTGGAATCAAGGGATAGTCAGGCAAAGAGGGATCCTAGACATAGCCTACTTTGGAGTCCCTTGGGGCATAATTACTCAAAGAGCAAATCTGTCTTTTCCTTAATTAAATAATGACTATAAATATAACTTGTTCTAAAAACAAAAACAAAAATCACTTTTATCTTTATTATCAAATTTGGATCCATAATTTCTGGTATAATAGGTAGAATAGATATTATTATTGTTTTTTGAAATTCAGTTTGGCAAATGGAAATATTTTTCTAATAGCTGAATTTCGGAATCATAGACCATAGAGATTATCAAATTTGTGTTATTCTCTATCCTCACCTCTCATTTTGAAGGGCAGCTGGGTAGCTCAGTGGATTGAGAGCCAGGCCTAGAGACAGGAGGTCCTAGGTTCAAATCTGGCCTCGGACACTTCCCAGCTGTGTGACCCTGGGCAAGTCACTTGACCCCCATTGCCTACCCTTACCACTCTTCCACCTATAAGTCAATACACAGAAGTTAAGGGTTAAAAAAAAAAAAAAAAAGAAAACCTCTCATTTTGAGAATCGTTCTATTCCTTCAAGCCATAGTTAAGTGCTTACTGTCTATACATGGATTTTCCTGATATCCCCTCCCTGTTGTTAGGAATCCACATAGACATTTTTACTCATATTTATTCATCTATGAAAATGTTATATCATTCTAATCAGAAAAAAAGAGTAGGACGCTTTTATTTCTGGCCTTTGTTTCCCTTGCTCCCAAGATATTGTCTTGCCCAGAGTAGTCACTGAAGCACTCAATAAACTGTAGGACTGAATCAGACTTATTTTACTTCTTAAAAAAAACTAAGGACTAGAAAGGTTTAAAAGTTTGCATAACATGAAAGTTGTAGTAAGTGGAGGCATAAGTCAAATCCATGTACTCAAAATGAATCAATTTTTCCACTTCTTTGTGCCACTTATTATCCATGTAACATTGGCTTTATTCACAAACTTTCTGTGCCTTAGCTCCTTCCTTCGTATAACAGATGTTTTCATTGTCTCTTTTTAAGAGTAATATGAGGAAATATTTATAAATGATTAAGTGCCATATAGATATCATCATTATCAATACATGTATATGTGTATCTATCACTACTAAATCACTAAATCTAAGTAAGCTGAGATGTGCAGATGGTATAGTACTAGATGCACAGTCAGGAAAGCCCAATTTCAAATCTGGCTTCAGGCACTTACTAGCTGTGTGACTGTGTGACTTCATTTTACAGATGAAGAGACCATGGAGAAATTATTGATTTGCCATGGTCTCTTCATCTATAAAATGAACACAATAATACTTTTTAGTTTTGTTGTTAGGATGAGACATTTAAAGCCAGTCAGATACTTAATTAATAAACATTTATTAGAAGTAGGAGTGAAGGCAGAAGATGTCAGGAGTAATGCAAATCTGAAACATGAAAAAGCAAGATTATCAATAAAAGAAGGAAGCAAGGGATTGTTAACTTAGAAAAAACACAGAACTATAAAATAGTCATAAAGCCACTCTTTAATCAAGGGAAAGGGGGAACAGGGCTGATTAGGCCTCTAAGAGCTGTGCCTTATGCAGAGTGAACTCTGCTTTGCTCTTCTCCCTGACCCCCTGGGAGTGCCACCCCACTAGAAGAGGACTCCAAGGAACAAAAGAAATTAGGGAACTTATATACCATTCGGGAAGATCCAGGGGCTAGGAAATATGATTTACATGATACTGGTAAGGATGGGATTTACCATCAAGCTTGGGAAAAGAATCATAGCCAGAGGGTAGTGGGTAAGGGAAGGGGCTACTTACAATGGATGCTAAGGATAGTCCCTACCCAGGTGTGCCTTCCTGGGAAAGGGTCTTTGAAACAATGGGGAAGACTATCCAAGGCAAAATTAGCATATACCCTGGGGTCCATTATTCAGTCTGCCACTGCTAGCCTGAGATTCCTTCAGGGTGGATTCTCAGGGGAAGAGGGAAGCATAAGCTTTGGGGATCTCCATCCTACAAGCTATTTCTAAAACTTGGGGTTCATCAGATCTTGCTAAGCCACAAGTTTTGGGTCTCTAGATTCCGCATCAACAGAATCCAACAGAAGATTTTAATTTATATTTCTTTAATCCATGGTGATTTAAACATTTTGTCTAATTAGGCATAGCTTTGATTTCTTATTTTGAAAACTGTCTGTATATATTATTTAATCATTTATCAATTGGGGAATGAGCCTAATTTTATAAGGTTAATGCAGTTCGTTATATATTTGATAAATGAAAACTATATCAGAGATAGTTGATGTAATGTTTTCTTTTTTAATTTTACTTCATGTAGTACCCTTTAGAAAAATGTAGTTTCTGTGATTTTCTCTCTTATTTAGATATATTTTTTTAAATCATTATTATTATTTTTTATTTTTAGAAAAAAAATTTCCATGGTTACATGTTTCAGGTTCTTACTCTCCCCTCCACTCACCCCAAACTCCCACCCACCATAACAGATGCAGATTTCCACTGGTTTCTTCAAGTGTCATCAATCAAGACCTATTTCCATATCACTGATAATTGCTCTAGGGTGGTTGTTTAGAGTCTACATCTCAAATCATGTCTGCATCAACTCATGCATTCAAGCAGTTGTTTTTCTTCTGTGTTTGTACTTCTATAGTTCTTCCTCTGAATGTGGATATCATTCTTTTCCATAAATCCCTCAGAATTGAAATGGGTCATTGCATTGCTGCTATTACAGAAGTCCATCACATTCAATTTTACCACAGTGTATCAGTCTCTGTGTACAATGTGCTCCTGGTTTTGCTCCTTTCACTCTGCATCAATTCCTGGAGGTTGTGTTATTTTAAAGTGCTGGGGTTCTATTTGGAAGGATTGAGCCTCAAGATATGTAGTGTTTAACAAACTTCCTATGGACATGTGGGGGACCTTGGAAGTACATTTCCCGTGGTCCTAGGGGTTTCCTGTTTTAGATGACATCTTCAAGGTGAGGGACAGCTTTAAATATTGGGAAGTGGCTTTGAACTTCCTTTTTTTTTAGTTACCTGAGCTTGTGAAGGTAGGAAAAGTAAAATGGCTGAGGCAAGGTTTGAATAGGTTTCTTACAGGCGTGTGGTCAATTTATTCTATCAGCAATGACTTTTATTAAAATACTATTTTCCCTTTTAATCTCGGCCTTCATCATTTTTAAAAATAACAAGGTCTTTCCAGTTCACATGGAATTCCTTTAGTTTATTATTCCTTTGAGCACAATAATATTCCATCCTGTGTGATTCTTGTATGTCAGAAAGTTTTCCTCATTCTACCAATCTCCCCATCACCTGTCTAGTTCATGCCTCCTTATCCTTCATTTTTGTGAGATTAAATCAACATAATCCACTTATATTCCTGACCTTTGCCTAGGTAGATTGTTTCTAACTGCTTCACTAATAATAAAGTTCTTCTGTATTACATGTATCATCTTATCATATAGAGTTATAAACAGTTTAACTTCATTGAATTATATATGTTTTCTTTCATTTTTACCTTTTCATGTTTCTTTTGAGTCTTCTCTTTCAATGTTAACTTTTCTATTGAAATCTATTTTCTTTTCAATAGGAATGTTTGAATATATCCTTTTTCATTAAATATTCATTTTTTCCTCGATACGGTTATACTCTATTCTACTGGATAGGTTTTAATCCTCACTCATTTGCCTTCTGGAATACCACATTCCAAACCCTCTACTTCTTTAGGGACATAGTTTCTAAATCTTATGTGAATATGGCTGTGATTCCATGATATATGAATTTTTTATTTTTAGCTATTTGCAATATTTTCTCCATGACCTAGGGATTTTGAAATTTGCCTTTAACAATGAAATTTCCAAGGAATTATCATTTTGGAACTCTTTCAATAGGGAACTGGTAGAGTCTTTACATTTCTATTTTACCTCTGATTCTAAAATATCAGAGCTGTTTTTCTTGATAATTTCTTGAAATATAATATTGAGGTTTTATTTTTTAATCACTCCTTTCAGTAGTCAAAGAATTCTGTTTAAAAAAAAATTTAAATGATCATCTGGAAGCGATGAAGAGCCAGATGGACCAGACCAAAAAGGAAAACCAAAAGATTATAGCCAAAAATCAGGCTTGAAAGATTAGCATTGGGCAAGTAGAAGGCAATGATCTTACAAGAGAGCAAGAATTAATAAAGCAAAGTCAAAAGACTGAAAAAATAGAAGGAAACATGAAATATCTCACTGACAAGATGACAGACCAAGAAAGCAAGTGTAGAAGAAACAATTTGAGAACCATTGGCTTCCTGAAAAATCAGAGACAAATAGGAATTTTGATGTCATACTAAAAGAAATTATCCAAAAAACTGCCCTGTTTTCTTTGAACAAGAGGGCAAAACAAACATTGAAAGAGCCCATAGATCACCCTTCACACTAAATCCTAAAAATACACCCCCTAGGAATGTTATAATCAAATTCAAAAGCTTCCCAAGTTAAGGAGAAAATATTACAAGAAGCCAGAAGGACACAATTCAGTTATGAAGGAACACCAATCAGAATTACAAAGGATCTGGCAGCCTCTATGCTAAGAGACTTCAAGGCTTGGATTATGATATTCAAAAAGGGAAGAGAATTGGGTCTACAACCAAAGACTACCTATTCATCAAAACTGACTAAATACTTCCAGGGGAAAGGGCCATACCTACCAAACTACCAAAAACCTTTTTTACTGCATTAGAAAAAAATATAACAAAGTTTATTTGGAAGAACAAAAGATCAAGAATATCAAGGGAAATAATAAAAAAAACATGAAGGAAGATGGCTTAGCAGTACCAGATATTAAGCTATACTGTAAAGCAGCAGTCATTAAAACAATACGGTAGGGGCAGCTGGGTAGCTCAGTAGATTGAGAGTCAGGCCTAAAGACAGGAGGTCCTAGGTTCAAATCAGGCCTTAGACATTTCCCAGCTGTGTGACCCTGGGCTGGTCACTTGACCCCCATTGCCCACCCTTACCACTCTTCCACCTAGGAGCCAATACACAGAAGTTAAGGGTTTAAAAAAAATATGGTACTGGCTAAGAGATAGAAGGGATGTAAGAATTAAAATTTAGTTATTATAGCTATATATTAAAATTATGTGGCCTCCAGGAATCAACAATTCAAGTTGATTCCTTAATTAAATCAGACCCAAGTCAGCATGGGGTTGAAGAGTTTATTTACAATCAGGAAGGTAAGTAGGGATAAAGAGAAGAGGGAGGTTAGAAGTCTAATAAATGAAGCTGTAAGCCGCAAGGCCCAACAGCCGGATAGGCAGAGTTTAGAATTGGCCCAGCTAGGCCAAGGAAGCCAGCCTAACTTACCCACATGACAATACAGAGCATAAGCTGTCTGTGGTCTCAGGAGATGCTTCTTCCTCTAGTTCCAGACGGCAACTGCCCCCACAGGAAGTTCACTCACTTACTTAAAGAGATCATGTCTTTCATCACTTCCTGTGGTCCACCTCTAATTCAAATGGACAAATGGCAGTTTCTACATTGATTTGGACTGCCCAAAGGGCAGTCCCTTATTCTTGATTTGTTACTTATTGTCACGTGTGGGTAACTCGTCTCCCCTCCCCACTAAGGGAGGTGGGAGTGACATCATTAGCACGCCTGGGTTGAGTAGATTTTTGACTATTAATGGGATAGAGCTAATTTCTATTTACACAGGGAGGATCAGTGGAATAGACTTGGGGTAAGTGACATCAGCAAAACAGTGTATGATCAACCCAAAGAGCCCAATTTTGGGAACAAAAATACACTATTTGACAAAAACTGCTGGGAAAATTGGAAAACAATATGGGAGAGATTAGGTTTAGATTAACATCCCACACCGTACCCCAAGATAAATTCAGAATGGGTGAAAAACTTGACTATAAAGAAGGAAACTGTAAGTAAATTAGGTGAACTCAGAATAGTATACTCATCAGATCTCTGGGAAAGGAAAGATTTTAAAACTGAGCAAGAGTTAGAGAAAATTACAAAAGGTAAAATAAATAATTTTGATTATATTAAATTAAAAAGTTTTTGTACACTTCTGGGTTAAGATGGCTGCAGAGTAAGAAGCAGCTCTTAACCTCTTCTGACCGAAACACACAAAACTCCTCAAGGGGACATAAAAACAAGTCCAGACGAACGGAGGAACCCCACAACAGGGCACAGAGTGGAAGGTACGTGGAATCGAGACATTTCCAGGCTATAAAGGGCTCTCACTTAATCGCGGGCTGAGCAACCACCCCACCCCCACCCCCTCCACACTCATCTATAGCTCCGAACCCAGCTAAAAAGAAATAGAGCAAGTTTGGAGCACCCATCGAGTCATCAGCAGCTCCGGGACCTGTTCCTGAGAGCAGCAAGACTTAGGACCCCATTAAGTCAAAAAACGCAAGCGAAATCTGAGCGCGGGAGCAGAGAGTGGACGCTGGGCGCAGGCATGGGTGGAGGCAGACACAGCCAGGAACTAAAGCTCTGAAAACCTGAGTGGGGAACCAGTGCAGACAGGTATACGACTGTGGAAGCAGCGCCCTGAGACTTGTAAAGGAACCTCCTGCAGAGGATCAAGCAAGGGGGTCCACCAGGGGGCTTGACC